>NW_020454916.1:957673-961206 GCF_003342845.1 Nothoprocta perdicaria | reverse complement strand
CCGCCCGGCTGCCCGCGGCGCTTCCTAGCGGCGGCCGCTCCCGCGCCACGCTCCGGCCATCGCTGCCCGCCCCAACAGCGGCGTCGCGGGCACCGGGGGCGCCGCAGCCGCTCACATCGTAGAGCGCGCGAGCGCCGCCGCTCAGCGCGGCGTGGGGCGACGAGGGCACCGGAGCGGGCGGCGGGCGAAACGGGGAACGGGGGGGCGTCCGCAGCCGGCTGCGCTACCCGGGATCCGCGCCCCGCGCCGCCCGCCGCCGAATGGCAGCGCGCAGCGCCGGCGCCCGGCCGCGGCGGGCAGGGGGCGGCGGGCGAGCGCGTCCATTGGCCGCCCGCGTCACCCCAGCGCAAGCGCCATTGCCCAGCGGCGCTGTCGTTCTTCCGTCTCCGCCAGTGAGAGCGCGCGGCCGCCCGGCGGGGGGCGGGGCCGAGGGGGAGGCGGGCCTGGGGGAAGTGGGATGTGGCAGCGGCGGGACGGAGGGCGGGCGCTGAGGGGGGACAGGGTGGTTGGGGCTGGAGCCCCCTGAGACGTGGAAACGTCGCGGGCGCCCTGCAAGGCGCAGGTTCCTGGGTGAAAAACTGCCCTGGGGCTCCMTGCCCGGCAGGAGGTCGAGATCCTGTCCCGCTTGGAACTGCCYGGCCTGCGTGGAAGGTGCTGCGGGCTGGTCTTGCCATGCCCGTSCTCCCGGAGAGCTCCCCTGCCCCTTCCCAGGGCAAATCCCACATTTACCTGCCGTGGAGTTCGTTCGTGTCAATCACATGTGGTTTTCAACCCATTATGATACTCTGTTCTAGTCATAAGATCTAGATACCTTSAAATTAGCACCATTAGTGCACTTTTATGTGTTTTTTTTACATCAAAAAGCATTTTYCAGAGAGTATTAAAAGAAAAAGTTTTACATTGATGCTAGAGTGATTATTACTCCAGAAGGACTTCCAACTAGTTGAATGGATAATACAAGATGAGGGACCGAAAGAAAATGAAAATTGAGATGAGTAGTTTAATGGCTAGGAAAATAAATGGCTGTAAGATCAGAGAGATAAGAGTCCATCAAGAGAGCAGTGTTTATGTTGGACTTGATGGGAATAGGATGTTAATGGAGGTGAAAGAAAACCGGAGTGAGCTTGGGACAAGCCAGGCCATGCTGGGGGCTTCTCAGATTTAAGGTACAAGCACAAAAAATACATAGAAAAAGAACGGCTGCTGTTTAAGAAGCTGATTTCTTCTGTATCCTTATGTGACGCAGGCTTCAATAGCCATAGAAGCTGTGAATAATTAAGTGATAGTGTGAGAATTAAGTGCATCCCTTGCACACTTTTGGGTTATGTAGTGCCCARTTCTCTGGCCCCTTCAGGTTATTAAATCCTCACCAGGCTGCCCAGACCCATCATTAGCCTCTGGTAGCCCCAGGACCAGCTGGTAGGCCCAGCGAGAAGCTGAATTCTAGGAAAATGCATCTATTCATGGGCTGTTAACGAGACTYTGTTTGCACTGGCATCGTGTGACGTGCTCGCCGCGCTTGTGTGACAGAAGGGCTCACGGAACACGCCTCGCATCCACGTGARGAGCGTCCGGCAGCAAGGCCGCCGCACGGATCGATCCGAGGGAAATACRGCAGCCCGGGGTTTTTCCCTGAGTCCCGTCTGCGGCTGGCATGAGACAAGTTTGCTGGTACAGCTGCRGTGCAGGGATTTGCACTGGCCCAGGATTTTGCAGGGTGCTTAATCAGTGCTTCCAAAGTGCCTCTGCTTTGGTTTTTCTCCTTCACTGGAATAGAAATGGCTGGTGAGCATTCGCCTGTTGAATTAAGTCTGCATRCACGAAAATCAGTAGTATTTTAAATGCTAAGTGCATTTTTCCCTATCTGTAACTTCAGATTATGCTGCTGATACAGCGATRTCTTATTTGAGAGCAAAAATGATTTGGGTTTGGCCAAGCTGAGATCCATCTTTGGCTAGGGCAATACAGAGCACAGTTACACAAGATTAAAGTAAGGGTGAACTAGTATGACTCTTCCAAGCAGGTTCAGACCCTGCCATCCCCACAAAAAAAGTCCATCCTGCTCATCAAAACAAAGGTTTGAACAGGAAAAACAGATGCATAAAGACAAGGTAATCCCATGATAAAAAAAAAAAAAAAAAAAAGAAAAAGCAAAAACACACCACAAACAGCAGTAGGTCACAGCATAATAGTACAGTGGTACCAACTTCTCTTTTCTAAAGAAATTGAGGGCTGTGCTGCAACCTTGCTGTCCCAAGCCAATGAGCATGAAGCCTGCATGGCYTTACAGCACACTCTGAAAATACCACCCGCTGCCGGTGGAGGCTTTTTCTAGTCAAACCAGAGGTAACCACAGTTACATACGGCAGCCTTCATGCCTCCCATCCGGTGAAGAAAGGTTCTCAGCACTGCCCTACCCAGAACTAGAGCCCACAGCATCGCAGCACCCAGGACATGTGGTGGCATCTAGGTCAGAAGAGATGCGGAGGGTTTTCTCCCTAGGTTTTCTCCCTAGAATTGGCCTGTCCTGCCAGGTAGACAAACCTAAAAGCGGCCTGGCCTGAGAGCTGGTGTCGTTTCTGTTCCTGGTCTAGGTTTCAGGGTGCTGCTCTCAGGGAATGCCATTGCTCTCTAGCTAGGAGAAGATGCAAACAGGGAAATTGGAGCAAAAGCGGAGCTGGTATCTCGCAATCTTCACATCTCTCAAATGCCCATGTTTGCCTTAAAACTTTTTGAAAGCCACACAAGTGTTTCTTGCTACTCGTTTCCATTTCAAGAAAGTACCTTGAAAATCCTGTCAGATCCCATGGAGAGCTTACACTAAAAGTAATGAGAATTTGACTTCTGAAATGTAAAGCCTTTGAGAGACATGGTGTGTTATTTCTTAGAAAACTCCTGGGATGGATAGACTCCCTGAAAGCTGGGAAACTGTGTACTGCAGCAAGTGTGGAAGCAAGGAAAAACACACATGGAGCAAGGCAACTACAGGCAAAAATGGAGCAGAGCTACCCACTTCCATCCCTTTATTATCGATCTTGGTGATGGATGGAGTTGGGTTTGTTTCTCTGGAGCTGAGGCAGGTTTGCTCGGTTGTCATGAGCTGCAGAACCAGGTAGGTTTAGGCAGTCCCTGAGCAGAGTGCAGCCCTAATCCCTGGAGTTAGTTCCCCCTGGAAGGTTTTAGAGGGCAAAAACTTCTTCAAGTCTGGACAGATCTTCAGTTTCAAGGCACTTACACTGGGAGATGAGTCACGATGCCCAGCTATCTACATGCTGATTTCGTTATTTTAACACCTCTTTATCTCCTCCTATGTCCACTTTTTTTTTTTTTTTTTTGCTACTTTTTGCCCACTCGACTTAGAACCAACTTCCGACTTTCTCAAAGATGTTCACATAGTGCGTAACACAAAATAGTAATAAAAGTAATACAAAATAGTAATAAACCGCATGGATGTGATCTCCTCAGAGCAGCTGGCGACTCTCTGGAGGCTCCCTGGGACTCTGCAATTAGGCCTCGGAGCTCTCCAGGGCTGC
>NW_020454916.1:878613-956493 GCF_003342845.1 Nothoprocta perdicaria | reverse complement strand
CCTTCCCTTCCCTTCCCTTCCCTTGCCTTGCCTTGCCTTGCCTTGCCTTTCTTTCTCACTTTCCTTCTTTCTGTTCCGGATAACTCAGATAAACCAGAACATACCCATTAACGTGCCATTATTTTGGCTATAGTAAAATCTTATCATCTCCTGTGGACTCAAACCTGTTGCTACACCCTCTTCTCTCCTTCTTCAGGAAAATAGGCCAGACACTTGTTTTAGTTTAACATAAAGTGGCCATTTAACTCACAGCTAAAATCAGCATTTTTTTTTTTCCCCCAAACTCCTAATTCCCCTAAAAATTTTTCTCCATAGGTTCAGGGAATTCTTTTCACAGCTTTCCCTCAGCTAACCAGTCAAGCACGTCAGAACTTTCCCCATGAAATGCTTAGTGTTTTCTCTAGCCTCTAGTCCTGTCGAAGGTTCCTCGCTATCCCTTGTGATCCCTTGTGATCCCTTGTGATCCCTTGCCTCAATCATCATCTCCACAACTTTCTCCAGTTGGTTATTTGCAAAAAAAAAAATCTATTTTGGTGCAGCAGGAGTCAACTAAGTAGGTACAGGATGGAGGCAGTTCCCAGGAGTTCCCAGGATGGGGTTGTTTGTTTTGGCTCCTTGGTGTGTTTGTTGCCATTTGCTGAGCATGAGGACACTGGAGGTCTCAGTATGAGGACACCTGAGGCCAAATTTGCAGGAGAGCTGAACACCAAAGTGAAGCTGTTGGCAATGGGCATTAAACTAGCAAAACACTACAATGGGCCAATGCAATGCTTCATGTTGCAGAAGAGCCACATGCTGCATCATAGAAAGGCCTGTGAGGAGGCAAATGATGTTTTCAGTGTAGCCTAAACGCTTTGTGTTGTGTGGAGTGGAATGGAAAGGATGAAAAGAAACAATAAACACCAGTAACAATTTCAGTGTCCTTATATTCCTGCTTATATTTATTACTAATCATATCAAATATCAGAAATGATAGAAAAGTTACCGTTACATGCGAGCTATAACTTTTCTGAGATTGTTAAGAAAGCAGAAATGCACCATGTACTACTTTGATTTAGGTATCATTTTACTTTGAAATGGGTTTTAACAAGGCAGATTTGAAGCCGTTATGATGTCAAATCTGTTCTAAGTGTCTGATAGTGCAGTCCTAACACCTGTCCATTACGATTTCTTGATTTGGGTCACATCTGATTTTTCCTTGTTCTTTTTTGAACATCATCAATCATGCAAGCCCCTAACACGAGCATACCCTAGCTCCTGGGTTTGTATGTTATTAATAAGCACACATCTGACAGTGCTGATTTAAAAGGCAAATCTGAGGTTTGGGGAACTCTTATCTGCATTTTAGGGAGTCCTTCCCTGGATTCCTTCTACCCTTCTGTCCTACTTCACATGTTCTCACAAATGAAGCTTTGTTTGCTACCTTCCTTTCTCCTAGGCAGGGCAGGCGGCGCAGGACTTTGTTTGGAGCTTGTCATCGCCGCTCCGCTCGCAGCCAAATGGGATGCTATTGAGTGACACCAGGCTCTCCGTAACCACTACCAGGAGGCAAACGTGCTGGTCCTGCCTGTTCAAAGCATGGGAGCATTCTCGTGACAAAGGGTTATTGTAGCATGGTTGGAAGAGGAAGAATAAAATGCATTGAAGAGACACATTTTTAAAATAATTTTAGTTTTTGCTGCTGCATAAACTATGTGCTCTCAAGAAGTATATTCTGTTTTGAGAAGTTCTGGGCATGCAGCAAGTTACAGGGCTGCAACAGAGAGCTGTGTTATTGAAAAGAAGTGCTGGAAATTGTTGCTGTTTCCAGTCAGGTAATATGTATTTGCCTGTGGAACAAATATTTACTTTAAATGTGGTCTGTTGGTGTGGCAGCTACRAAACAGGCTATCACAATTAGCCCTGTGCTGATTTACATACAATAAAAGTGCATTTGCATAACACTAAGGAACAAACAAGGAGGTGTGCTGTTAGCTGAAAAGTGCATGTTGAGGTGGCATAGTATTTGAGTGAAATATATGATGCATTTGTGTTCTAACTGCCTGCTGCTTTGGGTTTGTGTCACAGCCTTAAATGCATTTAAAAGCAAGTCTGGGGATGTGAATTTCCTCTGCAGCCTTTACATCTCAAACTAAAATAGGATGAAAAACTCAGACATCATTAAAAGAGAGACGAAGGAAAGGGAACTGCTAGCAAGTTTCAGCAGCTGGGATAATCTCCCAAGGGGAGAGGTGGAAACCTTATTCCATGAGTCATTTAATACCAAATAAACAAATCACTGGAGAATAAATTGTAAGGCAGAATTTCTCTCTTCTTTTTTTCTTTTTTTTTTTTTCATTGACTGAGGGAGGATTAATTGAGTTACTAGAGCTTTTCCTTTTTAAAAATCTGTAGTAGCAGAAAAGATGGACAATGTTACAGGTTATAGTCTTTTCTTAATTGTTCAGTGTTGTGTTTGTTCTTGGTGTAAAAATAATACAGTAAACATATGAGTAAGTTTAGCCCCTGTGACCATTTGGGCCCTGTGACCTAAAACTTCTATTTGCAAGATAGGGCCCTCAGGAAGTGCTGAAACTCAGGATCCTTTTGGAAAAAGGACTTGCCGTGGTTCAGTGGTGACAGTGTTTTCTGACTGTCGACTGAGTGTAGAATACAGACKGAACGAAAGTCCTCAGGCGCGACTGTCTCGGGTCCTGTTATGGAAAGCTCTGCGTCAGTGACAGGAGGGAGCTCGCAGGAGGGGAGCTGAGAAGCTGGGAGCTGGCACAGCCTCGTTTGGGCCTCCGGTGGAATCTGGTAGACTCATCGAAAGAAACAAATAACCCCTTTGCAGAAGAGTAACACGTCTGCAAACAGCCATAATTATGAAATCACTACCAGTCAGAGATGTTACGRTCTTGCCTGTAATCAAGAACAATATTATTGCAATATTTACTACTCTTGAGAATAATCTGAGSTTTATGGCTCCTTGGAAAGAGAAGTGTTACTTGGCAAATCTGTAAGTGCTATTTGCCCAGAAAGAGAGCTCCGTCTTTCAGAGATGAGGACAGTTCCAATGAAGTTCATCTTTTGGGTGTTTTCCTAAGATTCTCCATAGACTTAAATGACAAAACCCTCACACATTACTTAAAGAAATTATTTCCAAGCTTCTCATGTACAAATTTGAACTGTCCAGCTAGGTAGATATGGGCACACTTGATTTCCCTTGTGCTTGAGATAAAACTACTTCATTCTATCTGCACTACTGGTAGAGAAAATATTCTTTGAAAAAGGATATATACCTCATCATACAAAGAGTAGAGGAGGGGAGTAAGAAGTGCACTTGATCTTGCAAGGATGGAAGGTTGAAGCCGTATCTCCTAATTTTGAAAAGGAGAAAGGAAAAATAATGTTCTTATGACTTGTTAGCTCACAAAGGGATAGAAGGCAGTTCCAAATCCCAAAGTGGCTGTTTGTGGGTGGGAAAGCAATGGAAGAAGAAATTGCTTGTTATTTTTTTTTAAAGTTACCTCAAAAGTTTTGGAAGCCAATTAATAAATCATCTCAAAGCTCTCCAGAGAAATGGGATGTTTTGTTGTGAGGTGCTCAGTAAAGCTGATTCAGAGGGCACAAGGCTGACAGAGACAACTCCCCAAGCTCTGAGGTTACGTCTCCTCAGGTTGTGTAATTGGGGCCCGTTCTGCCAAATTGTTCTTGGATGCAGCAGTATTTTGGGTAAGAAGGATCTAGGCTGCCCAGCAATGCCAGCCCTCCCAGTGGTGTCCTCAGTCTTCAGGAAGGTCTCAGTTCTCATTCCAAAGGAGCATGAGGTGGCCTTGTGGCTCCAGGCCAGGCTTGCTAGATCCAGAAGTTCTCTGCTCTTTGCTGTCTTTCACAAACAGTTTGTCTTGACATTACTTTCTTCAATCGTTTATGCATAAGATATCCAAAAGGAGTAGCGACACTCCAAGGAAAGTTGGCCCTGGGAAATGGATATCAGCAGCCCAACAAGTGGCTGGGCATTTCCTGGTCCTGGGATGGCTGCTGGCCCTCATTAGCCTCTTGCACTGAGGTGTTTGCTTTGAAAACTGAATCTGATGGAGTCTTTCACCGAACTGAATCAACTCCGCTGGTGTTTTAAGAGTCTGGTGCCAGTCACAGCTGGAGACACAGAAAGCTGAGGTCCCCAGGTCAGGTTAACTGGGCACTTCCACTCCTTTGCTTGGATGGTTCTTAAAGATGGATGGTCTCTGTTCTCTCACCTGATGGATTAAATAAATCAAGATAAATAAATAAATCAATAAATAAATCAAATAATCAAGATTAAATAAAGAACTACTGCATGACAATAAACATGTGAGCTTGATTTTTAAAAATCACATGCATTTCTGCACAGAAGCCCCTTTCCTCACTGGTGGCTGCAAAAAGGAAGGCACAGAGGCAGCTGCAGCCACCTCAGCCTCGGAGATGTGTCTGCCTAGTCAGTCCTGCAAGAAAACACCTGGGCTGCCTTAACGAACATTATTTTCCAGAACGTTCCCCAAGCTCTGCCAGTAAAGAAATACACCTTCTAAGTGCGAACATAAAGAGGCATTTCTCAAAGAGCACATGGTTTGACTTATAAAAGCTTTCCTTAAGGGCAGAATTAATTATATATCAGACAGATCTATTATATATTCTGTTTATACAATTATAAAGAATTACGGTTAATTAGTTGTGGTGCAGACTCCTGAAGCAGAATATGGTTAGAGAATAAACAAAATGTTCAGTCAGCTGCAACGGTGCCTAACAACTTGCGCTTTCATATCACCTTGCCTACCGAATTCTCCTGAAGTGATTTGTAAATTATGCAGCTCAATGGACTGGGGCTTTATAAAAGACCAAAATTGCCTGCATCTGAGAGGACCTGGGATKCCTGAACCTTTAAGAAATTAAATATGAAATATTTCCCAGTCTTTTTTAATTGAACTGTTTTTCCCGTTTCCTCTCATAGCAGCTCAGTGACGAGTGATTAATCATGAGCCTGTTATGTCTGGCATTGTAAATACACTGAACATAAATACTTCTCTATCCTTTTTTCCTCTAATATATACTGACTGGCAGCAGTGGAAATCTCTATCTGTCTGTATTTGTGTTCCAGAATAAACAGTGGCTATTCTAAAAATATGGGTGAAACTCTCGTCCATGACAAGAACATTTTAATGAAAAGATTTTAATTGACCCGGACTGTGTGGTACTGCGTATGTTTGGTTTTCACACTACATTTTAACACCATTTTAATGCAATGAAGTGGGCTGATGTGTCACATGATGTTAGTGCCTGAAACTGTTTGACATGTTGGAATTTTATTCCTCCTGATTTTTATTTCCTATGATGCTACTGAAAGAGATGTAGCATTGGCTTTTATTGTTGTGTATGTGCTGCTAGCGGTGTCCAGGGAGAATACATGTTTTTGGAGATCTCATCAATGTCATGAGGCTAGAGCTAAAAAAAAAAAAAAGGAAAAAAATAAAAAACTGTTGCCATTTTTTATGTCCTGGACTGTTGCACTGATTGCTGCACACACACAAAAAAAAGCAGTCAAAGCCATTCTTAATATCAAAGCACTTAAACACAGGACAAACTAAAGTAACAAACTAGAGGAAAGTGGGAGAAAGAATGAAGTTATATGAGACTTTGCATTTAGTAAACTACATACACACACACACACACACACACACACACACACACACACACACATATACATGCTGCCACACAATGCATTTATAGGGCTACAGATAAACTAAAAAGAGCGTCCTCCACTGATAATATCCCAGGTCCATATGAATTCTCACTTTCCTGAATACATCATGAGAGAAAAGAGTTTCAAGGTAGCTTTGAGAGAAGGTTGAGTAGTGGTTTTACAAGCTATTTTGGGAACGGTGTTTTGTAAAAGAAGGCCTGAAATAAGGGTATGAAAGCATTTTTGAGAGAAGTAGATACACAGGCAATTGAAAATAGAATAATCAGCTCTGAACAAAGAGCTGCACTGGAAGATGGAAGATAAGATCTGAAGTGAGTGTTCTGTGGATGCCACTAATTCGGGTTCAAAATGGCAGTAAAGCAGAATGCCAGGAAAGGATACAAAGAAAAGTTGATAAACCACAGCCACAATTCAGGAGGTTGGTTTYGGCAGGAACATTTTAGGCTCAAATGTAGGCAGAAGTGTATAATAAAAGTGGAGGAATCACATGTAGCTACGGCAGTTGAAATGAAGAAATCACAGGACATCACCTAAGAGAATGCACTGAAAAAAAAAGAAAGAGGTAAAAATCTGGTGAGAKCTCTATTGAAAGAGAAAGCTAGGGTGGAGATCTGCTCCTGAAGGAAAAGCTAGGGAAATGCCAATGATTTGAAAAAGAAAGTAGGAAAAGACAGACAAAAGACAGACAAGAAAAGACAAAATATTAGAGTCAGAGTATGATCAATAATGTCACCAGCGGTGGAGATGGAAGAAGTGAGATTCRGTTAGAGTGAAATGTATGCAGCAGAAATCAAAGAAGATTTTGGCAGAGATAGKCAGCAGAAAGTCATCTGAGGTAGTTGTATCAGGCAGTGCATTATTTTATTTTGGAGGTTATGGACAGGAGGAAGACTGCATAAATGGGAGAGCAAAATGAGGTCAAATGTAGGATTTTTGAAAACATGGAAGAGACAGACATCCTTTTATGTAAGGGTAGCCATGAAGAGTTAACACAAATAACAAGACAAAAAAAAAGGCAAATAAAAACATAGGATTACTGGGAAAAAGGGAGAGGCAGGAAGAAAATCTACTAAGAATTACCAGAAGTGACTGGGAGAGAGAAGAAAAAGTGGGAGAACAGATGAAAGCAAAAGGAATATGGGTTTATTGATCAGATCTTTGGAGGAGAACTTCTAACATCAGAGAAGAAAGCAAGGGAATTAATGGTAGCTTCACTACTTTTAACAGTGAATTTATATTCAATTACACATTGAATATAAAAATGGAGAAGCCTTTACTTAAATCAATGTGACAAATATGTAAGCAGTGTGTCTGTGCTTGCACGTGTGTCCGTGCTTGCACGTGTGCCCTGGCAGTGTTCACAGCTCAGTCACATGGAGGACGAGCCACGAGAGCGAGCGCTTGGGCCTGAGATCTTCTCAGCAGGGGAAGTGGTTCCTCCCACAGACGAACAACTCTCTGATGTGGCACGGAAAGGAGCACAAAGGAGATGGCCCCAAGGTGTGCCGGAGAGGTTCAGGTTAGATATTAGGGAATATTTCCAAATGGAAAGAGTGATGAAGCATTGGAAGAAGCTGGCCAGGRAAGTGGTGGAGTCACCATCCCTGGCAGTGTTCAAGAAATGTGTAGATGAGGCACTTGGGGACATGGTTTAGCAGGCATGGTGTGGAAGCTCTTACACTTGGACTTGATGATCTCAAAGGTCTTTTCCAAMCACAATGATTCTATGATAATGCAGGGGAAAGGCAACGTGGCAAAGTACCTACCTGCAGAAGGAGGAGCGAGCGAGGAAGGACTGGCCCCGCGGCGCCGTTCCTGTGGGAKGCAGGCAGGCCTGCCCCTCCGCAGCGCGAGCCAGCCTCCCAAGGTGCTTTCAGCGTGTCTGGTGGTAGCTCGTACACAGATAGGAACAGCTGCCCATCACCTGTTATCGAGAGCAAGGTTGCTGGCCAAGGGACCTGTGTTACTCCCTTCTGTTTTTGAGTTTTTATTTTCACCCRTTGTGGAAAAATAAAATGAATTCCAGTTAAGCCTGAAGTTCCTGCCCACACAGGTGTGCTGAGCGAATGCCACAGTGATGCTCACTTGGAAGCTGGGTAAGTGTTTTAGCTGGCTATGGTAATTATTGAAACTACTGGTTTCAGATCCCACCCTCCCCACTATAATTTGGATCAGATTTGCCAGATAGTTTCAGCTGACTTTATTCCTGGATAAATAAAGCTAGAGGATGAAAAGGAAATGGTRTTGCCTTTTGATGCAATACCTGGCACTCAGACTATGTAGAGAATGGGAGATGTATATTTAAGACATGTCCTCTTCATGAGATTATTTTAATTCAAAATTTTAATTTCCTACCTATACAAAGCCTCTAATTATCATGTTATTAGTTTCCCCTGGGTGGAGTCCTCAGTGCCTCCCCTTGATACTGTTCTGCTTTGTATATGTAATTAAATACTGCCCAGAGCAGGAAATCTACCTGTCCCACTCCCTGGAATTACACTGCAAGCAGTAGGGTGGAAGTCTGGAGAACTTCAGGGTCATCCTAAACATGCCCAGTGCCAGCTCTTCTGCCCTCCTTGGCCGGAGGAAGGAGGCAGGAGCCAGGGTCTCTTCTACCTCCATTCTCTCCATCCCTTTGTCCCTTCAACAAAAAAGTAGAGCCAGAAGTGACAAGTTTGTGATTTATAGGTCTCCTCCTGACCTAATATTTATTATGCATCTTATGTGAAAGTGGGCTGAAATAGCAAGATCAGGAGAAACTGAGGGCGATTCAGCTCCAAACATTCTGAGGTCATCAGAGGAATCCTCCAAATCCTCCTGACTTCTCCTTGGGCTGGGAGGGGAACTTAATCCAGGTTCCTCCATCTTGGTGGTTGAAGCAGCCTGACCACAGAGCTGTTAGAKGAGAGCCCACTGCTCCAAAACCCTTGTGCGTTCAGCACTTTGACTCCTCTTCTAGTACAAGTGGGCCTAAATAAAACATCTAATTTTTCCCATCAAATCAAATGACTTACTCAAACTGAGACTTTTTCAGTTTTTCTTTTTATCAAACAAAGTAACTATTTTGGGTCAGTCTAAACAACTTTTATTTGTTCTTAATTTTGTCAGTTTGGCAACTGATCAAAAAAAATCACTTGCACAGCTCTAGTTCACTGTTATTACCCAATGATTTCTATAAATATAGCAAATAATTTGCCTGATACAAAAATGTGACTGGCTTCTTTCTGTGTGTGTTAGTACTAGCTGGGTTAGTCGAATTAGGCCATCAGTAACATCTTTCCAATCTACAATTCTTAAATTCCCGTCCCAGTTACACCTATGCCACTCCTTTGTTTTCAGTGGCACAGCACAGGATTAGCTGAAGAAGGAATTGTTTCTGCAAAGTTAATTAAAATGTTGTTGATGAAGTTCAGGAAGGAATCCCAGAATCACAGAATGGCTGAGGTTGGAAGGGACCTCTAAAGACGCAGACTAGGAATCTAGTCCAACCCCCTGCTCCAGCAGGGACACCCAGAGCATGGAGCACAGGGTGGCATCCAGGCAGGTTTGAGAGAGAAGGAGACTCCAGAACCTCTGTGGGCAGCCTGTTCCAGGGCTCTGKCCCCCTCAAATATACTTGGAATACTTGGAAGTTACTGGGGAAGAGATTTAGATACTCAACATGGGGCAGTAGAGCCTAGGCTTTTGGGCTTCTTATCTAAGGGGAAAAATGCTCCTGGGTTTTTGCAGTTATGAAACTACAAGCTAAACCAACATGAGGTTTCTTCAGTTATTTCAGCTTTCCTCAGGTGCTCCTATTTTCTCCTTTCTCTGAAGGCCCTGTCTCCTCAGCCTGGTGCTCTTACACTTTTAAGAAGATCAATAATATCCCTCCATCCTAGCAACTTCATGAATTCTACTTAAATTTTATGACGATGGCTGCATATTAAGAATAATAGGCAAGGAGAACAGTGTCTCRCTCTATGAGGCACTGTATTTTCTTGTTTTTCTCTTTAGCCAAACCAACCACTATTGATTTGATTTCTTTTTCACAGTGGCTTCTGTAAATTAAATCCTATGTCAGTACACAGGACACTTAACCATACCACTTCTCATATCAACATACCAACTGTTTCTAAAACCTACTTTAATTGGTCAATGACTATTAATGTGTTTAATTAAAGCCTTTGGTGAGAAAGTTTCACATGCTTATGAGAATTAATATAATAAGAAATTACAACAGTGTCATCAGGATGAGCTCTGGCAGTGCATTTCAACAAAACATCAGTATGGATCTTCTGCACAACATTAACATTCAATTAAATGTTTTGGGGAAAAAGATGGGCACTGAAAAAATAAGTGTCTGACTACAGGAAGTTATGCTGACAAAAATTCATAAAGTGGAAATTGGAAACCCATACTCTAAAGCTCTGTTCTATTAACAGCTTGATGTCCAAATAAATAATTTGCAATTTTGGAGAATTCTCTAATGTTGTCCAGATTAGGGTCCTGTTCTACTTGCCTAGGAGTTTGTTATTCTTATTTAGAAAGCAATGATTTGAAGATCAAACTACTCTCTGATTTCTTAAGCCTTTTAAAAATAATTTTTAATATATATTGCTCATGGTAATTTTCTGTAGGCTTCGCTTTGCAGATCCCTATTTTCAGTCCTCTTGGGATCATTTCTTTCCTACCKCTTTGTTTTTGGAGACAGGGAAGAGTTTAGGGGGACTAGACGTTTGTGTGGGAGGATGATGTTAGCCATGCAATTGTGCAGAAGCATAGACAGACTTATAATTAATATTGCTTCACTCTTTTCTATGAAAGTGTCATGTAAATRCAGTTCTAGCGTGGCTTCTATTTTAATCTTTTGGGATCTGATTTACCAAATGCATATATAAGTTCTCTTTAGATACGCTGAATAATTTTATTTCTACAATCTTGCATATACTTTTTATTTTAATAAGTAAGTTTCTTTGTTGCTTATAACACTAGGTAAGCATCTTCTTAGGGTTTTTTTTTTTTCTGTATTGAAAACCTTTATTGAAACCCTTTTATTTCTGGTGTTTCTTCTGCAAAGTTTTACGTGGAATAACATTCCATAAAACTTCTTCGTCTATCTCATTTTTATTTTTAATGTCTTCTCTTATGAACATCCATCCCACTGAAAGCTCTCAAGAGATATGATAGGAGCCAAAAGTAGCATATTTGGAAGTTGGTCTGCAGGAAAAAAATATCAACATGCCCCTTTTTTTTTTTTCCCTAAAGGAATCTATGGCTCAGAAGGACTTGAATAAATAGAAAGGAAGGAGAGCACTGGCCAAGTATGAAAATATTGACAAGGCTAATAAGGAGATTACRGTTTGAAAATATGCGGAAATCCAAGGAGGAGGAGCAGTAAGGGAGCTCCTTGGTAGCTACCAACKTGAAGGTGACCCTGCCCTTGACAGCAGTTACCTCTGCAGGGAGATTGGTAAGCAGATAGCCACAACCTCAGGGAATATCTTGCAGCAGGATAAATATTCCACAAAGATGAGGCTCGGGGAAATTGAATCCAGAAAGAGGGAAGCTAAAATTAAATGGTCTGATAGGAAAAAGTGAAAGAAATAATCATAAACACTAAGAGAAAGCTTCTTTTTAAAGTAATTTCTGGATGCATATGTTTTTGACAGGCTTTCTTCCATGATTACTGATTTGCATTTTAAAGTAGTTAGATTTCTTGGACACTAGATGTGTAGGCATGGGCTAACCAGGTTAGTTCAAAGGTGACATAGAAGATCCATTTGATCCATTTGAGATTACTAAACTGAAAGAATATGAGGGCAGGAAACCTCCTWTTTTGGTGCTTAATATTATATGTGATCCTCCTTTTTTTTTAATTTGTTTGCTTTTACTAAAAGCATCCCTATTGATTGTCTGGGTCTTTCATACATTAACCAGGAAGAAAAAAACATTTAAAATTAAATATAAAAGCCTGTGTACCTACCACTACTTTCAAATCACTCTAGAATATGGTGAATTTCAAGCTGACAGTATTCTTACGGATCCTAACAATAGAGCCAAAAACATCTCCAGTAGTACTATGGACTAAAACTGGGATCTAAATCTGATGATCACACCACCACCCTTGGTGTCCTGTTCCTGGCAGACCGCTGGTATCAGGGGTTACAACATCACATGCCTTTTTCCTCACCAATTCCGTACATGCAGGGAAAACAGCTTTGCCAGTGGTATAAAATAAAGGAAATTTCCTTCTTTGTTTGTCGTGTTTCATATGTTTCCAGCCTACTCTACCTTGTGCTGCGTTATATGTGCCAAAAGGTTTAATTACACAGAAGCCAAGTTGAAAGTGGAGGAGCCCAGTAACCATGGAGATTAGTGATCAATAATATACTACTACTTGTTTGTAAATTATCCATAGCCCATATATCCTTTTGTAAAAGAAAAATAGGCCAGTGAGATCCAGGCAGAACATTCAATTTATTACTATTATTGACTATCTTCCTGGTAATAATGTTATTTCCAAATTGTTCAATGCAATATGGATTAGTCCAGATGACTGGGTTTCAAGAAAATCGTCATCACAGAAGCAATACAAAGGAGGGACAGTAAAGCTACATCTCTGTGAGGTATGGTGAAAAATTCTTTTTTTTTTTTTTTTGACCCAAGCTCATCATGTGCTGATGTGTTATGTCCCACAGGGTGATTAGCGAAACATGAAGAGCATGTGCACAAAACAGAACGCACCTTCCCAATTCCTTTTCCAGTGAAAAACGCCTTTATCATGAAGCTCATTAAAAGTGGCACCCATAATTTGAATACTATTTCAGATAATGATTATGAAGAATCTGGAGGAGGTTTTAAATCTTGTAGTTGCTTTTCTTTTTGGATAGGGTAAGMAAGTCTCTGACTAAACATTCTTTATCTTGCTTCTTACTTTTAAAGAAGCTACTAATCAGTTCTGCTAAGAATAGTTTCCCATGGAAAACTGATAGTCATTAAAATGTAAACTGCTCACATGCTTTACTGTTTTGACAACTATTTGGAAGGGAAAAAGTCTTTTCATTATTGTTAATTTCAACATTTTAAAGAATTCTAGTTGGCTTTCAAAATTACATTGCTAAAAAAGGATATTGTAATTTCAAGAATCTTTTCCACATTTGTTACAGTTGTAAATAATGTAAACTCAACAATGACCTGTTTTATATTTCACTTCATGATGGATTGGTTTCCACTTATTTGGGGATAATAATTGTAATATAATAATTTTAAAAATCCTCCATAGAACACAAAATCTGTTTCTCCACCAATTGCACACATGAAAGACAAAGCTGAGGGAATTTAAAGCCCTTTCAGAATAATTTATAGGACTATTTTAGTGTATTCAGAGTGAACGCAAGTCGGGAACTGGATGATATATATATATTATATATATATATATATATAGTTATCTGCTTATCTGTTTTGAGAGGATTAGAGTTAACTGATTATGACAAATCCCACTTTTGTAATAATTACATAGTAATTATGTAATTGCCATCATAAATCCCTCTTTCATGATTGCAAAAGAACACTGAGCATCCCTTAGGCTTGACGCTGTGCTCGAAGAGCTCGTGCAGTGAAGCCCTGTGTAAGCACAGCCGCTGCCCTCTGCTCAGGATAGTCGTCTGCTCTGGATCAGAAGGGGCTTTCTGGAATCAGTCTCCTCTTCATTCTTCCACTTACTGTGTGGGCTGAGTTGCTGTTGAGCAAAGGCAAACCAGAAGAGAAGCTCCAGAGGCCAATAGACTTTCAGTCCATAGGAGAAGACTAGTGGTAATCTAAACATCCCCTACCACACTCTAACCTAGGAATGCTTTTACAAGTGGATGTTAGGCCATCAGCCTCAGATATTTTGCTCTATAAATTGGTAAAATCCTGTAGAGGACTTCCTTAGTTACAAAAATGGGTTTGCATCCTATCAACCCTAAAATATCTTACCAGTTGCCCTCATAAGTGGCTAATTGATTTTCAGTTGGCTCCACTGACTTCTAAAGTGCCTAAAGGAGCTGAGTTTGTGGCGTTTCCTCCTCGAGCCTCCTGCTGAGGAGCGATTCCACAGCACCACACAGGGATTACACTGTCATGCTGGAGGCACGGAAGAAGTTGCAGTGTTGTTGTGGTCAACYCAAGCACGTAGAACTTGTTTGCCCCTGACGTCAGGCTTAGCTCACCCAACGCTCTAAGCAACACCTGGGAACATTTGGATTTCAGTGATATTCTTATTTTGGCTATGAACAGACTGTACTTGAATGATCTCCTCTGATTGCTTTCCTTACAACTTGCTGTTCATTAGACACATTAACTTCCCTCTGAAATTAAAATACGCACCTGTCTACCTGAAAAGGAGGAGGAGGAAAGGATTTAATTTGGAGACTTGAGAGCAGTGGCCCCTCACGAACGCAGTTGGACTGCTGCTGATCATGGTTATAAACTGTTTGCGACCACCTGGGACACAGGATGTGGAGTCCGGCAGTGCTGGATTCCTGATGGACCAGATGGGGATCTACTGAAATGCACCACAACTCCTCCCCGCCGCCTACACACATTTTTTCCAAATGAAGGTAGCACAGAGAAAAAATACCAGATGCTGAGGCCTGCTCTTGATGTGGACCCAGCTTGGGCGTGTGTCTGAAGCAGGTCTCGTTTCTGACCTCTGAATGAGACACGTAATTACCAGCAAAGGGGAGGCAGGAGGCCCTGTCCAGGAGAAGCAGAGTTCATGTCCAGATGGGGACCAGGAGCAATCAGCAGCCACGGAAGCTAAATTTTGCCTTCAGAAGAAAAAAACCTGCTGGCTCCCAATCAGTCTCCTTGCTTCTGCTGAGATCAATGACCATCCAGGGCTGAGRAGCAGCAGGCGAACCCAGTGAGGGGCTGGCTCAGGTCTGCATCAGCGGGCAATGAGCTGACAGGCGGAGTCCTGCAAAGCAAACCCAAGCTCAGCTGCCTTTTAGGAAAGCTGCGGTACCAGGTACTTCGCTGAGTTTCCACAAGTAATTCCAGATCCAGACTGGGGCCCTCCAAAGCACTGAAATTCTCATACTTTGCTTTGTGACTTCARTGTTCTTTTAGGTTAGAATTTACATGTCTTTAAATGTCTCGATTAAAACCAACAAAAACAAAAACCACACAACCATCCAGACATCTCCTGCCCTGACTTCCCTTAGATTATCTCGAACTGCCATCCCACCTGACTTAGCAGCAGCACTGGCATTTAGCTTCCTCATCGGTCTGGTAGGCRAAACCATCACCAAAAAGGCATAGAAACCTTTGCCAGTGAATTTCTCGGATATTTGCTAAGAGCAGAGAAAAGGTGAGACAGAGTTACCTAAAAATAGATGAGAGATGCTATTGTAGGGTATGTTCTGTTGACTGGAASCCACAAGACACACACAGGATCCTTGGCAAACATTAAATACATAAATAGCATGTGTTTTAAAAAGCATGGAAGTCAGCCACATTTTAATAGTTTCGCCCTGCCCATTTTTAATCCCGCTTCAAAAAAAGAGGTCACCAGAATTGTTTTTCTCCCAAGCCTCATTCTTGGGAATATGTAATGTAGAGCTGGATTGGAAGTGATCCCCTACCAGGAAGGATCACTGTTCTTGACCAGATTCTGCAACTTAACTTCATTCAGATTATTTTCTCCTCATTTAGCACTGAAAATCAATCACTAAGGCAGGGAAGGAGATGGAGAGTGATGGGAAGTCAACAATCAAAGCAATAAACAACTTAGTTCCTGATACAGAATGTGTGCTTCTATAAATGGTAAGTAAAAGATATACATGTATTTTTGTGTGTTTATGAAACCAAGTATTTTCATGTAAAATCAGTATTAACATTTAGAAGCACACTACCAGGCTTTGTAATGAAAATGAGAAAAYATTTTACATTAGGTATGTGGACTTAATCCCTCCAGTTAAATATAAAAATGTAAATACTCAGAATAACCTGATTGCTTCCAACTGGAATTTTCTATAATAAGAAATTATGAGGGCAGAGTGTAGTTCTCCAGGCAAATATTTCACATGAAACCAACAAAGATTCAGATGTAGAAACTGCAGCTTCCTATTTCCATGCATATAACAACTCCACATATGTTAAAATTTGGGAAGTTCCAAAGTACTGTTTTTAGTAAGGGGCATTAAAAACATCTTTTATTCCTTTACACAAAATAGCTAGTAACTATGTTATTAACAGCAGTTATGGCAAAATAGAACAGAATTCCAGCCAGTAGAGTCATGTGAAGCTTTTGACATCTGAATTAAAGGGAAATGCAAGAAAAATCTTCTGGGAAAACTACAGACCAATCTTACCCAACATATCTTTCTGTGAATAATACTYTTTACATATATACACAAACTCTCTCTGTATATATCTAAGGTTATGCTACACTTATGCTATCCAAATTCTTTTTACACCAATTTTCCTATAAGCTTTAGMACAAACCCTGGTCTCGGTTATGACAATGTAAATTATAACAGCATTTCTGAAACTCAAGTTTGTGCAAAAGTAACTTTTCCCTTTCAGAATTGCTTTTCTATGTGTGTGCAAAAAACTTTCCATGCTGCAGACARGATGTAGGTCCCTTCCTTGTCCCAGCACTGGAGCTTCATGAAAGTCATGTAAACTCACCAGGCCACTTTCTCCCGCTCTTGGAGAAAGCAGCAGGCCAAAACCCACCGGTTGTTTTCTTTTGTGACCTACCAGTAAGCAGTATATTAGGAATTCCAAATAAATCCACTTCAGGAAGTGGTCATTATAAATTAACTTCCTCCCCATCTCTACTTTGAAAYGCTGTTCACTTCATAACTAAAGCTGCACGTAGAGAATGAGTTTTATTTTTAGCTGACTTTTCCTTAGATGCTGCATGTTCTGGTTTCCCCCTCTTCCCTCCACGGCTGGCAACGGACCAGATCTTTCATTACATTTGGAGCAAAGAAACAGCCCACGGAACCTTTCCCAGACCACATTTTCAGGGCTTAAACACTCTGAACAAATCAAAATACTCATTGAAAAGTAAATGAATTCCCATTTGTATTACAGCCTTCCACTATTAATGACAGGTCTGATCTCTGCAGAAAAAAWTCATCTGGGGAGAAGTGGGACAAAAAAGCTGGGATAAATTCAGTCCAGCTCCAAGCATTTAGCTGGAGCCATCACAGTTAGTAGCTGTCACATTTGGCAGAGAGGACAAGCCGGAGGGCAATTCTGATTTCAAAGTTGGCTGAAGATCTTCTCTTTCCCTCCTCTCCTGACAGCAGAAGGAAACTAGGACAACTGGGATTCTAATTAGGCGCATAAGCTTGAAGTAAACAGAGAAGAGATCCTTATCGGAGAATTTCCCCTCCTGGACTCCCTGGYCCAGGTTGAGCCAGCTTGCCGAGAGGCACTTCTTAGGCAAGGCACCCAAAAGTTCAGGTTGGATGTATCTGGGACAAAAGGGTCAAGAGAGGAAATTYTCAGATAAGAATCTTCCCTCTTTTCTGTTTACTCCATATTTCATCATCTTAATAATGTAATAAACACTGTAGAAGAGGCTTCTCTAGGTCAGAGGAGCTGAAGATCAGTAGATATGTACAGGGGCAAAAGGTAAACAGAGTAAGCGTTGCCGAATTACCATGTTCTCAAGAGTGTCTGTTCAGCTATTACAAAATAGATTCTAAATATCTATTCTAAAAGTACAAGCACCACCAAGCTAAAGTAAAAGACCTAAAAGCAAAGTATAAGCACTGCCAAGCTACTGCCTTTTATTTATTTTTCTTTTCTGTGAAAAGCACAGGATATTCTCATTTTGATGTTACCAGTGCCCTATGTTTGATCCATCCAACATGTTTGATGTTACCATGTTGGAATCATGGGATTCCAACATACATTCTCTAGTCTTCCAGTCCTCTGGAAATCCATAATTTGATCCAGTTGGGGACACTTTTGCAAATCTTTCCATTCCAATACCAGTTTTGGTATTATAATTACATTATTTGGAATATTTGGAATTTAATTATATTATTTGGAATAATCTTAAGAGATACTCCACTGGAGTATGACCCATGACTGGGTCATGATTCCCAGAGTGTAGTGATATATCAGAAGTGAAAGGTCTTTCAAAGGCAAACATTTTCAGCTTTACCTTGGTAGTTTTTCTTTGGGGAGACACGCTATCAGTCTGTGCACAAGCCATAGCAACTCTTGGAAGCAAGATGATGCAGTAGATCCCAGAAAGGCCTTGCTCGGTTAATACAAATTCGCCTAAAAATGCAAGAAGTTATTTTCATACTTCCAAGTAGGAGTTTATCCTTTACTTGAATTACCTCATCTGTTTACAAGGGGAGTGCTAGTTGGATTTCTTCCCTCCTAAATAACAATTATTTTTCTTTTAGAGAAAATAAATTTTGCATGTCTCTACTGCTTGCTGCTGTAGCAKACACCCTTCAACACCTTTTCTATAACAGGCTGCAAAGAAGAGGATTTACAACTCTACCTGATGCCATAAGGTATTTTTTTCAGTTACTATGTGCATATTCTTATAAAAAGGCAGACTGTTCCATTGCTACAGGAGATCCTTGCAAAGCAAAACTCTCACCTGGCTCCTTTTTGATGTCTAAGGTAAACATATCAGTCTTGGGATGGCCTCCTCTTCTAGGAGGTAGCCTCTAGCACCTTGGACTAAATCTCTCATTTTGAGTGAAAGACAGCAAAATGGCTCAGGCAAGTTGCTAACTTTGGAGGACTACCAAAAGATGACATTTCTTAGTTTGAGGTTTTTAAAGGTATGCAGTTTTCCAAGAAGACAGAGTAGGACTTCAACACTCATTTATAGCCCCTGTGTCAGGTACCTGTTTATACCTGGCTTGTTCTGTAGCAACCTAAGACATTCTGCCTGGCTTTTACCCTCCAGGATGTTGATGTGAAACGTCCTTTCCTTTAAGGACTGTCACCCTGCCTAGGGCTGCCTATCTGCCAGGGTGTACCCAATCCCAGAAGGAAAGTATCTGTTGGAACCCAACTAGATGGAGTATTTTCCCAAGAAAACTGGGATTGACATTTCTCAAACAGGGCCCTGTTTGAGAAACAATCCAAACTCATCTCTTGGATTGACATTTCTCAAACAGGGGCCTGCTTTCTTCTGAAGGAGGCCTAGTCACCAGAGGTGATGGGAAGAGGGCACCCTTGAGAGGGAATCAGATGTACAGGTCCTAAATGTGAATGTGAGCAGGTTTCAATAAAACCTGTCCTCTTGGAAAATGATTTTATTCCCAAAAGAATACCTCAGATTTGCACAAGCCAGCAGCTAAAACTGTTTCTCACACAAAAATGATGGAGATAACTGCAGAGTGAATAGAGATAATTTCATGAGAAAGTCTTCAAAAAACACATCAGCTGCCTTTGTCCACTTACTTTAGTATTTTTTACAGCTGTCCTAAAAAGTAAATTTTGTCTTTAATTTAAAATAGCAAAATTCAAGCCAAGTTTTTAATACTGATTCCTACTGTAAAACATTGTAAAGTTCCATAGCAAAACAGCCTATTTCCATTTTTTCATATTCAATAACACCTTATTTTTTGCCATTTCCATCTGATGGAAACTTTCAGTTTGAGACAGTCATTTTGTTAACTTTATTGCTGAGTGGATGAACCTACTGCACAATACCTGTGATAAACATGTAAAAACAAACTACTGAATCCCTCTATTAATCAAATATCCTTTGCCAATAAGCCTCCTTCCCACCTTTTGCCTGTGCCCAAACATCAGTTAAGCTACCTCAAAATGAGGAAAAACCTGTTAAATTTTAGCTATAAATAAAATGCTAYGACGAATATGTTATATCTGCAAATACTGTAGCTACCTGAATTAAAATTTGGCAGTTCTCTCTGAGATAAATTTAATGCATATGATCTATTCCATCCTATCAAGTAGAGGAAGAGATGTGTTATTTATTTAACTGAAGGAGAGCTAAACAAAATGAAGAGGCATAGAAGTCACAAAAATAACAAAAAAAAATCCTTTTAATTAGTTATTAAGTTAAATATTAAATGTTTAACCAAAGTCCTCCCTACACAGGTAACAGACAAAATCACATTGACTAAAACCTAAAAATGTCTTGRAGAGCAGTATAAGCCAAGCAGATGCACCAGTAGCTTCTAAAAAACRGTTGAAAAAGGAGCAGTCCCCAAAACATCACACATTTTCTTATGGAAAACAGGCAAATTGCAGACCTCTTCACGGACAGGGTGACACAGTGGTTAGACTGAAGTCCCGAAGCTTTTCTTTTCCCAGTCTAGTATCGGTTTCCCCTGACCACGGCCTTCCTTTCTACCTGCGTCCTTGTTTTACGGGCCCATCTGCTTCACAGCTCGTTTCCAGTGCGGTTTAGACGGATGCCCAGCGCTGCCCTTCCACATTAAATGAACATTTGGATACAAGTGGCTACTCCAGCCCCAAYGGCGAGATGCACAAGCATTCACATGAAGGATGTTTAGAACCGAGGCTCATCTTTTGTTTTGTTTTGTTTGCTTGGGAGCAGCTTCTTTTATGTTCTGTTATTGAAGTGCATGTGTTGACTGACTTAAGAGGACAGCCTTGTAAATGAGATCTTTGATCTCAAGAGTTTATTTTATCTCTGCAGCAAGGAAAACTGAATTGAATTGGCTGGCAGAACTAAGCCCGCTCTCTTCTCTGTTCTACAGCTGCTACATCCTTCTGAGGTCATCGCAGCTCCACTTCCAGCCTTCTCTGTTTTGCCACAGAATGAAAAAAGGCTTCTCCGACGTGTCTGCATAACCTACATAACAGCGCTGGAAGCTTTACACCCTGAACCATTCACTGTGCTTAGTTTGTTTTGTCCTTCCTGCAGAAGGGCAAACCACTGAAAGTAAAATTCAATAGAATATTCACTTTTTTTCTTTTTTTTGGTGACTGTCTAGAAAGGCTACAACATGGAGGGTTAAAGATTGAAAAGAGATATCTGCTTTGAGGTCTTGGAGGAAGTGTGTGATTGTTATTTATTCTCCCACTAATTACATCAATATACAGGGACATTAGCATTAGGAGCTACAGGCCTAATAAGGCATTAGCACCTTTGTGCTATTTACTCCACGTAGAGAAAAAAAGACACCATAGGGGACAGTACCAACATAGTGCCTGATACGTATCAAACGATAAAGTCATCAAATTCTAACCAACTGCACTTCATTTAGCTTCTCTATTTTCATTACAGCCTATTTTAGCTACTGCAGAAATGAAAAGTCTTATTAGAATCACATAGCACAAAGAAAAATCCTCACATATCTGTACGTAGAACTGAAGTTCTGCGCTCCAGAACTAGACAGACAGCGAGATGCTCATGCCTAGAAAATTAAATTTATTTTTAACCGTGTTGGCATCTGAAAATGATGAAATTTTGAATTGTAAAAAATCAAAGTCTCATTTTATGGACAGTAATAACTGACTGGCAACATAAAGGGAATAAGAGAGTGACTGTTCTCCCATTACAATAAATATGAACGCTTGCATTTCTTCTKAGTGGTTTTGATGCAGACACTGGGAAGACTAACAAGTTTCTATGCAAACAGATCTCTCCTGCAGAATGAAGCCTAGGTCAGTGTAAATTACAAGGAGAAGATAGTCTTCTAGGAGGATGCATGTACCCAATTCTTAAGCCTCAGCCTCTTCACCCTCTCGCCCCCTCTCCCCCTCTGAAAATAGTCTCAATGGAGGCTATAAGAAGATTTATAATTTTCCTTTGTTTAAGGAATTCCAAATATTGATGGGAAGAACTCAAGCCTGATGTACCTACTTCTGACTTTGCGAGCTCCCAGCCAAACGCCAAGCTTGCTGCTCAGGAGCAGATGCAGAAGGGCAGCACATACCCAACTTGACTTATTCTGCACTAAAAGGGAATCTACCTGGGGATTTTAAGGAGTTATTCTCAGAGTTCTGCCTCTTTGTTGCTATAACAGACATTCCCTGGCTTTGAAATGAAATCCGGTTAATCTGGAATTGCCTGGAATTACTCAAGAAGGGAAGGACTTATCTTCTATTAGGTGCAGGTCTGGCACACTAGTGTTAAGAAGAGAAAAGCAAAGGCAGCATCATGTCATAACAAAAGCGCAGGGGGACAAAGAAAGCAGCTTCTCACATGGAAGATTCTCACTCTGTTGCTCCTGAGAACCCACTGAGCCTGCATTGAAGGCTGTTTTACTTGTCATGACCACATGAGTTTCTCCGGCTAACAGCGGTGCATTAGCCTGAGATACTGSAATTACTGCAGCAAAGAGGCTCTGTGCATACTGCTTTCTTTCCAGCACATTGCTCCGGGGTCAAACCCTCTCATCTGTGACTACCCAAGGGTACTTTGGCCAGCTGCAGTTTCGAGGTTTGGATCACACTTCACAAAAAACATCAGCAACTGGATCCACAGTTATCTCCTTGACTGACCTCCAGTACAGCATTGTCTGCTTCCATTTCTGAATTTGTCTCCAGGGAGTTGTCTTGAGGGGCTAGTTCACGATCAGCCTTCTGTTGGGCTCTTCTGGATGCAATTATTCTTTGATTTACCTTTAAACATGTGGGCTTAGCTCTCCTTTCTCTCCTTTTAAAATGAGACTTTTTCCAGAGGCCTGCACTTCCAACTTCATTTTCAGAGGAAATAAGAAGTGTCTTGTTATGTTTGATTTATTAGGAAGTTCCATAAGGAAGCTATCACACAAAGCAGAGCACATCTCCTGCAAGTAAAATTTAGAGAACTGCAAACGAACCTCAGAATCTCCTGCAAACCAGTGTGGCTCTACCTCAACAAACTATTTAATAAAAGAGTATTATGTCCAGTGATGGCAGTAACAAAGCTCCCATTTACAGTGCTTCAGTGGCACAGTTTTACCTCAGTCCTCAGTCTTATTAATTCTGCAGTTGACAACCTCTCTTAATTTTGATGTTACTGATCTCAGCCATGAAATAGCTTTCAGTTCTATCTAAACAATCCAGCTTAATAGCTTGTAAATTGATTTTTTTGAATTAATTATATGCCTTCATCAGTGGTCAAATGTGTGAGTGACAATATATAGAACTATTCAATATTTTTTGACAACAACAGTTACATAAATGCTCTGATATTTACATATCTACGCAATAATCATTTAGCATATGATGTTAAACATGCCTTATACAAGTGAYACACATTTTTTTGCATGAATTAAGACTGTTGGAAATCTTCGATTTTCTCATAATTCTGAGAAAAATCTTCATGTTAGTAATGGGGAAATGCTTATATCTATAAATKTTATTAGTTTATAATAGTGTATTTTTTCCTATCCCTTTGGGGAAAAAAATCACCCCYGCTGTTTGGACAGCCTTACATTTCAATCTGCTTTTTATGGATGATGTTGAGCAAGGGAGGGGAATGAGCCCCAGGGCTTGCTAACAGAGGGAAATGAGGAGACATACTACCAGCACTCTTGCTACATGTAAATTTTACCATTTATGGAGCACATCTAGGAACGCTGGCCAAACGCTTAACCTACTGTTGATATTTCTTATCATGGGTGAGTGCATCCCCCACACCCCGAAGGCTCTTCTGGTGAAAGGACAGCAGATTGGTTTGTGACTATAGCGGCAGGATTCTGACAGGGTATCATTTTTTAGATAAAGTATCRAACATTAATCAAAATGAATGCCAGAATTTTTATATACTAAGAAGTCAGTTATCAAGGAAAAACCAGTATTGAGTAGCTGGCTCCTCAGTGCTTTGCAGTTCTGCCTCCAGAGCAGCTGAGCAGGAGAAACACTCCAGATGTGAAATGGAAAACAATGTGGATGGAAGTGTGCTACTTTCAAAAGGGTTAATGTGTAAGGGTTAAATATAAAACAACCACAAAGGTTCAATTCAGCGCGTCAGAGAAGTGTTAACTAGAAAACACAGCATACAGAATCAGGTTTAAACCACTTGGTTAGGCCCTAAGAAGCTGCAAGACATAGACAAAGTACACAGTGGACATCAGATGAAAATGTGACATATCTGATTAACAGGAGCCTGATTTCTAAATGACACTAAAAAAAAAAAACTAAATAAAAATGAGTTCAAGCTCCCATGAAATTGGAATGGACACTACTATAACAAACAATATCGGTGAAGTGGAGTAATAACCCCCACACACATAAAAAATAACTCAATATTATTTTACCGCTTTTTTATTTGAATGCAGCACTGATACCTTCCCTGAAAGAATTATTTCCAGACATTTATGAACAAAATTGACAAAAACACAGTAACAAACTTAAATACATACATTAAAAAAAAATCTAGAACAAGAATATTTAATAACCAACGTAAGACATATTCACAAGGTATCTTCTCCATCATTTACAGCATTTACCTCAAACGCTTTCAATGTACATATGTCTGAAAATATAAATATTTTAAAGCCATCACTGGTCATAGAAAACATATGAAATATCCACTAACATTTGGCATAATATAAATATTCTACCCCGAGAAGAAACAAGTGTGATCTTTTGTGTGACACAGATCATTATTCAAACAAATCTTGATGTTAAATCAGTGAGAACTTGGGTTCTAGCTGGAAAAAACATTAGGGGCTTGAAGCTCGTGTGCAGGCAACCCAGTGGTCAGCGCGAATGCATGTTTAGGTACTTAGCTGTTTAATTTAGCTGGATAAGAAACAATGTCATGTTTTCCTGTTGTTAAACATTGCCATCTGTATCTCTGGCACACAAATTAAAAAAAGAAGGGTGTGACCATTAAAAGTACGTGTCCTGAGATTTCCTTCTTCAGGGGGCAAAGAGGTTAAAATGGAAAAGCTGATCTGTGTATAAATCAGGAACACATGTGGAAATGAGAACAAACAGCAACCAACAGGCAGCCAGAAAGAGCTTCTTAAGACAGCAGGAGAGGCACAAAATGACAAAATGAGATGGACAGAACATCTACTGGAAAAGGACTGAGGCAGCCAATTCCCACTTTGAAATTGGTAAGTCTAATCACTCCTATTAAATATTCATATAATGTTGTAAGCACACATAATTAAATATTTATATAATTTTGTAAGCACACATAATTAAACATGAGTTTTAAAACTCAGTTTGACTGGAAATACATCAGCCCAATAGTATGAAGCAGTGCTACTTAGCGCTAGTATTGGGCTTCTCTCTGTAGAAAATCAAAGATAATAAACGTGCATAACTAGATCTATGTCTGTCGTATCACCATAAAGCATCTAACAATGCAGAAGTGCGGAGGCTTCCTTCTGGAGTTATGAAATGTTGAGTCTACAGGCTACCTACTGGAACTGGTACTGACAGCAGGTCTTGCACTCGGGCTGAAACAAAGCTCTGCTTGATTTCTTTGCAGATTAACATTATACTGAACATAGTAAGATACACTTCAGATAAAACTAAGAAATACAACACGGTACCAAATAACAACCCTTTGAATTAATGCGTCTGATGCACCAGTGGCAGATCCCCCAAATATTAAGCTGTTAAAAACACATCGTTACCTTCACATTAGGACTTGGACACAGACAGGAAAAACTAAAGAAAACATCAGGGATCACAGAGCACCGAATTCTCGAGTGTAAAGTCGTACCAAAACCTTGATAAATTATCGTTGATGTCGTAGGTGAGCAGCCGGTCGGGCACGTCACGACGGGCGCCCTGCACCGCTAACACGTGCGGTGCCAGGGCAAAGGGGACGTCGCTCAGGAGGTCTGACATGAAAGGGCTGCCGTCCACGCCGGGACCCCTTCCATTCCCCACCTCTGCGCCTGATACGCTCAGCTGCGCTCGGTGCCCCGTGCCTGCCTAAAGAGAACAGAGGAGAACAGCAATTTAGACCCCACGAATCAGGCAGCGGAGACTTTCTACTTGAAACCATCAAGATCTATCAGTACATAAAAATAAAACAGAATAATTTCAGTCTGTAGTTCAGGTAGATGKAAAATGACAGTCTTAACACATGCTGATACAATTCTCGAGGTCAGACAGAATGGAGTCAAGCCTAAAATCAACAGCAACTTTTATATCTATATGTATTACAGTTTTCTTTTTTTTCAATGATGAGTGAAGTTTCTCAACCTAATGTTACCAGACATGTATGAAACAGGGGACAGGTAGGGCTTTGTGACATTAATTCCATCTTGTTCAGGGGAAACAACTTCATGTAATTCCTTTCAAAACCTGATGAAGTTCCTTTGTGAGTATAGATTTGTTTCCACTGTTCCCTTTCCTAAGTKGTTCTATGGGTCTTACAATTTAAGAAGAAACCCTCCTATCCTAATTACTTCAAAGTATTACTAATGTTGATTTCCAGTTTGAAACATACTGCTTGACTGGCTGGTGACAGTTGTTGTATGGTAATATATATGTGTTGTTGAACATGCACTTTTATTGATTGCTGGAAAAGCTCAGTTACCAAAACCACTGCCTCCCCTAAAAAGCACCCCCCAAAGGAAAACCATAAAATAAAAAAACATGAGCCTTAGAAGACGCCCGTAGATAAGATGATGCACTCAAGACTTCCAAGTTTCGATACTGATCTACCAGGATTATCACCATGAAGAGTTTACCTAAAACTTTTACAGTTTTAAAAAATGAAGACCGTTTACTCTTCCTCTAGAAAGCAAATCAGAATTATTTTACTATGTATAGCTGTGAAAATGCCATGCAAACCAATAATTCATGTCTGTAAGGTGACTGTTGTAGGCATTTCTGTTTTATATAAGCTTACAAACGTGGAAACATTCAGCCACTTGTTCAAAAGCGCTTAACAAATCACGCTGAGGCCAAGAACATAATAAAGGCATTTCTGATCTGCCATCTGGCCTTATTCCTTCCAGCTCTCCGTATGCAGCTCGCATGCATCCAGAGAGGAAACAACCCTGCAGGCAGGAAGGGAAAGGCCCCGAAAGTGTTAAATGCTAATTTGCTGTTCAACTGATCATAGGAGTTAAATGGCTTTTGTTTCAAGGAGGTCCCTTTTATTCTGGGAGTGTGAGGCGAGCTCTGCTGCTCCAGGTCTGACCTGCTTGATTTCGGTGTTACAGTTGATGGTTGYTTTAGGGAATCAGAATTTCTGGCTGTTTGACAAAAGAGCACTGAGGGAGAGAGGGGGATTCCTGTTTGTTTTCTAGCCTGGAGGTACCCCCCCCAGCTAAACGTTTAGCAAGGTAAATGGGTCTCCCTTTCCTCCTCATAGGAAGGCCTGGATTTGACTTGAATGCAACTTGAGAACCCCAGTCATTCCTTGCACCTMCATCTACCATTTCATCTCCCAGACAGGGACAGGCAAACATTAAACCTTCTACTGAAAACTCAACAGTTTGATAGATAATCTTGCCAATCTAAGTCTGTTCAGAGCTGCTTTTCTTAGCTGAACTGAGGAAGCTCCTGCTCCAGAAGCTATTAGGAGAGGGGGTTAGTGGTGCTCCCTCATTTGGGAGATTTGCTTTATAATCATGACTAGAAATATAAAGCTTATAATGAACTTCCCCAAATACAAGACGATGATGATAATAATGGCAAATTTCCTAAAGTTAGCAAGTTTTATTAAAAGAAATGGCTGCTAGATGTAAGCAGTGAACTAGCTATGATCTGATASAAGAGCTGAGCGAAGGAGCTCCAGAGCAGGCAGGCCTTGAAAGCGGCATCCGGCTCAGCTGCTGGGATTCGCTTCCTGCTAAAAATACTAATTTTTCCTCTTTTGGATCACCTTATGGTAAATAATAGCAGCAAAACATTACTCTGCAAGCATCCAAAGGAAGGGGCGGTCTGAGCTTTGTCCGTTCTCCTAGGCCGCCTCAGAGGCTCGTGGGCACAGAAAGGGGGCCTGGCTGGTTCCTCCTGCCTGCTGCTGTTCTGCGGCCCAGCTCGGCCGCTGCCCTCCCCACGTGTCTGTGCTATGGAATTCCTCTACCTGCAGCTCAGGCGTTTCCTCCTGCTCTTCATTTCCTCCCGTTTTACTTCATTTCCAATTCTTACTGAAAGCCAGAGCACTTAGTTATGTTCAGCAGCGAAGGCAAGAATTGCTGCAGCAGATTTCTTCTAGTTTTCCTTACTTGTTCTGGTAACCTTAGAGAGTAAGTSTTTAAGGACTGTAAGTCTTTCAGGTCAGGAGGAAAACCAGAGCCTTGGGTGTTTGTCAGTACTCTGTTCAAATCGGCACCGTTACCGCCGAGCCACAGATCAGCAGCTCCCACTTCAAAAGCAATCCTGGATGCTCTAGCAGGCCATTGATCACACTTTGCCAGGAAAGCTTCCTCCTTGCCATGGGCAAATAGGCTCAAGGTGTGCATTTTAACAAGCTTCAAACCCATAATGCTGCTATAGACAAATTCCCCTGCTAAGGACACTGCCAAACACAAGGAATGCCCATTTAATTAACACTATTCATTAAAAAAGAAATACAACTCAATGTGTGCTGAAATTTGTAGCTCCTCTAAATTTAAAAACTTCTCTTTAAATCCTACCCTGCACAAACTTGTTACATTTCCTCTCAAAAGGAAGACCTGTGGAGCCTTTATGGAGGAGGTGGCATTTCCTTATGTTACATTGGTCTCATATTCTGAAAGTCTGTCAAGAGCAGAACTGAGCCAGAAAACCCCAAGTGAAATCCAGGAAAAGCTTACGTCTAGGAATTGGTTAAACAAGATCTTCAAAGAACCTTCTTCCTTCCCCCACTCCGCATTCCAGGGAAAAATGATCCCTCGCTTGCTGTCCTATTCCCATAGCTCAGATAATAATCAGAAGCTCCCAGAATCTACTGTTTATTTTGTTTGACAAATTGTACTTTTAAGAACACCTGTTTGTATCCTCATTGTCCCACAGGCTGGCTGAACTCTATTTACGTTGCAAGTGAGCCCATCACAGGGCAAAACTAACTGCAAACAGAAAAAAAAATCCAAGAGAACACAAGGAATCTAGGGTCATCTTTTCTCCTCCCAAAGCTCTGCCTTTGTTAGAAGGGTCCCAAATGGGCAGAACTAGAAATTAAGCTGTTTCTGCACAATGTAGATACTGTCTATTGGCAATGACAGGGCAAGAACAAGCTCCCCTTACTCTAGTTCCACTCTGTCTTTCAGGGAAAAACTGCTGTAAGGAAGACTGAATTAAATTGGGAGTCTCTTAAACTCCATTTTACCACTCTCTGTTGTGGAGTTTCCACTCACTGCTTTCTCTTTGCAAGGTTCTTCTATATTCTGTAGATCCTGATACCATTTAAGTAGTCAAAACAATATCATAAATATATAGCCGGGTGCAATATGAAATGAATAACTCAGGAAAAAATGTCAGCATTAAATGAGGCAGAAATGAGGAAAATGATTCCAAGTTTTCTGTTTCAATTTTGCTCATTGATTGCCACCATCTCTTCCATAAAAATAAACATTTTCCACTGTCTGAATTCCCACATTCACTTTGTTGTTTCTAGCAAGTCGCACCTTGAGTTGTTCTGTTGGGCTGACTTCCCAACAAATTTACAGTGTAAAAATATGTGCTCTTCCATGCCAAACCTGAGCATGGTAGAGGGAAGACCAGGCCAGAAGCAACTTGGTTCCACACTGCCCATGCAAGGATGGCTTTAAGATGCCAGGGGCAGCAGTGAGGTAGGAGATGGAGAAGAAACAGGCAGAGCTGACTCTTCCAACACATGCCTCCCTTTCAAAACCAAGCACAGCAGCTCCAGGATGGTGGTAGCAAAGGGCTGTGGTTGCAACATATAGTGAAGAGGGGCCACTTAAAGGTTCTGCCATGGCTTAACTCTTCAATATTGTGGAGCTCATCCATGATTTCCAAACACTTTGATAAAGATGTTTAGAAGAATGGCTTCATGTTTAAGGCCTTATCAAGCTAGATATATTTTGTGTGCTTTCATAAAAGCATCCTTAAATGGATTTAGATATATTTCATTCAGTGAAAGGAACCTGGTGAAGCCACACACTTTTGTAATATTGTGTGTAGTAATGTACATAAGAACTGGACACTCCACTAGAGAACATCAATAACCTATCAATGCTAAAATCACCCATACTGGTTACAGTGCAAATATCAGGRCAAAGCTATGTTATGAAATGGCAAAGTCAAGGTTATGAAATGGCTTATGTTTTCATTCACGCATTCTTCAAGCATATATAGAACAGCAAGGCCTAGAGAATTTGATATCCCACATTAGTCATTCTGGTTTCTATTTAAATGTCTAACTTATTTATCCAGAATACAATCTATTCAGAACATTTTCTCTGGACATTAGCTAAACAAAGCAGCGCCAAATGCTATGACACACAATCCTGCTATGAGAAGTATTAATCAACTGCATTTAGAATATCATCAAACAATTTACACTTCCCCAAACACCAGGGAATCCACAAATCTGTTAAAATTACAAAGGGCAAGATCCTTGGAGTTCATTCAAATGGACAACATGTTTTCTTCATTGTTGGTTTGGAATCCAAATGAACAGAGATAAAAGAAACAGTACATAAATATATATCATAGCTGGCCAACAGATAATAATTGCACTCTGATGGCAAGGGAGAGTTGTATGTTATTTCAAAATTAGCAAAACAAAAAACTTTTCCTTTAAAGTAAATTCAATCTTTATTTTGCTCCTCAACTGCCTTTTAAAAAAAATCTTATTTGCTGCATCATCTATTTGTGCAAACCCCAAAGTCTGCCAAGAGTCCTGTAAGAAAGAAAAAAACGCATATTTTTCACTGTACTAAGACAGAAGCTACATTTACAGCTGAAGATGAAGAAGAATCTGATTCTGAAGAAGAATCTAGGATGAGTACTAGCATTATTATCATCTGAATTACTGAACAAGGTTTTCTAGCTAAATCATTCATCATGCTCTGTCAGAGTACTTTTTCCACCAAAAGCAGGCACATTTTCCTTAAAAAGTCAGTCTTGAGAAAAAAGCAGATGTATAATATTGCAGAATATTCAGTAGAAACCCAGCAGCATCATAGTTATGACAGGGATCTACAACAGCACTGGTGATATAGAAATATTATCTTTAATTCAGGCAATTTTCTCGTATTACAGCAAATAGTGTATCATAATCTGTCTTAGAATTTATGTAGCATTATGCAGTTATTTCTTAAGCGTCTAGAGATGAAAACTATCTTAGGGATTATTCTTCCAATTGTGGTTGAATTGATGCTTTTAAGGTATTCATCAGGCTTCTTTCTGAGAATGTGTAGAAATTCCAAAGTGTGCATCACCACTGGTAACAAGGAATCATTTTTTCCAACAAGAAAAGTAATGGCAGAGACATTCAGTGGCAGAAAAGAGGAGCAGAGGGAGAAAGAAAAATTATTTGCAAGGCTTTCTGTATGTTTAGCACTCTATATTCAGAAATACAAGCTAGGAGAAAATGATCATCAAAGCTTGGATGATACGACATGCTAGCTTCTAAATGTCACCAAAAACCGCTCCCAGCCTTAAGCACATGCAGAAAAACTCCAAAAACACAAAACAAAACCCCTCACACCCAAGAAGCCGGTAGGTATGTGACCTGTAACTTCGCAGAATCATAAGGAGAAACCCACCCACTAGGACAAGTAAAATAGAGTTGCCCTTGAGATGGTTCAGATACAAGTTCCCATTAGCCATGAGAGCTGCTATTCTTTCGAGGCTCACTTAAAAACTTAGCCAGCATTTCCTCCAGGGATTCAAGAAAACAGAAGTTGTTTCTGTTGGAGAACAGAGCTACGAGGAAGAAAAAGCACGGGAGACCTTGCAGGAGCTGCAGTAGGAGAATGGCTTCCAGTCAGTTCTCCCTCTCCTTTCTTTCTTAAAGTCGCTCACAGTGGCTTTTGCAAGCGCCAATGAGTGCCCATGGGAATCAGCTTTCCCACCTCCTCGGAGCTCTTGTTTCCCAGCACTTTTTGATTCATCTTCTGTAYGACAGCAGTGGCTCGCCCACTTAAACAACTACTGGTACCTGTGCAAATCTCCTTTAAACAATATTCTTTCTTTGCCTATTTAGCAACATTGTCATTCAGATTAAAATGGAACTGGCTTTTAAAACAAGTATTTATTTTATATATATATATATATATTTACCAATCTGTGACACACATTTTAGGTATTTTTCATTTTCCTATGAAAGCCCTTTTCAAACTGTTTATTAGACTCCACCATAATCARGGTCAGGTTAATGTTACTGAAAACTTAAAGAATAAGATTCTAAAGAAACAYTTAAAAGTACATCTGACATGCTGCAGCTTTTCTTTATTATAGCAAAGCTTCCCACAGAGTATCCTGGCACAAAAGAATATTAGGGTAATCTTTGCTAAACCAGACTTTCCATAAAATGATGTACATTTATACACTTTTATTGGTATTAAAGTAACCAGAAAAAATGTAGTTCTCCAGAAGATTTTCTCTAATATAGGGAGAAAATGTTTTTTAAATGCAAAATTAACTTTATGAATTTAATACATGCTCCTTGCCCTGTGAAACTGCTAAAACTGTTAATCTATGCAGAGAGGAATTGCGAGGTTGCCATTTGAACTCTGGATACTCCAAATGCAATTCTGTCTTAAAAAGTGATTTTAAGTAACACAAAAGATTGCATATCTATTGCCTACATGGACTCCCTAAAAAAAAAATAATCTAACAACTTTGCAAATGAACTAGAATGACCTTCAAATCCTTCTGCTTTTAGTCAATCCCCTAGAGTAGATCTTGGGCACAGAAAACCCTAGAATAAATCTTGGGCACAGGAAAAATTTGGAGAAGGTTGGTGAGAAATTTAAAGGTATATATTGCACTTACTATAATTGAAATTCAATAATGATATAATGACATTGGAGAATTGTTCGGAGAGTGAGAGAGAGAACCTCCAACTTGGTATAATAAGAAATTCTTTAACTATAAACAAATGGAGAGAAGCTGCAACCCAAGGACTACAATACCAAGAGAAAGTAGCAATAAAAGCTGAAAAAGGATGCTAGATACTTATTAAAAAAATCTTTCCCATTACAATAAAACTAACATTTCTGTCATAGGAATTTAGACTACATAAGCTTTTGAGTATTTCCAGATTTCAATGAAAAAAAAAAAGAATTGTACAAAACAATAACGCAGAAGCTCAAAGATCTAAAAACAGTAACCAAGTAAAAGGCAATTTTGCTCTTAGTGCTGCCTGGACTGCCATTAGACTGCTGTTAGTCTAGGCTGCCTAGACTTGGTGCTCTATCACGCAGTGTAGCAAAATACTAAACAAACAAAAAGCCCGACTGTTATGTTGATGAAGAATTTGAAACAGCAGATACCAACAGATATGATGCTAGTCTCACCGTTAAGCTCTATGCAAGTGAGGTAGGGCCCTAATTTGTTTAATAGGAAAGATTTGCCTGTTTCCCTTCCCTGGAGCCAGCGATATTCCAGCAAATAGTCTTGCCACTGATTTAAAATGTTCTTTCAGGAGAACTGCAACTCATTTCTGCCTGGCAGCTGCACGATACTGTGTCATGGAATCCTTCTACAGTAGATCTTTTCAGGAGAATATAAGGTTTTGAATAATTAYACTTGTACTGGAACCCAAACTTGACTACCTGATTTCTACCCCAACCAATTCTAGCATTTTTGAACCTGATCACTTGATCATACCTGATCCTACAGCATGAATACTGTGGTAAGAATTATCTTAGAAGAGAAAGAGAGATGAAGATACACAGCATGACAAGCAACACAAAAGTCAACAAGTTGCGCTTGCAACCAAAGCCAGGAAGTGTTACTAACTAGGCCAGATCACTCTGTTCTCTTCATTTTGCTGTAGCAAATATACTGCAAGACTAAAAAGTAAAGACAATTACTATGCTAAGCAAGCTACAATCCAGAGGAACACTACATGAAAATGTATGCAACTTTACTCATCTGGCAGTGCACTCAAAAGCCCAACATCAGGAGTGAAGGACAAATCAATATATTACAAAATGAATACAGAAGCCTCATGAATGCTGATAATGGATTTATTCTGCAGCCTCAGTGTCATCCAAAAGCACAGAATACTCAGTTTTGTTGTGCTGATGCCCTTATGCCTGATGAAAATACAAAACTTCAGATATTAACGATTAAAATCCACTTATCTTTTTAAGCAACTTTGAACTGTGAATGAGTTATCTGTATGCAGTTTAAATAACGGGAATGCAATTGTTATATATTTATTCCCCTAGAAAATATTCTTTTATTAGGGCTAGAACYAGGCAAGAAAGATTAGTATCATCAACTTTTCAAGGTAGCCAGGGAACATAGTAAGAACTGATTTTCTATAAAACCTCATTTAAAACATACATTGAGCAGCAACATTCAGTCAGTGCAGCAGTCACTGTCCAACACGATTYGAGTTTTTCTAAGTATGCTGCTCCATGCAAAAAAATATTCTAAAGACTTTTGGGGAAGCTGAAGTCCTCCTTTTCCAGGTCCTGCTCCTAACCTCTGCAATTGTAGAAGCTGCTAAAGCAGGAAAAAGACAATAAAAGTTGCTACACTAGGTTCTTTATCATATGGAGCATTTTTTTCTCTGCTGCCTAWACTCCAAGCAGGTGGTAAGACCAGCAACATGTCCTATTTACAAGTTTAAAATATTCCAGTGCTGAAGAAGTGAATTAGGCGAGTATAATAATAAGATAACTTTCTATGTGATCTCCTCATAGAGATTCAAGTCAATAACAGACAGAAAAAAATGTACAGCAAGACAGAATTTGATTTCTTCCGTACTCTCGGTGTAGTTGGAGTCCTCACCAACAGCACAGCAAGAAGCCCCCAGAAGCCAGAGTTCGTAAAGCTTCAATCTGCAACCACTAACAATAAATTGTCTACTACTAGGGCTTCTGAGCCAAAGAATAAAAGTAGGATGACAGTAAAGGACCAGTAAATAAAGAAACTGAAGCAAATACTGGTTGTTTCTTTCAATTAGAGTTGTTTCTTGCAGCCAACTGGTTCTCTATAGAAGGCATATAAATGAATCATACTGAAAAGGAACAATTTTAGGTCTTTATCAGTCAGGTTTGCTAATAATATTATAATATGAGAAGAATGTTTTTTAAAACAATGAGGTAATGTGGAAATAAAATAAATTTGAAAAAAACAAGAACATCCATTTTATCTTGATGCATTTTAAAAAGTGCCTTAGAACAAGGCTTGCCAATGTGCTGCTATCCAAGACACAGGCCCTAAGTCTCGTAGTGGTGAGTTGGGGTGAAGTTTGGGGGCTTTAAGGCAGAAATCACTGCAGCACATAATGGAGAAAGGATCAAACCATACTTAAGGAAAAAGATATTCCCAGTATATCGATACTAGAATTTCAGACTGAAAAAGGGCAATTTTCATACAGTTTTCCTTCCTGTTAAAATGGACTGATCATTGCTGGTTATTCCCTTCCTCTGCCAGCCCTGTCACCATGGCAGTAAAACTAACCTAAGGACACTGTTACTTTCCTTAGTTGATGTTTAGCATAATTATTAATAAGCTACAGCCTTTCAGCCCCCGTTTTACACTAATGCATCACATTGTAAATAGCGTTATAGCACCCGGCTGCAGGAGCACAGGATGTGATCGGCTGATGCACGATCTGCATTGTATTTCAGATCAATTTTAATACTTTGAAAGCCCAGCAAGGCTGTTTCCAGAGGCAGGATGACCCACGGATCGATCCGCTGACAGCGGGAACCGGCTCCTAGCGCGGCTGCACGCGCCGGGCCACGAGACGCAGGAGAGTCACTGCTCTTTTCTGCGGGTCAAGTTAGTCAGAAGATTCCGAATTACCGAAAGGCTAAAGAATGTGAGTGGGAAGATCTGGGCACCTAATTTGAATGTCTCTGGCTACAAGTAACCACCCAGTGTAGCTGAATGAGCACACAAGCATGTGGGAAGCTGCTGCCTAAAGTAAGGAAGGGCTCAGGCAAATTGTGCCTTCGGATACGTGTGGCTTGGTCATTATCTGCAGTGTTTTTATTCCTTCACCAAAGCCTAGCCCTCAAAAGGGAGAGGCCACCAACCAGGCCACTGATTTTCCTATTTTATGAACCTTTTTTTTATAGGCACATATGCACAGAGTTGATTATGGTCACTAAACAGTGAAAATGTGTCACGTTTGTGTGCCGGTTTTCCCTAGAAATTGGCTGTGGTGTCTCCTGTCGCCCAGGCCTGGCCATCCACGGGGCCCATCACAGAATGGGCTCACGGCGGCCCAGGCTCCAGGAGGGAGGGAGGGAGGGAGGGAGGGAAGGAGGCTCCGACACCTTCGCTGTTGCTCCTCCTCCTCACTGGTATTTTCCTGCTAAAAAGGAAGGCCATTGAGCTCCTCAGTTCTTGCAGTGAAATGGCAACGGAGGTTCGACAAAGGAACTGTGCTATAGCTGACAGGAGTTCACGTTTGCAAAGGGCTAGGGAGAAACRCCTTATGAGAGAGCACTGCATTGCTCTGTGATCGAGCAGCTCTTTCCCAAGTTCAGCAAGGAGGCTGGGGATGGCCACATTAATTAAGGTGTCTTAATTTGCACTCTGTACTGATATCTATGCCATTGACATGGCATTCTTGACATTTCTGAGCGTTCTTGCTTGCTGAGTACTAGAGCAAGCCCAACTGCATGTCAGGTTACACAGGCAAGGACTCGAAAACAAAGAATCCCTACGAGATGGAGCTCCTGCAGGACACCACTGTGTCTTATTTACTGACCATAGGTCAACACATTGCACAAATCGGAGTTTGTAAAGTATTCTTCTTGAGGCCATAGCACCTTATCCTTTGTGACCTGCAGAACCATACTTTCTTATGGATGATCACATTGCTTAAGCTTTATACATATATGCATATGYCCATGCATATATTTATAGTGCATATGTGTGTGTGTGTATATTTATATATAATGTGTAGGTACACACCAACTTGTGTGGCTGTTGAGGGGAGACAGAAGTCCATCGGTCCGTAAGTTTTGGAGATCTTTCTAGTATGATATTTTGGTATCTGGTACCACATACCTCGTATGATAATTTGACCAAATACCAAACAGATATAATAAACCCTGCAATGCAATTAAGCTCTACAACATAAATATGCTATTGCAATGAGAGAGATGATGCCTTAGCCAACTGATCTATTTACCCTCTTTCTCAGTGAGGACACAGCCATATACTTTGATCTTCTTATCATATGGCAGTCCTACTTTATACACACTCAACCTGCAGCTGCAGAGTAAGTGCACGTCGCCCAGTGAGCTGCCACCTACTTAGTGCATATGAGGACTAGAGAGGGGGCTTAGAAAAATACCATCCATTGAAGCAGCCAACASTGAAATCTGCTCATCTTTTCTTAAGGGTAACATTAAAACTTTGCTTTCTTTAGCACAATAGTTAAGTAAAACATTAGATCTTTTTTTCTGGAGGTACCAGTAGTCAGAGAAAAGCACAGGCTTGATGACCTGCTGCAGACAGTCTTATTCCAGTCCCTCCTAAGAGTGGATAATTTCATTAAGTGATTATTGCTTACATGCCCAATTAGGCAGAAAGAAAATGTGGACCCATTCTTTATGGGATTTATAGGTGAAAAAGGTACTCAGAGCTAATATGACATATGACAGGCAATTAATCTAACCAGGCCATAACTAAATTCTAGCTTGTGATAGCTTTTTTTTTCTTCTTTAAACCACCTAAGCAGTAGCATTTTCCATAAACATTAGAATTTTTTAAAGAGGAGCAAACTAATCATTCTCCAATCATTTTTAAATATGAGTCACCCTCTGTAAAGCAGGTGTATGGAATTTGCAATGCTGCTGTTTGTCTAGCTCAGAACGTGTTTCTCTAGTTATTCRACAGAGAAGCTTCAGATTGATAAGCTAAGAGTGGGGCGACTGAACAGAGATGTGATCAGCGACATCTCCTTTGCCAGTAACTTGTAGAAATATCTTACACAGTCAACTACAGTAAGAATTGGGCAGTAACAGTCTGGAAGAGCTAGTTAATRATTTTTAAAATAGGAAAAAAACAACAGGAAAAAAAGGATAACCTTGGCACTGTTCATGTAATTATATCAGAAGGCCTGATCAAAAGGATATCTTATAAGTCTATCAGCTTCAGCACAAGTGCTAAATCCTCTGAAAGAGTAAAAAGTACCTTATTAAATTATTTTTTCCCACTTTTAAGCTTTAAAAACACAGTTTCCGTTATCTTTCCCTTGATGTTCTATGTCTCATTATATTTCCCTCTTCTGATTAAATGACCTGAGCCCAAAACCTGATGCCTAAGAAACTGGTTTTTATATCTTTTTAGAATAATAGCAGATCTTTAAAAGGGATTAATTTAATGAGAATATTATCTATATACTCTTATATAAAAATATGTTTCATTAAATAAAATATCATTTAATTGGATACTGTCCCCAAATGGTGCACACTAGTATCTATGTGCAGAAAATTACAGATAATTTAACATTTACTTCATTAAGCCTATACGGGCCTTCTATTTGCTACATCCTCAGCCTGCAGTATCAAATTAGCCAGCAGAAGTTCACAAAACCTATAGAGAACCACTGCAGTTCCAGAAAAAAGCTCTGTCCTGTGATGATAAGTATCACAGGAAGGTATATAATTAAGAGTGACTGTAACAACAACATATAAATTAGATAATTATGGATTAAGCAATCCCCTGGGCAATTCTATCTTGCCCTAGAAAACGTACAACAAGCTCCTGGGATAAAAGGCAGTAGTGATTAAGTATTTGAGGGAGAAGGAGGACTATGAATTAAAAAACAAAACAAAATGCAGAACAAACAGTRAGTGAAATATAAACTCACAGCCTCCTTATGGGTCTCATTTGTTGTTTTTTGTTGCTACTGTTTTTTTTTTTAATAAACTCTCTGATTTTGCAGTTTCTGCCCAGATCTGTTGCCTAAAGGGTGCGTGTCAGATTATCAAGAAGGATCATACCAAAAGAAACACAAATTGCTTCATAAAGTGGCAATAGGGAGAGACAAAACACTGCAGTTACTATCACAAATGTAATTTTGTTGTTTCTCGCATCAATTTAATAATCCCAGGTGTCCTGACCACCAGACATACAGTAATCTCTATAAATCCTAATTCACAGCTCTACCATCTGTCAGAAATATATTTTTTAATGTCTCCTAATATATATTCTACACAATTGCTCTCACAGTAGGACAAAAATACATGGATGCACTAATTTGCTTCACCAGTGGAATAATTCATTGTCAAAACATAAAAAACAAAGTAACACAAAACCAAACAACTTAGCACCATCATATTACTGGTTTTCCAGCCCTTTTATACATCAAAATTAACCTTCYGTTCTGTTAGTTTCTATAATCTTAAATTCCCAGAGAAATTAGAGAAAGATTGAATTATCTGGAAATTGCACTATAAAAATGGAAAATCCCAAAGCACAAAAAAATAAAACCATAGTATCTCTTCCTACTATAATGGTGTTACAGTTAAAATTAGAAGCCTTGTGTTTCATAGCCACAAAGAGACTAACTTAAGTCCTCGGTCCTGCAGAGCACTAAGCATTTTGGCCCCGGTCCAGAAAAGCACTTAAACATATGTGCAACTTCTCGTCCATCTGCCCGAAGCCGCTTCAGTGGGATGGTAGAGCCTTGATGAGGCCCACAGCGGTCAATATCCTCCTGGACAACACGGCCGGGCCTCGGGAATCTCTCCCGGACTCCCTTTTCCCAGGGCATGATCCTCCCGGAGCGGGGGCTCTGCTCCCGGGAGATGCAGCCGGACTGTTCCAAGCAGCAGCTTCCTTTCCCACTCTGCAGAAGAAGCCCAAACGTGTCGACTAAAGGCGGCTTTTCAGAAGCAGCAGCTTCCAACCAACTTTCTAAATATCTACATTCACTTCAGTAGCATCTGATACCACRTCTGAACTTTTGATGTCGGCTGTAGGCATTGCAATTTTTATGAAAAAAGATGTTAAATGTTGCTGGCGACAGTAAGAGGATTTGGTTTTAAACTTCTATTTGGGCATTAGCTTCTACACATTAAGTAAGATTACACAGATATGTGCACTTGAGAGCTTAACAGTTACACTCAAACCAAACCCAAAAGCACCTAAGTAAATGGCAAACTCCAAGGACTAATATTACTAAAAATTCTTCAGAAGATACATTTTTCTGTGAAAAAACAAACCCAAATCAATCATCTCATTTATTTTCTGACTAAGGAGGAGACCCATGAACAAAGTATTAGCAACTTCATTCTTTAAATCACAATCACCAAAAAATCACTTGCCACATCCTTCAAAGTCTATGTCTATTAAGTTGTAAAACAGATTACATTAAAAATAAAAGCAATTTGGGGGGCAAGTGACAAGATACAACTAATCACTTTTCTGTTCACAAATAGCTAATTCTACTGGCAGTCTAACAAAAATATTTTCCCATTCTCTAGTATGTTTGAAGTATTCTCATATTAATGGCAATAAGTCCATTATGTCAAATACTATTCTCTACATGCAACATACTGTTTTTCTGGTTTTACTAAATTATTTTTTCTCCTCTAATTTTTTAAAATCAGATATACTCACCATTGAAATCATTTCATTTCTATRTTTCTCAGTCACTCTATTTAACCTGAGAACCCTTTCTGAGTAAATGTCATGCCCAAACAGCAAAATTCAGGCACTGGAATTGATAACTTAGATACTACCAAATGCTGTATCTGCAGTACTTTAATTTAGCTGATATTGTCACAAACGGGTTTATGTAAGTACTTTTGTGATATCTAAGTCTTTCAATATAAAGATTTAGATAAAGATTAACCTTTACTGTCATGTCTACTGTCATGTCTACTTTGCCTCTCTTCTTATTTATAAAACACTTAAAATCTGTAAGATTACGTAAGTTCCTATTTTACTGAAACTTCACAGAATTGAACTCTGATACTGAAGGAGTTGAGAGCTCACAATACACAGAGACAACAGTGCATTAAGGGGAACATTACGTTCACCACAACAGGAGGTCACCACAACATCGAAGTGCAAGACTTCAGAACCTTGCAAAGAACCCTGCTCTGATTTGCATGGATCCAAAGTCCAATTACAATTTTGCTATTAACTGTAACCAATTCATAGCTCCATGTTATCATAAAGCAAATCATCCATTAGCRCTGATGAATTAAAGATTTCTGTATCAAACTCAGTTTTTGATTTAAAATAAAAAAGAGACCAAATAGCACCTCCCCACATGTTAACCTTTCTTAAGYAAGCAACATACCTACTATGTGCTCATACACACCCCTAATATACCACAGGACTTTGCAATAATAAACATGAAAACAGCACAAAAAGAGAGAGAGGGGTGGGTTGCAAAGACAGATTTGAGAAGGAATGGGAAGATAAAAAGGTTAAACAGGAAAATYCCCAAAATACACCCTCTCCCACTAAGAACACAAAGACTCAAGCAAAATGTTTCATGGTTATTCTGCAAGTATCTAAAACTAAATGGCCCTGGAAAGCAGACTCATACACATTGCAGAAGTATTTTCACAGGCGGCAGAGAGGACGGTATGTGTACACCATATGCAGAAATATTCTGGAAAGCCCCTTTTGGTGTGTACGGATTAAATATTAAATAAACCAGATGAAGACAAAGGAATCCAGATACTGAAACAGAAACAAAAGTGAACACACAATAAAGACATTCTATTATACTCACACATTTACAACATGTTATTTATAATAATAGCCGTGGGAAATAAATTACTTAGGTAAAGGCTTGACATTTTCCATCACTGTTCACCACACTAGTGCTTGTGTGCAATTAATTAACATTCTGGCTATAGTTTCATGCTTCCACATCTTGAGTATAAAAATAAAGATACTCAGCAATACTACGCAGCCCAGCCTTGAGACCCTTTTGTTTTCAAAACTTATACTGGTGGCCTTAATAGCATTGCCTGGTGGCCTTAGYAGCACTGCCAAGTAGTTACTAGCAACGTTTCTTTCATGATGGATGACAGGAAGGCTGAGTAGACACCTCATCTGTGGAAGATGTGAATTTGCTGAAAGCCTCTCCTGCAGAACATTCATGCTTCTCAGRCCAGCTGCTGGGAATTTCCATCTCGCACACTTAAAGAAATAGTCTCCTACCTGTGGAGGTTTATTGGGCGCTGGTCTGGTCTCTGGAAACAATGTTTTATCCTTTGACTCTCTACTTTGATCATCAACTGTGTCACCTAGGGAAAAAAAAAAAAAAGCTTTGAAATCACAGAACTATTTTATAGTTTATAAGGAATAGGAAAAAAAGCTTGAGTCTTCATAAAATCTGTTCTCCATGAAAGGGAGAAGGCTATTGCTACATGTATATTTCACAGTTTTGAACACAAGGAAGCAGACATGACAAGTAGTCTGCAAAACCAGAAAATAAATCCAGCTCAGCTAAAGCAGGCCCCTATTTTTGTGGTGTTAGGATTGGGAAATTCTAATAATGGCAAAATGTCAGAGAAAGGAGAAAGAGCAGCCTGAGTGCCTGGCGTGGAGGCTGCTCCAGGTGTGCAYGGCAGTCACGTCCCAGCCCCAGGCCTGCTCCACGCGCCCAAGCTTGGGGCAAACACACGTTCACCGCTGCCTTGTCTCTGCTTACAGCACAGCTTCCATACAGATACCTTCCTGCATGCGAGGGCTGAAGGAGACGGGCAGCATCCTCAAAGAAATTCCCTGGTTTTGATCATGGCTATGCCTACTCCTGAGGTGCCTCTACCCAGGATCTCACTGATGAGACCTAATTTTGGGAGCTCATCCCCCAAAGTTGCAACCAGTACCAAGCAGAGAAGGGCAGACTGCAGTAATAACCCACAGACACAGGATTTCATCTGATTTTAGACACTGAAAGTACCTTAGCAATTCTATCAAAATATAAAACAAATGTAGCATTTACTTCTCAGATATTTTAAAACAAATATCCACTTAGTCTGTCTTCTCTAATGTTATCTGTGGGAGGTTGTGCAAGAGACTGTAAAGATTCAGTGGATTATCTCATGCTGTTTGTGCTACTCCAGAAGCAGTCTGTAAGAGACGGTATCTCAGAAAGATGAAAAAGATTTAAGCACAAAATTGTGGCTTTATTTTGATTTGAACTGATAGTCCTTTCTGAAACAGATTATTTCATGTCTGTTTTCTTAAAGAACAGAGCAACAGCTCTAAACGCAAAGTTCAAGTTCGTGCAGTTCAGCTCGGTCGCCAAAGCTGTGTTTTTGACTTACTTGCTGCATTTTCTCCCCGAGTGAAGCATCTTTCTAGAAGGACTAGTGTGTCAGGCCTGCTTGATACCACACACTATGTGGAAAAGTTCTTGTGAAAATAAACAGTCATATTTTGTCATCAGATGATCTTTTAATATACTCTAATATTCTTAATAGCGTATTTGTATTCCTAACAGTAACTTAGCTTTGTTAAAGGTCATTAGTGCCTATTAATGCCATTAGTGCCTAAACCGAACAAGATCTGTTTTGACACTGAAAAATGCTTCTAATCAAACTATGAATTCTCTACATAAATTATTCCAAAGTACTTGTATTCATATCACTTCATTTAAAAAATGTGGGTGATGGGAAGAGAGCAAAGGAGATGGAGCGGCATCTCGCCTTCAATTCCTCCCCACAATACTGTGAAAACCAAAATTTTCCAGAGACCTGGAGAGAATGATAGAGAAGATAGGATCAGTACTAGCCATGAAAATAAATTATGGTAAACCACTAGTTCACCTTTGTAATGACGTAAGGAGATCTGCAAAGAAAAGTTATTAAAAGTCTTGAAAACAACCCTCAACGAAAGACTGCAAAAATTCTGGTGGGCATGAAAACAGCAGATGTGTGAAGAAGCCAGTAATAACATTTATTTTATTATTTTATTATTTATTTTATTTTTGGGGTACACACTTACTGTGGATGAGAAGGATGAAAAAGAGTTTAAATTCTAGAAAATTTAGGCTAGGTGAGGACCATTTTATCCAGAAGTAATGCTGATTACAGTTAAGCACTTAAAGCAACTGTGCGAGGAAGGAGTGGAACCTGCATCTCCAACTCATTCTAGAGGTGGCCTGAAGAAACATCCATCAAGAATGGCTTGGGCAATCCCATCAAGACAAGCAGGGTAGATGATCTTCCCCCAAGTCCTATGCTCTTTCAGAGATGCAGGAGGAACAATCCCACGGGACAGCCCTCCCTGAGATCAGCATTTAACAAGGGACCTTATGGTCACTGCAAGGAGAAGAGACAAGTAGAAAGCAGCTAGTTGAGCAAGGGCTAAGCAAGTGTCCAAAGGAGGAGATGAGGGGCCAGCACGTGGACAGCTAATTGAAAACAGTGACATGAYTCACACTGGGCAGTATTGGGCGTATGCATAAACGTACACTGGAGATGTAAGGAACATTAAAACATATAAACCATTTTTTTCTTATTTTCTTTACATACCCGTCCTGAGCAAACACTTTGAAAATTTTCTACACATCAAACAGAAGACCTCATATATGTTAGTGCTATCCAGAATACACTTTTTTTCTATGATTAGTTTTTCTTAAGATGAAAAGAAGTCTTTGCTTGAAATCAATATAAAAAAAAAAGAAAAAAAGGTCAAAATGTAAAAACATTAATGGAAAAGAGTAACAAGAACAGAGCATTTGGATAGAAATGAAACATTTTTTGACTTAGAACTTTGACACCCAACTCCCAAATGTTTTAAGTTCTTAAGGAACAAAAATCTAGTAATATCTATAGTGTTTCACAATTCTAATTGTTCTTGCAAGCTTAGTTTTTCATGTGGATCTCTTCTTTGCTAAAAATTAAAAAAAAAATAAATAAGGCAAATGGAGAAAACCCTGCAAACCCCAAAAAATCAGTTTTATGAATCCTTTTTTAGAGACTTACTATTGGAGTTAGTGAAGGTAAAGCAGCTATAGCCAAGTGTCCACTCCTCTTAGTCATCCTTTAGGACAGCTTACAAGAAAGCAGCATTTTCTGTGCACTTCCTTGGTTCCCACCTCAAATATCCAATCAAATTAACCTCCCTTACTTCTCAAAATCCAAGGAATCAATCTTTCCCACCATCTCCCCCATCCCGGCCTCTCCCACCAGCTGCCAGGCTTGCTGAACGTGCCATAACCAGCCTGTCTTGTTTGGACGCCTCCAACCTTCCTGCTCAGCTGGCCTTGGTTTACCATGGATCACAGCTTTCATCTCTTGCTTCCACAGCAAGTCGTAGTTTCTGGTCCCAGTTCAGCCTCAGCCCCTCAGGCTCTCCTGGCCCATCTGGCATTTCCTCTTCTCCGCAGGAAACCCTCAACCTCCTCTTCCAGCTTCCCTGGCTCTTCAGAAGGCAGAAGAAGGGACACGTCACACAGGGCTCGGAGCAAGAACTACGTGGGCCTCTGGAGCACCTTATATGCTCTCATTTGTAGCTCAGTCCTTATGGAAATATATTATAAAAAATTAACAGCCTTTTCTGTGAACATGAGCTTTGTTCAAATATTTTTGCCTTGTTCTAAGAAAAAGCTGATCTCTTTTGATCCCCTTCCCCCCAACAAAAATCCAATCCTATACAATCTTAATGCAGATAAGTATATAATGGTAATTTTGCCAAACAAGATAACTGAAATCTGGCTCTGAAAAAACATGAACTCATGACCTTAGTAGGCAGCACCCTCTCTACATCCCCCAAAGGAGCCTTTCATAAGAACTCGACTGCAAATAAGCCAAAAGGGACCACTGTAATAATCTGCTCTAACTTCCTGTATAAATATAGCCTATAACATTTCCTGAATTAATTTGTTTGAACTAGTGCAAGTTTAAAGCTGTATTTTAATTAAGAGATAAGAGGCAAAATGATCCATTTTACAAGACAATGAGATTCTGGCTTGGTTTAAGAGCATTATGCCAAATTTCAATATTGAAAACATGGTAGTTTTATCTGAAATGCAGTATGCTATTTAGAGAATACAGGAATTAGAAAGGGATACRTGAAACAAATTCTATACAATGTGGTTTAAGCATTAGCAGCATAACCTTTGACATGCAGCATATGAGCAAGGGAAGTTCTTCAAAATTTTCTACACACGTATTCCTTTAAAGTATTCCTTTACTTGTCAATGGAAATATATTCCCAAATTTGAGAAGAGAGCAGTCAACATATTTATCCAATTTTCTGCTGTACTCACACTTCAAATCCTCAATTTTGGGAGGCGGATTTTAAATTACATTAAGCCCCTCCCAGGTCCAAATGAGTGATGTTAAACRTAAAAGTCAAGCCTACACTTTTCCTTTGACTGAACTGGCCCTGGATTTGCACCAACATTCTCCGAGTCCACTGGCATTTTCTTTTTCCAAGAACTCAAGTTGCTGCTCAGGAGAAAATATTTATTCTGGTCTTCAGRATGTACTTTTCTCCTCAGATCTCAGAGAGGAGGTTTTTGTCTTCTTCAAGAATCAGCACGTAGCTGCCTATCTAGATCTCAGCAAACTCTTGCATAGGAAAGTTCAACCACAAGTTTGGCTTCTACTCAACAAGGAAGTGGGATTTCTATTTATATTCTTTCCTCTTCCAGCATTTTGTTATCCTCAAGCTTATAGTCTCTTGTTCAATAGATAACATTTCAGTACCTATATTACTTATAAAGTCTATCCTACTGTCAGCTGAAAGAAAAATAATGTAAATATATTTTGGAGTCTTTTGTAATTTAAGAACTGTTACTTGTCCTTGTCCGTGCAAGGATCCTGTGAGAAAGTAAAGCATGGACAACACAGCTAGCAATAACTAGCGACCAAAAATATGATTTTCCAAATGTCACCAAAGCTTCAAAGGAAGGACAGTTATTTCCCATTATGCTTTAGCTAACTGCCTTTGTTGCCCATCACCACCTACTGCAACCTACTACCTTTAATACTACACCCTACACAGAAATGCTTTGCACACATTTTCTTCTCAGAAACAAAGAGTTTTGAGAGAGGATTAGTAGGATCTGAAACAAGAGAATGAGGCTCTATGGAAACATAAGGGTGTTACTGCATTTTTTTGCCCCTCTTCTCTCTTACCCATAAATCTTCCCTTCTCTTCCTGTGATGAGGAAGGAAGATAGGCCAGAGCAATACTAGGTCATCCTGCTCCAAAAAGAAACTAATAGAACTGCAAACTTCAGTCCATTAATAGTAGCAATGCTTTCATTCTAGCGAGATATTAAACAAATACTAGAGTTTCCTCTCCCCTCTGAATATCTCATGTGTAGGATTCCCTGCAATCTCACTTTTCTGAAACCCGCTCTCCTCTCAGACTCACTTAATGGCTTTCAGTGGGGAGGAAATGTGTTTGTGCTCAGCGTCCCCAGTCCTGCTGSCTTCACCAACTGCCAGGGTCTCACAGCTTCCATTCGCCTCCAAGCCCACTAGAAACCTTTTATTAAGAAAGTCTTTCCCTTTCTGCTTTTTTCTTTCTTCTTCATCTTGCCTTCTTTCTTAGTACACCACTTACTGATTCACCTGAATCAATTAAGTCACTGGCCAGGGCCTGTCCTCTTCAGTGGGAGATAGGACCTTGACAGATGGTTCCTCTCCCTTCTTAAAGGGTGACTACCATTTTTATAGCATTAATACTGCACTAGCTGCACATTAATCCTCATCAGCTTCTATGTGCATGTGGCCAAGTCATAATAGCCTTATAAGAATATGTACAGTTGGCAAAACAATGAAGTCATCCTAATTTCAGGTCACTCCATCCTGGTTTCATATTAAAGCTTTTCATATCAACAGCAGTTTCATTTCAACAAGCTAATAATACCTCCTAAAAATCCAATATATCAGCAAAAAGGTTCCCACAGCTGCAACTTCCAGCAAAACAAGGGTTTAAGAGTTTATGCTGCATAAGGGTGAATAACAAGGAAGTCTTTGTCAGTCCATCCTAAGGCATAAGTCTGTTAGTCTAAGCAGGTCAATGGCAATACTTTGGCAGCATTATATTAAGTTTCAATAGTGTGGTTATAGCTGGGTATAAAGAGGTCCTACAAATGTACCCTTGGTCAAGAGAAAAAATTAACAAGCATCTTCTCTCATTATCTTAATGAATCATGAGAAAATTTGTATGAACCTCGTGGCTGCAAGTGAAAACCCCGAATGACTGACTTCCAACTTGGTGAGAGGGAGGGGGGAAACTGCAACAAGGTAAACATTATCCTCAGTGTTTTCGCATTTACAGACATGAAGTGACATGAACACTGCCCAATCCTCATTTTCTCTGTGAAGTGTGACCATTTCAGAGAAACAGCAAGCCCCAGCACTGCACACCCACCTGATGATTAGGGAAACRGTATTGCAAATTGCCAGCCAGCATCATCCTGGTAACACATCCTTCCCTCGCTGACCCTACTGTGCAGTCTCCAGTTTCCTAAACAACTCTGTGAGATGATGTGCATGCCTGTCATGACCATAACAAAACTATAGATTCATTCAACTCCCTTACATTTTGCTTTCCAGGCCAAATCACTTAGGAAAATAGCAAAAGAAAAACATTACAAAAGGATTAAGACTCCTGTAGAGTTTCAGCCTCTCAGACATAGGTACTTCTAGTTTTGAAAAAAAGCTTTTTATTTTGACAGTTTGTAAGCTGCAGTTTTTATTTCTATGTTTTTTATATTTCATGGACTTGAGCTCTTCTAAAACCTTCTTAGATCTTAGAATTCAAATTAAGCCCCATTTCCAACCACTTTACTGAGGCTAAATGCCTCCATTTACATGGCTTTCTCTTACAAGGTAGATGACTCTATCAGAAAATTGTGAAGGGTTAAAGACAAAAGATTCATAACAAAATCTTGCTTGGAAAGAATCTCTAGAGTTCACCYAGTCCAACCTCTAGTTCAGTGCTGGGCTAACTTCAAAGCTAAATTATGTTCCTCAGGTGCTTGTCCAACTAAATTTTAAAATTTTCCAAAAATTGAGATTCCATATCCTCTCTCAGCTCTCAGTTAAATCTATCCCTCTCTTCGAACGCAACAGCTCAAGAATTCATTCATCAATGAGCCAGTAAGTCCCTTTCCATTAAGACAAGGCTTTGTTTTTACATCATGAAAAACCATCATGTTTTTACATGCTTCCATGTAATGCAAAATGAAATAYTGAGGATGAATCCCATTCTGTTTTATTGGTGCAATGCTCCCATGCAAGCACATCTCACGCACGTCAACCTCCCTAGGTAGCTCATCAAAATGTTGCTTATCTTCGTCACTGCATAGCTTTTAGCTAATCTCAGTTTTCCATTTCGCTGTTTGGAATCCCAGCTCTTTACCCTAGATGCTGACACACCTGTGTTATCCTGTTTTAGCACTAGAATGAGCAGGTGAATGGATTTCTTGAGCTACTCAACACATCTTCAGTTCTAAAGCAACCAGCCTACTGCAGATCCAAGCAAGAGCTTAGGACCAGTTCAAAGATTTCCTAAGACAGAAGACAAAAACATCAGCCACACAAGTGAAGTGGGTGTCCCCTGAGCAAACAGTGACGTGCCTCCCAGGGCATGTGGCCTGTGCCTCAGGGAGAACCTCAGAATTGCTCACTCCTCTTCCTCTGTTGACCTTGCATTGTTCCATGGATAAGCTCCCAGCAGATCTACTATTCGTTAACCTTTTTYACTTAGGTTGTCCCTAACAAAATCTGCAAAACTGCCTGGAAGGCACCCACTAGATGCCACAGGCCAGTCTCCACATGCATTAAGTTGCAGTTCTTGACATTCCTAGAGAACCTTTAATTCTTTCTGCCGTTTACCTCATCTGTCAATAAGCCTCTCCTCTTCACATCAAAACAAATTCACGCCTTCCAAGCCCAGCTAGCCTAAGTGAATCATACTTTACTGAGGAAACAAGCCACCTAATCTTCTTTTAAAGTGAAAATGTTTATAAATTAATTACTTCTTTCTTTAGATTTATTCTTTACATAGTCATTCAGTGCTAGCTTATTGTCATGGTCATCCCACTGGTTCAGTCATCTCATAGAATAATTACATTGGTTTGATGTTAAAATTGAAACAAGAAGTCCTTTAAATTCTTAGATGTTTGGAGAAGTTCRGTTTTAAATTACATCATCTCCTTCCTTTTCACCTCACCCTCAGATCTGCTTCCTGAGTACTGAAACTGTCTACATGAGCATAATCCAACTGTGTTATAGGGATGGTCTGGTAAGCGGCGAGCACAAAAGCTGCAGCTGTTTGAAAGCAAGTTTTCTTCCATGGTCCTTACCAGGTCCAGGTGAGGAGCCTGTACAGGCTCCTTATTGCTTCTCCAGGGGTGGAGGAGAAAGCAACATCAGGAAGGTTCTTGATGAACAACAAAAAGCTATAAGGTAATATTAGTGAAACCAACAACTTTAAAGAATTTAGTTGAAAACAATAGTATACATCATATACAGTGCTGCTGGGGAACACCCAGCTGTGAAACACCTACATTTTAGCAATCACTTCTCAGTAGTTCAACTAACAKAAAACCTACCTGTGATTCCAGGCTGAAGTGTTCTTCAAAAAGGTAAGTATTTATTGTAATGCTCAACTGTGCACTAACAGGTTAAAATTCCTGAGGGCTAGGTAGAAGAAACCTTGCATGCCTGTCCCTCCTGTCATTTCTGTGGTGTGGTTTCTGCAGAAAATCCTAGCCAGAATGAAAACAGCACATCACATGCTTTGATGAGGACAGAAGAGCATTTTTCTAGCACTTARAAAACTGGAACCTGTTCATATTGCTAGAAGTCTCCTGGTTTTACCATGTAACCTGTATGTCATCAGGTCCAACACGCATCAGAATAATTTGCCTATCCAAAATGGGGGTGTTGATAGCCTGGGGTTTGCATATAAGGATTGCTACATAAATGCAAATTATGTTAGACAACCAATAAAGTAAATTTTAAGCTGTTTTCCCAAGGAACTAGATTTGCATGACCAGCCTCCTAYCCCTGATAACACAAGAATACATTGTCAACTATGATTGAGAGTGGCACAAAGATAGAAGACAAGGTGATTTCTACAGGTTCTGTGGATAGATGTGTGAAAAGAAACCAAAAGCACTTTTCACATAATGAAGAGGAGGGAAGAAAGTCACAAAAACAGCCTACCTGTATTAGGACCACTTCCATGTTTGTCCCACTAACGGCTGTGGGAGTTTTGCACTGTGATAAGCAGGTGGTTAAAAACCAGCCTCATCTCATTRAGCTTCATATATGAGCAGCTCAAACAACATTCATTTAAGTTATCAGGATTTTTTCTTTTGCCTTGAAATTTAGAAAGCACCAGAAAGCCGAACTAACATGTTGTGGGAGAACAAAAAATACAGAGAACAGAACATTCATTTAAGTAACTTTTTTGCTACATAATTGTAGCAAATCATTTCTAAAGCAAATGCCATCCCTATGCAACTCTGCAACAGACTTTGGTGGAATTAATTTAAAACACAAACATGCATACGCTAAATCGCACATATAGATTGATACACAGTTTCTGTGCCTCTGTGTGACATGCAGGAATTCATATATCCTGTGCAGAAACTTCAGTGCAAATAGCTGTGCTTCTGTCAGACACACTTTGGCAAACCTTAACAATATTCTGTCTCCAAAAATTCAGCTCCCTTCACTTTTCCAAAGGATCCTCGAAGGCAGGCTGGCTGTTGTGCTCCCAGTTCAGTGTGACAATTTATATAATGCCAATTCTGAGTGAAAAGCTTATGTTATATTTGCTGCTGCTGCCTTTGTATTGCACACATATGCCTGAAGAGTATTTACAAACACTGTGTATTTTGTTTTCCTTAAAAAAAAAAATACCCTCTGTTTGGTTTGTATGTACAAACAAGTTTGTAAACATGGCTAAAATTGCTGCACAGAGAAACTATTACACAGAAAAACTGGAAACATCTACATCCAAAATWAATTTTAACAAATCATTCAAGAAAATAAACAACAAATCTCTGCCTCCAAGACCCCTTTAAATATTGGTTTTAATTTACACTGTTAATTTCTTTCTATTAGTACCACTTTCTGCTATGCCTCAAACTTGGCAAAGGGAAGTAAAAAGAAGTAAACAAAAATATCTCCTAAAATGGGTTAAGAAATAGCCAGTCTCCCCACAGAACACAACATAAATTCATTTAACTTGTCCTCAGAAATGGCAAAAAAAACAGCACAGTAGCTAATCTTTGGATCAGACTTTTCTCATGAATAACCAGCTCCACGCAGGTGATTAAAGGACTACATAATTATATTTATTTTTTTTTAGAGCACATAGGTCAATAATGTGGATTAACTAGGATTAAAGTGTTATTTTCTGATTACTTTTGTGCTTTAAGCTGGTTTAGTATTTCTAGGAACTTTATTTTAAAGCCAGCTTTGTAAAAGAAACTACACAGGGCACTTGTTGTTTACTTTTGACTTGCATGTAAAGAGTATGGAAACACTCCTTTTAAAGTAGCATCACTAGACTGGTTGATTTTAAAGACAGTGGGCCACCACAATAAAATATTCACAGATTTTTCATATTTCTCAATTCAGTACATTAAAACCTTTCTAGCATTGCTTGGACTTTCAATTGTGTTTACACACTATACAAATGTACTAGTATAGTTTTGTTACAAAAAAAAAAACAAAAAAAAAATCAAGTACCAGGTCTAAAAGTATTAGCTGTCATCTTTAAAATCATGCAAAGAAGGCAAGTATTTTTAAGAGGGAAGGAGGGAAAAAACTTTGTACCACATTCTATCATATACAGAAGAAATGAAGAACAGCCACAGTTGTCTTAATTTCTTTTTACCCACCGTTAAACCATGGTACTGACCATATTTACGCCACATTCTGCCTACACTGCAGAAATAAACACCAGTCCCTTCCCCACCCTCTTTATAGAAAGGGCAGGCTTTTTAATGGCAGTGTCCTACCGAAGCAAAACACTCAGATTTGTTCCAGAAAAGAGGGGAAAAAAAGGAGGARAAAAGGAGCCCCCCCCGAAGCTGGGCAGGCCCATGAGCCAGGCTTGTCTGCAGCTGGGGGCGGCTGTTCCCTGGCAGGACGAGCACACGCTTCCCACAGGCCTTGGGCAGCTCACTGCGGAGCTGCAGGGGCTTTTCTAACACTGTTTCCAGGGAAATTCAGGCATATGGAAACCCCCAATACAGAGGAACATACCAAAAAAGGGAGAAATTTCTGGGATAAGATTCCTGGCATTCAAGGATGAAGGACCACCAGAGACCCTCAGGCTTTGGAGCATCCACGGCTCAGCAGGCCAGAGTGACAGAGCCCTTCAGCCCCATAGATGCAATGGGCAGCCCGTCCCCAAGCTCTGGGCACACAATTTTCCAGGTCCTGCAGCTTCCTACCTACTTGCTCAACGTCAAGCTCCCAGGCAAATACACCCTGCATGTGTAATTCTTTTGCAGAATAATTTCATGCAATAACATGATTAGATCAGGATAGGTATCTATTTCAAAACACAACATAGCGAAAACAGCCAAGGCCACCCTATAAAAACAAGCGACACACACCTGATAATTTCCTTGTGGCTATTAGCTGCAGAGCTGTCATTCCGCGTGCAGGGTGAACACTGTTACCTAAGGGTGAGTTTTCACAACCCAGCTGAGTCAATCTCAGCCCGCTGCTGCCAAAAGGAGCAGTCCTGCTTTTYCCCACAGTGCCCCGCAGCCTTGCTGCTTAAAATTAAATAAACAAATGAAGAAATGAACAAACAATCCACAAATAAGTTAAAACCAGCACTCACTTTCTGCTGTGTTACTTTTCTGCTGGTTTAGTGGCTAGGCTGGAGCTGTCAAGTAAGCAGCTGAGCGGGCCCCAGGGTTCCCCCTTGGAATCAGGCTTGCAGGARGAAGGAGAGGCACAATCCCGCTTTTTGATGGCAGAGGGGCTCAGCTTTCTTGGGAAAGCATATCCTGCCATGGCAGCCTTACTCTTCATTATGAAAAAAAAAAACAGAAAACAGTATTTTGGAACTAAAAATGGACTCCGTTCTCATGTGGTCATTATACAAGCCAACATGGTGAATTTCAAAGAGATGGTAACACGTGCTTCAAAATAACAAGGTAAAATTCTTAAATTTATCAAAAAAATAAAACACGTAAATGATAAAAACGCCTCTTTTATAGAACAAATTGCTGCCAACTCTGGGCTATAGAAAACTTGAGATTAATCTGTGTTTCCAGTTTTTCTCCTGTTCATCGGGAAGTGGTCGACTGAACGGCTAGTTTTCTGTGCTTTTCTCCCTCCTGAAGGAAATTGTAGTTTTTACTTTGGCAGCCCCGGGAAGCAGGCAGGAGAACACCCGGCTCGCAGAGCTGAAGTGCTGCGCTCTGAGCCCTCTCCGAGAGGAAACAGCATCAGCCTGGACGGCAGCTCTCCCGGGATGTCCACGAAATGGCTACTCAAAGCACTGCAGGCAAAGAGTTTGTACAAAAACTCTTAAGATTTTCCTTGAACAATGCAAAAAACCTATCCAAGTTATTTAATTTCTTGCAGGTGTGAATATCAGTGAATAGTAGCAGGTAAGATTATGGAATTTGTTACGTTCTGCTTAGGATACACTCAAATGGGCTCTGCAGATCATGCCTTTTGCTAAGAAGAGACCCAGGGCTTCATCTTCTCTCCCATTTCTTGCCATTTTCCTCCCCATCTCCATGCTGAACTCCCTATTCAGACAAAGAAAAGCCGGAACACGGACCAACAGTACCGCTCCACATCTTCCTATAAAACAAACCAACCCACGCACAAAGGTCTGTGTTACCAGATACCAATTGAACCGGTTGAAAATTGGCAGCTGTAATTCTGGGTCACAAAGACCTGAACTCTGGTGTCTGATAAGGGAGCCATTGGGGCAGATTAATGTTCTTCACGGGGCAGGACAGATTTCAGTTTCCATGATGCACTTTCTGCTTTTCAAGTGCTCAACTCAGGAACATGTCCTGTGTTTGCAACCTGAAGTTTTCATGTTGTAACCCGCCCCCAGCCCTGCGTGTAGCCTGATGAGCAGTGAACACCAGCAGGGAGAAAACCCAGGGCCGAGAGCACAGAACGGCACTCCCTTCTCTCCAAGGCACACGGCCTCTCTCCAGAAGGCAGCAGGAGGACGTGTTCCAGACATGACTGCAGTTGAAGGAGCTAATGTTGCCAAAAAGGTGCTCCCTTCCTCCCTGCCCGCCTTGAGACGCCTCCTTGTGCCGCTTCCCTCGCCGGCTCCTCATCTGACGCTAGTTCAGTTGCTCCAGGCATCAGTTCTGCTCTCTAACACAGGAGAAAAACTGTTTTTGTTGTCTGAATTTTCTTCCAGCTTAGTAAGTAGGCTTGGCTCACTATCAGGTACCTGAACAGTACTGGCTGATGAGATACTTAAGGGTGACATAGCATCTCACTGATGCCTTAAGGATGTGTTTCCATTTCCTCCTCCCATTTCCTCATCGCTGCCTCTTCACTCTTACCTTACATGGCTCCATCACTCGATCCCTTTGTGCCAGCTCACCTTACAGCACAGCAGCCACCCAGGAGAAAGAGAAAAGCGCACAAAATTGCAGAAAATTAAATGGCAAATCTGCAGCTGGGTGAGAAAACTGGACCTCCCACRGGGGGCTGAAAGATCAGCTCGGCTACGGACGGAGATGGACTAAGAAGGGGTGATTTTTAAAACAGAGCAACTATTTCTATGTGCAATATGATCAGTCATCTCTAATTTTTGCCTGGAGTAAAGGTGACATTCCATGAGACCAAGCGAGCTGATCTAATCGCTCGCTGCCCCTAMGAGGAGGAATTCTTGTTCCCTCTCCCTCTTATGACCTGCCATCGCAGTGACTCTGAGGAACATCGGCCTTTCTGCTTACTTACCCAACGAGAAAACTACTCACTTTTTTTGCTGCTTTCTTTTTTCTCCCGGGAGCTGAGTTGGTTCACAAAGAAGCCAAACAGCCACCGGTGCCGATGCAAAGTAAAGATCACTGAAGTAAAGGCCTGCAGCACCTTTGCCTTTGGGTGACAGCAAGCTGATAAAATCAGATTATCCTCTCTCAAAACCAACACTGGCTGAACAAATCTTAGATGAATGAGATGGGAGAAGGCAACGTATGTGATCTTATCTTTCAGATATCCCAGACCAGTTAACTTTGAAGCTTTGTGGTTAAAAAAATATCCTCTGCCAAGACTATGTGCTTTACTGTCTTGCCCCAAAGGGATTAATTAGGAAGCAAGGCCTCAAAACCAGCTGATCTCAAACTTTCTAAGAAACTGGGAAGCTGGAATACTGTGCCTGTTCTGAGTTTGTTAAAAGGTACTAAACTGTCATCCAAGAAATGTGGGGGAACATGCCAAAACAGAAAACTCGGGGAACAGTTTACTGGGAAACAGGCACAACGTGGACACAGAATATAGGAGAAGAGCTCCCTGTGTGGCTGGAGTTAACGGATTTCTCCAAAAAGTCCCCAGAAAACACCTTGGTGCTGGCGTTGCGTGCACAGAAGTCTATCTCCAGTGACGATGGAGGCACCTCCAATCGAGCCCCTACAGGCAACCAGTTCATGCTCTCCTCACCGTTGTGCAATGTGCAACTGTAACTGACCTGCAAAACTGCCCTGAACCATCGCTTCCTGCTCCCCATCTGCTGGTTTATCTAGTTTACAGCTGTAGCTGCAATCAGAAGTACTGAAAATACAATACGTCTTAAAATCAGCGTCTCTATTACTGTCCTGAAAGCATAAACTAAAAGGTCAGGACACCAAACAAATATCAGAATCATATTAATACTCAGCACATTTTTTTCAGAGCTTTGTCACAGAAGGTCTGGGGTTTGCTAAAGGCCCTCACAGTTGCACAGCCCCTGCAAATCTTGGCAAATAATGACTTTCTTTTACCGCCTCCCTTGTAAGGCATGGGGGTCAAAGGGGTTTAGGCAACGCTAGGGCCCCGGCAGCCCATCCGAGAGCACTGCGCCGAAAACAACCCGGCCCCCTGGCAGGCTACCGCATGTGAGCTTAAAATATCCCGGCACTCCCAACACTCGCCGTCTTCCCAGGGGTCTGGTAGGAAAACAAGATTATTTTCTTATCTCAGCCCACATGGCATGGATATATTTACCTGCATTAACCCGAGGCCAGGCTGCTCRCGGCGGAAGTCTGCGTTACCTTGCAACCTCCCGGCTTGCTCCCCGCGAAACTAAGTGTCACTCGTGATAAGTGACAATCGGCGCCAAGTGAACCAGAAATGAGGGAAGGGCAGGGATCCAGCTGACTCATTAATACCAGTGTAACGGATTAACCCTTTTACATTGTCTCCCCCCCAATTAGTCAGCATCAAAGAGGTTTGGGACTGCACACATCGGAAACATAAAATGGGCCAACGTGTTTGGAAACAAAGGAAAACATCTAGGAGCAACATAATATTCTGCCCCAAGGGCTGTTATCTTCAGGGGCCCCTCTCTGCAGTCGGGAACAGTGTTTTAAGGAGTTCAGCAAAATGTTGTGTAAAAGAGAGCATGGGGAAAGAATGGCGGGTTCTGATCTGTATAATTAAGCGTGGGTACAGAACGAACTTGTCAGGCCCATGAGGAATGTATAGTTCAGCAYGAAACATACAGCTAGCAACTCCAAGTTCAACAGCGTTATTATCTGTGACTACAAAATTACTGCAAAATGTGAAATCTCAACCTTTGGGTTTTTGTAAAAACACATGGGCAGCACTTTCTGATTTGTGATGCGAAACAAGATATTTCTGGTTTAGCCAAACACTGCTATTTAGAAAAATCGCTTCTAAAACAAACCGTCCGTCTGAGGTTTTACATTATACTAGACGGAGCACTTATTTCCCCTTATTTCCCCATAGTTACTAACTTTAAGAAATTATTATAAATGTTCAACTGTCATAACTGCCACCAAAGATTAATGATTGCTCTCAGTGCCTCTGGGAGCCTTCCATTCAATTTGTTAAAATATGATGATCTTTATTTGCTAAAACAAGCATGTGTTTAAGAGCATGACGTAGACCCTGCCACCCGGACAGACAACACAGCCCAGACAATTTAAGAAATGAAGGAGACCTCAACCATATGTATAATAACACTTTGGGAGGACTGAAGCATTTCTCRTTAGGAAGTTATACACACACACACACACACACGTATTCACCTACACCTGGATTACTGCATGGTACATAACTTGCATGCTAACATTGAAACCTTACACCTTGCTTTATGCAACACATAGAAAACACCTCTATAAACAAAATGTTACAGCATGTACGTGGTTGTAATAAATTATTGTCCATATATCACTTTATAAAAACTTTTTATCTTTCTGAAAATTCACCCATAGCTTAGTGTATATTCTGCTTTTAAAGGCACTTTAAAAGCTTGGCATTTATACTTGCTTCACATCACCCGCCTCAATTATCCTACAGCTGTCTCAYGGGGCAGCGCCGGGCACCTCCACCAGGAACAGCCACCCCAGAGCCTGAAGTTCCTGATTGAAAAGCGAACGGTTTTGTGAGCCAAGCGAAAACCAGCGCAGCTGCTCCATTGCACAGGCCAAGCACCATTCAGCTGGGAAGAATGGCACCGGCTCGGAATTGTTCTTCCCCAAAGTTTCCACAATAAAAACAAACCGCACTACTTCCAAATTTTCAAAGACTTAAAGAAGAAAAAAACAAAAAGTCTGCACTACTCTGGAACTAAGTGTTTTCCTTTTACTCTCAGCTTTTGATTTTTACATCAGTGTTGCTCTGCGAAGTGAAAAACAAAATCTAAGCCACCCCATCCCCCAAGGATACACACGTGCGGGTTCCTGTAGATACTTCTAAAGTCTGCAGATGAATTAAACGGGAATTGCAAAGCCCAACTTTAATAATCAACTTACTGGTCATCAGTTGATCACTACTGAAGATGCTAAGTACCATATTCAGTTACAGAGCACGTCACAATTATTATTGGCATTAACTCACACAGTAACACACCCAAAAAAGAAATCTCCTTCATCAAGACAAAGTATTAATTAACTCTTGATGACCTGCTTCCTATGCAAATACTTGCCTACTCCAAAATACATGAAATAAAACCATCTCAATATATTCAAAGTGCAGCAAAATAAGTCATAACATGCAATGTGGAGGAAAACAATGTGTAGTCTAACTTGCAATGCAAAACTTTTGTAGATATTGCCTCTTTTTTAGGTAGTGGCAACAAAATGCAAGTGTTTGTAATAACACAAAACATGAGGCACAGAAAACATGAGACTCACAAAAATGCCGAAAAAGTTTTTCTCCTACCCTGTTGATGCTACGTTCACTACAACATCAGAACTCCCACTATCAYGTAGGTTTCCTATGAAATCCTGATAACACTTTCCTGAGGGTCTGGCTAGCATGTGTCCCAGAAACACTTTAGAGCTAAGTTTACTCTTAAAATTCAAAAATAGTGAATTAGTCAGAGATTTCTTTTTCAGATATTTGGCTGYATTACGTTTACCTGTGGCCTCAGCCTGGTACAAGTTGCACACACCTGAAAACATTCTCATTTTCTTTACACTCCTTCCCTACTAGCATTTCAATTTCTGAATCTTCATCCCTAGTATATTTGAGTTAGAGTAGAAATAACAAGGACAGACTAGAGATTATCCAATGTTTCAAAGTATTACATTTGCAGCATAGAAAACGAGAGGAAAAAATCTCACCAAYCTTAGACAATCTTACTTTTTCTTTTATCTTTGGAGTAGCTTGGAAAAGGCTTGATTTTGAGTTACTGATTAATAAGGATTTTGTTGTAACTATAGAAACCACCACTGTGTTTTAAAATGATTACAAGCAATTTTTACATTCTCGCAGCTAACTCAGGATAACAAACTAGCAACAATGTCATATCTTTTGTGTAGTTTTAAAAAATCTCAGTGTTATAAGCACACAATGATARATGAATTTGTCTTTGCATGTCAATGCCACTCATATGAAAGGTTACCTGACTTAATATTGTTTCAAATAGTTTTAAATGTCTGTTGTWTACAGAAAAGACACTACGAAAGACACAGGGAAAAGTGGTTTATCTGCAAAAAACTTGCCATTTTAGCTTTTAATGGAAAGATAGTTTCATTCTGAAAACCTTATATCCCACTGAACAGCATGGAGTATTTTTACTGCCTTTTTGAGGTAGTTACATTCAGGACAATTTTTGAACTTCTTGAAGCTACTAGCTTTGTTTTAGAAGTATGTTTTAGTAATTGTCAAACAGTATTTTCATTTTAGTGAGATTATACAGAAAATGGCAATAAGTACTATAAATGTGTGCTTCTAAGTACAGGCTAACAGTTTGAACATGCTTTTGATTCTTACTCTAGTATACATATCTATCCAGTTATGGAAAATGCAGGATCTATAGAGGCTGCGAGAACAGGCAAGAAAAGGACTTGGAATTCAGAAGTCACCATCAGAATCCATGAATCTTACGGATTCAGTGTTGCAGTGTTTCTCAGTCTTCAGTAATTCAAATGGACTGCAAAAACACATTGCTGGCACATTGTATTTTCTTTTTCTCTTGCTACTCTGGACTCTCAAGGACAAAGTCCTTACTTCTACCTCTCTGATATCTTTTAATTTTCAACGTAATCCTTTCCATAGACTACAAATCCCTTTCAAACAAAAGCTGTCCCCCAATAATTTGTTTTTGCTTTGAGTTGAATAATCCTTCTGAAAAATGAAAACATGGAATAACCAGATGGTACAGATATTTATCGATAATGTTTTTTTCAATACAGGATCTCCCACCTGATTTCAGGGTTTCCCTCACATGTAGCAAACAGGCAGGATTATACATCTGTACTCTGCACTGCCAGCATTCAACTTGTCAGCACTTGCTGTCACACTGCACTCAAAGACAAGCACTCTGCCTGGTATCACACTGACATGGATTATTCCCATCTATTAAAATCAAAACATGGATTGAAAGAGRAGATTTACAAAGAAAGGAAAAGGGAAAAAAAAGTAACTGTAAATTGGATCACAAGCTAGTTTCCTCCTGGAAAACATGGCCTAGTGTCAGTAACATTTGGGACTTTTCATAAAAGTGCAATTTAGCCTTASATTTGTTGCCAGATATTATACAACTAACAGCCTCTTACAGTATTTATATACAATATTATCACTCTTTAACTGGTTTAGTCTGCTTAACAGGACAGGGGCATTTTTTTTAATGTAGTAGATGATAAAGGTTAGTAAATTATTACAACTTTTCTCCAGAGAAATGAGACATRATGAAAAGTGTAATTCCTTTCTATAAAGAAAGGGCATTCTAGTTAGGCAGGAAAGCTGGAAGGTTATTTCAACTATTCAGGTTTTCTGGTCAGAATTCATTAAAATTCCACACTCTGATTTCTAAATCCCTTCATGGAAATGATTGACCTCTTCCACCAAAACCTCTGAATTTAATGCTGTATGAATGTATCATACAAAACAAAGGCCTAGGTTTTGGTTCATATACCAAAAAGAGTGTTTATYTTGAATTAGACGTGCTGTATCACTTGTTATTTTTACTACTACTTCTTCACAACAAGGAGTGTAGATCCATTGTTTTCCCTCTAAATTTTCTACTCCAGATCTGGGCTTGAACTTGGATCAAACCCCTTTTGCTTTCCCAGTTCCACTGTGCTTTCCTTGGGGAACCTGCCTTGCTGGAGCTTCCCCTCGAGCTGTGCTCAGCTGCAGCTCCACACGTGCCAGTCTCACTCCTCTCTTCTGACACTTCCTTAATGACCATTCCTGCTCATTACAGAGAACAGAAAGATAGGAAAGATAAAAAAGAGAAATCTAACATTTTCCTAGTGTGCCCCTTGAAGAATCCTGGCAATGGCAAGTTCTTCTCCTCCACATCTCCTCATCCTTAGGACAAGAATTCACACATTCAACGYAGTGCAGGCAACCCCTCACCTTTCAGCCTGGTCTTCTATGACCAACAAGCAACACATTCCAAGCAAAAGAGAGAAGCACAGAAGTCTCACAAATAATCACATCCTCACAAGTTTCATGAAGAAAGATTGAGAATGGGTAGATTGAGAATTTAGCCCTCTGACTATAGAAAAACCTTCAGCCAGATCTTGCAATAAATCTTTAGGCRAATTCATAGGAGTTGAGTAACTACAGCCTGCTTCCAAACACCAGCATACTACACCTTTTCTTTATATTTATTTATTTATTTATGGCTTTTTAGGATAAGAGAGATATATAGGGAAGAGAGAAGGGAAGAGGGAATGACAGGACCCCTATATTGAACCTGTATTTTTAATTTCTTCACAAAATCATTACTGACTGACTAGATGGTTGCTTGAGAAACATTTCAACATTTTTCAAAGGACTCTTGCCTCCTCCTGCCCCTTCTAGTGTTTTTACAGAGGTCACCTTCCTTCCTTGTTAGCTGCTGAAGTCATCAAAGGCAGAAAGGGAAAAAAAAATTACAAGTTTTTAATTAAAAACCCATTTGACATTTATCGTATGTCACTATTTCTACACACGAGGAATTATTCTTATGGAAAACTAAAATTCTAGATGGAAAGAATGCAAAACATATGAGAAGAGTCTAATCCTTAATAACTTTATAAATGTTTTATCAGGAATATTATCCATTTTGGAAGTTCTAAATTAAAATCATCAGAAATATCATGARGAGGTAAATTAAAGAAACTTGTTTTAACCATAACAGAGAATTATGAAACCACTTTTGTAGTTTTTACTGTTGATAATACTTTCCATTTCACTCAGATATAAGACCTGCCACTACAGCAATATGAGTCACACAAGTCAGGTGACATTCCTTAAAGGCTCAAAAGAAAGCTAGTAAGGAGCATTTAAATTAAGGTCAAAAAGTAAGCTTCAAAAAAAGTCTTGAGGTCAACATTCATGATCATATATTCTTCACATACACAAAAATATTTCAAAAGGAAGTTAAATTTGCTCAGACATTTAGAAAAGTAAAATAAAAACTCAGTAGGATCGATACACTTAGGAGAAGGCCGAAATGCAGGGTGCAGATACAGCAGTCCTTGTGTCAGGCATTTGGCAGATCTGAAAGTTTGTACTGGGAATCACAAGGCTACAAAGTACCTTTGTGAAATGCCAGCTATTTAAGTTTGACAGGGATTTGGTGACAAAGTACAAGGCACAACCTGCAAACACCAGATGTTAAATCAGAAATAAGCATTACAAGTGGCAGGGGGRAGCGTTTGGATTCAGTTCCCACTTTGATAAAATACCCTGGCAGTAATGAAAAAAAATAGGATACTGTCCTGACCTTTGTTAGGAAGTTGATCTTAATAAATGTTTTAAAGAAGCTAGATGCATTTTCTATTACCATGAAGAGCAGAAATATTTCAAGCACCTTCTTCCCATGTACTCCTTTTATATTTTAAAGTTAGTTTTGACTGGAATAATCCCGGATTAAGCCCATTCCAATCAYATGAACCCTCTGTTCTCAGCCATCTGCACTTTCGTGCATTTAAAAATGACACTACCAATATCTGAAAGAATAACATCAGATTCAAAAGCCATTTTTTCCAAGATCTTATAAGCATCTTTTAGGCATGGATAACTGAAAGAAAGGACTAATTTCAAAGCATAATATATGAATTTTAGTGCTACTAAAGTTTAATACAGAGTGAGGTTAGTAATAAAAGGCTATAAATGGCAAAACAATAGTTGCTTTTTACTGCGGTGAAACACTTTCCATCTTGCATAATTCGTATCCTCTCATTCCCTCATTATTTTTTATCTACTCCCAGTGAGACATGGGGGAACAACCTAGAACAGCTGGGTAGAGAGCCAGAGAAGAATGTGGTTTTAGTTTGCTTTTAAATTATTTATGATAAAGTAATACAGGTTTAGATTTTCAGGGGCAAGGGTTGTTTCTCTGCACAGCATTTACTGACCTACTGGCCAAAGTTTGCTCTGAAGAGGTAAGTAAGTTTAGAAGAACACAGTGTGAGCAGCAGGCTAAGTCCAGGGCTGCCCGGCAGGCTAAGGCGTCCCTGCGCGCCCTCATTTTTACGTCTCACTAAATTTGCACTTTCTCAAAGAACTAGTAAGGGCTGATTTTATCATTCAAATATTTTAGAGATACCAGAGGCAAAATAACTAGCGTACAGAAGCAGCAAATTACTGGCTGCAAGCTTCTACTGAAATAATAAAACATTTGTTCAGGCATCAGTTTATCATTTAAATATCTTGAGTCCAATGAAGCATGGGAAAGATGAAATTACTGGTTATGAAAAGGTTAAGTGTTTAAAAATATTTATTTATGGTACAGCATAAAATATATATGTTTCTGCTGGGGTCCAGTTAGAAGTTAAAGGAAATTGGGAATCAACATCTGGGAAGGTCATATCCCTTGAGACTAAGGAGACACTGCTCACCACATCCATCTGCCTCTTTTGGCAGTGATATTTGAGGGATATTGCTAGTAGGACAAAAGCCTTATCCCTTTTTCAGTACTTTCTGCTCTCTAATGAAGCCAGCAGCTCTACATTTTCACCTCCCAGCTATGCCACTTCCTCTCTACAGCCTCACTACCACGCTCCATATTTGCTCAAGTGTTGGTTCAACAGCAGCAGAGCGTGTGTGCTTACGGCATGACCTCCGAGCTGCAGCCCAGGTTTATTTTACAAAGTGTTTACCTGAAATAACAAGATTTTGCTGCTTATAAATTATGCAGCACGCAGTCATTCCCAGTTTGTTATCTTATGAGAGAGAGAGACCGCCTGAGCGCTCGCCACCGCTCAGAGGAGTTGCTCCTTCACCGTCTTTGCTCTTCACCTGACACCTTGGCGAGACGGCTCAGTTTATTAAGCAAGCAGGAAACCCAACATGTTGCGGTGGGGCTGACTTGTTTTTCAGCAGCTTAGCGAACTGAATCTAATCGCTAAGAAACCAGGCAAGCGCCTGGCCTGGCCCAAGGAGCGGGGGAGAAGAGGCCGGGCCCTGCCGGGCGCGGCGGCCTCTGCCATTAACTCCTCCGTCCTGTCTGTTGGCGCCTCATGTGGAAGTGTCTTGGGCAAAACCCCACAAGATCGTGCTCTGTTATCCAGAAATTACCCTTCCTCTTTGTTTTTAATATATAAAGAAGGATGTCTGAAGAACGGAGCTTGAAGCCTAGTAGACCGTGCCTCAGAAGTGGGGTGTGTGTGAACGCTCACTCACAGGATCCATTGAAAAACCAAATCCATAGCGCCCCTAGATAACAGAACATGCTCAACCTCTTATTGCCCCCAAGTGCTTGAGGACACTCATAATTTCCACAATGTTCCCACTGCTTACAAGCACTGAAAGCACTTTTGAAGTGGACACATAACTTAAACATTGCAGAAAAAAAAAGCAGTTAAAAGTATACAAACCATATGCAAGACAATAGTTACATTAATAAGATTTGTTTGCACAAATCTGACTAGGTCAAGAATATCACACTCTAGGTATGAGTAATTCATTAGTCACAACAACCTAGTCCAGCAATCGTTTGTGTGGCTGTGTTGGCCCAGAAGCTGATAAACGGATTTCAAAACCTGCAACTCAAAAACATACTTATTTTACTCTCTATTTTTTCATCTCTCCACTTTTTTTTTTTTTTTTCTTTTTGGGTGGGTAGGGGCAGAGGGAAGGATTTGTTTGTTAGTTTAAGATAACCGGAGGAATAATGCCAAATTACATACACTGTATAACAGGATGTCTAAAACAGAACCTGAACATCATCAGCAAAGCCTGTGGTATCATTAATAAAAGTAGCACATCTATTAAAACTCTGCTGGACATCTATATAGCATCAATCTTCCTCAAAATAACTCAAATACAAATAATTGCCAACCATATTCTCACATGTTCTGGTGATCTAAATCCAAAGTGATACCTTTCCTAACAGCCCTTTTGTGTGATCTTTGAAAAAGTCATGGCAAGGAAAGCAGGAATTCTAGATAATAGAATGTCTCCAGATAAGGTTATTCCTTTCCTTAAGTCTCCCATATGCTCTCATAGGGGGTTCATTCTGGATCCATGAAAAGTAACTGATTTTAATGATGCAAGATCAAACCAGCTGTAGGAGTCGCAAGGTTCTCCTACCAAAAGCAGCTCAGCACAAATACCCACAAGCCGGTACAGGGAATTCAACTAAGGTTCCTGTAATGGAAGCCAAGGCTGTTTACATGCTCACTGGAGCTTCTGAGGGGCAAGTCACCATATTTCAATTAAAAGCTAAATGCATTATTGCTAAGATTAGACATGATTACAAGTGCCTGGGCTTTTGATTTGTTTACGGCTGCACCCAGCACAATGCAGCTTTGCCTCCCTGTTTATACAGCTTAGATCAGTGCCATTATTCTGGTATGGAGGAAAGGGAAGGGAAGAGGCATTAATCATATCCTTGCTGGTTAACTTTGAACTCGTAATCTGATTTTTTTGCAGTTAACTTGAATAATGACAGCTATACCTAGATGAGCAAGTCTGTAATTATATCATCCACGTTATTTACCACAATGTAAACACACAGTTGTGTTTTGTAAGCGAAAGATTGCTTTATCCAAATCCTGCATGAATCATATGCTGTTTTAACAAAAAGTAAAATCTGTGAAATATTAGGACATATGAAGGCAGGTTCCTTTGCAAAGAAATATGGACTCTGTCGCTTCTGTTGCTTTTTTTTTAATACTTCATGACTTGTATCTATTAATTGTCTCAGTTTTGTGCTCTTTCCTATGGTCTGTATGCTGTGGAGACTGATGATGTTGCTTTGTTAAATGCTTTGCTGTTTCCCGTTGTGAGAAGTTAATTGACTGTTACTATTCAAGCCCTAACAAACAGCATTTCTACTGTCCTTTGCTAATTACGCTGTGCCTGCGTTTTACATAGCATTTCACACTACATTTGTTTTTCTACTTTACATTTTAGGGCAGCTTATTTGTAAGCATGTGCACTTACGTTCATATTATCTTGACCTAACCGACCAGATCTGATTGCCTTTTAAACGTACGCGAATAATTGGCTCTGAAACAACACGCAGACACAAGCGCTGCCTGTTAGCGGGAAGCAGGAAAAGTTAAACCAGGCTGGCACTTCAAATAAGCCCAACTTGCCATTTTAAGTGCCCTTTTTGCTTTGGGCCCAGTAATAACACAATTGATCCATTTGTGGATAAGAAGTGAAAAGTCTGCTTATCTCACTGAAAAATGAGCCTAACCCGCCGAGGAGCGCAGATATGAGGCGGGCAAACGTAAAATGGCTGGTGTCAAGAGAAAGCCAAGGGGGAAACACCAGCAAAGGCCTCTCAGGGCTAGCACATCCCCTCGCAAACATCTAACCCGACCTTGCTAAAAAATGTAAAGGATCTTCTTACTTCTTTCACTACAGTTAAAACAATTTAAATGAATTTTAATGAATTTAAAAGAAAGGCCCTACCATGCCTAACTGCTACAGGCCTAAGAAATAAAACTTAAAAAAAAAAAGTTATTTTAGATTAATTTCTAACAAAACAATAAAAACAGAAAGGTTAAAAAGTATGGATAGGCCAGAGAGGGTAGGAAAGATAACACATATATCTTTTCTTACGGGCTAAGAACAAGCCTCACTTTTGACTCGATGCAAAAAAAAAAAAAAAAAGGCAGTTGCCTTAACTTCTATCTAGCTGAGATATAACAGGAACTTTCATTTTCATACCTAAAGCAGAGCTTGTATCTCCAAAAGTCAAGTTCTAGCTATATACATGGTCAATAAGAGACACTATTTCTGCTTATGAAAGTTATCTTTTCTAAAGGCATTTTACCAAACATACAAAATTCATAAAATAAATCCAAATTGAATTAAAAACAAAATGTGAAGAACAAACTCTATGCTTGTTTAGAGATATCAGGTTACCTCAGTTTAGACTGTTCCACATTCCCTTTGAAAAGTAGAGGAGAAATACAGAAGCTTTCAATATAACATGCAAGTAAGTTTTCATACGCTGCGGTTTAGTAAGAGAAAATCTGAAGTCAAAATGCAGACTAATCTGCTTTTGAAACACAAGGCAAATTCAATTAAACTTCTACAGTTTAAATTTCTGCAGTTTTAAGTTCAAATACATTAGAGCAAATAATCCATAACATAAGGGCAAGAGCATTTTTAAGCACAGAAAGTGAAGTACAGTCACATCTTAAATATTTATATTTTAAAATATCCTGTTGGCATTAATTAGAGCCATCAATATGATGCACATAGACAAACAGTTAATATAGTGTAATCATGCCTTAACTTCTGCATTTCCTGATGTTGATTCTCAGTTCCATAAGTGATACCATCTGGTCAAACATCAAGTACAGTCTCATATGTTATCACAGTAAGGATATCTGGCAGCTGTTGGAGTAGTTTAAGCATTTCCTATCACTTACCCTACCTAAAAAACAGCAGAAGTGATTTTACTGATGTTCCTTTTGTCTTTTCCAGGCAAAATGTAAGGTTTTACTTGCTGTAGAACATCCCATGATCTATTTAAATTTTTATTTTGAGAGAAAATAGTTACAATTAGTGTTATTAGTAGAATTTTCTGTATTCTAAAAGGCAGTAATAGATTTAATATAATGTCTGATGAGGAAAAAAAAATTAGGTAGTAACAGTGTGATCCTAAAAGCCAGTGTCCCAACTCCAGCACGTGCTAGTCCAGAGCTCGATAACCCGAAGCCTGTGCAGTGCACAGGTCTCTCAGAGCAGCTTCTGCTGAGAAGATCTTGGCTGGCAAAGCTGTTCTTAATTCTCCTGGCTGTCAACTCACTGCATCAGCTAATAATAAAAACTCTCTATATAATAAAGTCTCTAAAAAAAARGGGGGGGAAAAGGAAAGAAAAAAAAAGAAAGATGTAGTTACCAGTACACTCTAACAGTTGTCTATATTCATGGTTTGGGCACCATTTTAGTTACAACCATGAAGATTTGGTCCAGCAAACTCAATTACCTTGTGGGTGAGTTACGTGACCTCAAAATGCTGACACCAAAAACCATTCTGAGCTCCAGTTCTGACTCCATCACAAGCATCCTTTCTACATTAGCTCCTTAGTGTGAATAAGCCTTCATTTTTCAGCTAATTTTCATTTCCAATTCACTCATGAAGATAACATCAATTGGTTTCTCTGATGAACTCCCTGAGGCTGAGAGGCACGTGTGGGAAAAACTGCAAGAGAAAATATCATAAGCGTTTTCATAAGAGTGTTCTGATCTCTGAAACATGTACAGCAGATTGCCACTTGATAACAAAAAACCCAGCTTTATTTCTAAAAAAGAAAAAATAACAAAAAGTGGCAATCTCTCATATCTTTCCTGATTTGTGCAATAGCTTTCTCTCTCCTCAGACATAAATTCTTGGGTACAGGGACATTCTGTGATACACATACAAACCTTTAATAGCACTGAATCAGAAAGTTGGCTACTAGACACAACTTGGAAAATTATTACCACACAGGAATTACTACTAAGCAACAACTTTGTTTGAATCAGACGTGAAATACAGTTTTTATTACACAGAGCTGAGGGAAGCAATAGAAAAGAGACTAAGTAACTGCAGCCACAATTTTCTGAAACCCAAGTACAATCTTTCTTATTGCACCCTAAAGTTAAAATGTCTGTCTTTGGGTTTTAACATATCCATTTCTAGTGAAGAAATTAAGATAGTTTATTACCTTGTACTTCCCTCAAATGAACTCCTTTCTTTTTTGTTTTTCCCCCTCCAAACTACTGTCCCTATATTAATACAGGGAAATTAAAGACCAAATAAATAAAACGAAACAAAAGATTTGCAATGCAGTGTAGCTTCCTCTCACGGCCAGCGAGCAGGAGCGTTCAGGCACAGCATAGTCACTCCTCCACTACAGCTATCACTATTACATTAAACTGTAATTTAGTTGATCTAGGAGTCATTTATTACATTCTGAGGTCTATGGATAGTTATAGTGCCATAAATGAAGCTATAAAAAACAAACCTTATCAACTGGACATATATTTTTATTACATAAAAGTCTGGCAAATATGAAGATTTATTACTTGCGCAATGCTCTATGAGGACGTTGTTTATACCRTAAAGTGGAGGTGATTTTTCTTTTTCAGTCTGCAGTTTCCTTCACTTGCTTCTTGCACACTGCTTAGAAGTGCTTACAGATTTTGAATGTAGGTGCATTTCTCAAAGGGAGATTTAGTTCCTGATACTCAAGTCTTTTAAAAATATGTCTGATCAAGACTGATACATTTTACGGTGTTAGTATACACACAGTTTCACATAGTTTCGTTATGTCAGAGCAGTGGTAACACATGAGGAAGTTCCATGTTTTGAACTGCCCTGCACCTAATTCCCTTGTGAGTAGAACTTTGGGAATGCAGGGTTATGGACATAAGATAAAGCTTGATATTGGTCAATTAAAGCTAAACACTCTGTGACACAGAGGTCATAAAAATCTGCATTTCCAGTTTTAAGGAATAAAGTATTTCTGCTTTGTGTTAAAAACAACTCGATGGTAAATAAAGAGATTTCTAAATGATCTGTCACTTTATAGGAAGTTGCAATCAACTAAGTGGACTACTAAGATAAACTTTTTTGTTGTTTTTAAGTACTCCCAGATATTCTTCAAAGAATCCCTGGTAGCACTGTAAATAGAATTAGAAGAAAAAACTTAAATACCCAAGGAAAGTCAATATATCAAACTGTTAAGTATAACTGCCTGAAACCCCTATAATATATTACACTCTATAGGGTAAGCCAGACTAGAAAAGAAAATACCTTGAAGGTTAAGAATGTGCTAATCTTTACTCACGTTGGTAGTACCCCATTGCACTTAAGAAAAAAAAAAGTTTTCATAAAAAAAACTGCTACTTACTCATATACAAATTGACAAATTGTTTCTGTAAATGAATGACTCAAGGCTTTTCAGTCTATATGATTTTCATGGCAGAAAAATATTCTAGTTGTATGCCAAGAATCCACCACTTGGTTAAAATATATTCCTTACTCAGAAACCAAGATTGATATTTGCCTTAAACTGTGCCAGGAGAGAATTTTGCAGCTACAGAAAGCCCCGTGTCCTTAAACCCAGCCTCAGATGTACACACAGCCCCTCAGGGATCTGCACAGAGATACACCCTGCTCTCTACCTTCTCTCTAACCTGCACACCCTACCTCTGTAAGACAAAAAGAGTGAAATTCCTAAGTCCAGGAAGCTGGATCATTAAGGGAGCTTCCTCAACTGAATTCCTGCATCAGTGAAACCAATTCAGTCACGATACAATAAATCAAGCTCATCTTCCACGTACATTAAATGTATTCTCCACTTAACTGTAATGTATCTCACATTTCTAATTACTTCTGTTTTAAGTCCTAGTCGTTTGGAAAAGAGGTTTTCAGAGAAAGAACTTCTTTTGCAAACAGCCTCCTGCACCCTGCCTACGCATTTCTTGTGATTACACCATCTCAAATCCACGCTGCTGACAAGCACTAACATCYACGATGAACAGCCAGTCAACTGCAAAAGTCTTCTTAAAAGAAGCACTARATTTTCCTCACCATTTTATTCTTTGCAGAAATTTAGTAAGTATGCACATGGCCTCCAGGTTTACCTGGAAGGCTGCTTTCAAAATCCATTTAAAACAACTTAAGTGCAAGCTGCAGCTGAGCGAGGCGGTGCTGMCAGCCCGTCCCTCTGTGTCTTGTTTTGCTCTCACTGGAGATTTTTACAGAAAGTTTAACACTGTATGGACAAAAATCTACTTTAAACACTGTTTTATGGTAGGTTTTTAATTGCTATTTTTATTTCCAGAGGTCAGTATGTATCATGGAATTCTCTCCATTGTGTTTAATGGGAGTGAGCTACTCGCTCCCCCTACAGTGTTGTTTGCTGCTTGCTGAGTTGCTTTAYGGGTGGCTTTGAGACACCTTCTTTTCACACAACACCTACTGTGTGCTTGACTGACACTCCTCAGGAAGATTCCTGCACCCTCTAGCATGGAGATTTGGATCGACAAAACTATCCACATTATTGCACATGAGAGTCTGGAGGCTTTTGTGTACAAAAGGAGCACGAAAGAATGGCCAGGTTCTGATATATTCAGACAACAGGCAGCCACGAAGCTTCATATTATACAGAGATCAGACTTCAATAAATGGGTARGACAGAAATCAGGATTTCCAACAGTTACTTATTTGATATAACTTATTTGTTGGGTACACCACATGGCTGTATGATTAAAAAACAAATTAGATCTTGATCATATAGTGAGGCACTATGATGACTCACTGAATAAAAATGTTAGCTTATTTTTAATGTGTTATTCAGGAACAGCTGAATGCAAAAGTGAAACAAAAAGATCAAGAATGAGGTGCTTCGCTAGCTAAGCACGGTTATCACAGGATGTAGTGGCAAACTGACGTGGTTCACCATACAAATTTGCAATAAAAAACAAAACAAAACATGAAACCCCCCCACACTCACTAATCAGCAGTAGCCTAAGAAGGAAACAATTAGTGGTAAAACTCTGGATTCCCCTTCACTTTCCAACTGGTAAATGTGGTCCTTAATGTTACAAACAATAAAGAACCAAGTTTTCTAGTGAACACAGTTGGATTGAAGAAAATTAAAGAAAAACCATCTAGCCTTTTGCTGCCACAGATTTATGCCATTTGTCCAAGAGCATATTTCCTGAGTAAACAAAGAAAACAAAAACAAAAACAAAACAGAGTCTTTCAAAGTATTCCACATCCACAATTTTTAGTGGCTATCCTAAATTGAGCAGCTGGCCAGAAATAACATGGCAAATATCAAATGTAAATATATGTGACAACTACTTCCAACATGCTGTATACACCTTTTAAGTATTTTGCCTTTTAAGTTGACATCCACAGGATACTCCAGCTAAAGGCAAAACTTCTTAGAAGACTTCTACATCAAGCCCTGCCATGTTAGCTGATTTTGCTATCTTAAATACCATGGAAGAGGAGAAAAAATGCCCTCACTCCAAAATCCACTTTATTGATTTTTTTTTGTCAAAAATCAATATGAAACATTTTTACCCCATGATAAAATGGAAATGACTAATGTGTTAATAATGGTAACAGTGTTAACAACAAATCTTTACAGAACATGACATGAAGAGCTAAATAAATATTCCTAGGCATCCACGTTCAGGTCTGTTTTTCTTTCCAGATTTTGAACAACCTTTTCAACATTTTTCAACAGGGATCTGGTGAAGCTGAACACTATGGGAGCCTGGTACCAAAGTCAGGCAGCAGCAAAAGAGTATTCTTCTAAATTTCATTCAATCAGGAAACTTTCCATATCTAGTACATTCAGATACATAACCTGCAACTGTTTTAAAATGAAGTATCAAGTATACTCTTCAGGAGAAGGCAACAATTTACTTCATTTTTGGACTAATTCCCAAATCCTGAGAAGTTCATTTCCACTCTGTTCTGGATAACCTACCTATCAGAAAAGGGGGCCAGAGCTGTAAATATGTTTACTATAAAGAAAGAAGAGTTTAGATAAGCACAATAAAAGAATAGGAAAATATATTCAAATACACTACTGTGAAAGATATTACATTGTGCCTGGATAATGTGCAGGATCTTCCTTTAAAACTGGGCATCTAAAATGAGATAAACTCTACATATAAATGTTTTTTCCCCATTTATACTGTTTATGAGTGCCTAAGAAAGGGAATTTTAGGTATCAAAAATCAATTGATCTGTTCCTTGTCCCTTGAACATGGGCAAGTTGCAATATAATGCCCCCCCAAAGGCCTTAAAGAGCACAGCTCTGCTTTCAGTTTCTAAAAATGAGACATGGACGCATAACTGAAGCAAAATGTTTATCACTGCTTATACTTTTTAAGAATGAAAAGCTGTTTAAAAAGTCTGAATTAAATGGCAAGCTGGAATGAAAGCTCCCAATTCCGAGTAAAACTGCTGGATGGAAAATATTCACTCCTGAGAGAATGAAAGCAGTTGACAAGAGATTTAAGTGAGCATATAGTAAACTCCTGGCTTTGGAACAAGACTGATGCCCAAAAAAGGCATTAACATGACTTCCTCTTCTTGATCACCCTCGCAAGATTGTGTTACAAGACACGTGACCTGTTAGCTCCAGTACATTTTACTGGCCTGACATGGTGAAGTAAGTCAGAGTACAACTTTTGTGTTAGCCGCTAGCCGTATATTCCTTTTTTAAAGCTCTGTCGCTTTCATGAACCTAAAGAACCACCTCATCGTGATGCTCTCGTAAGCCTCATCTGCAGTGTGTCCTGGATGGGGGCTGAGCAGCAGCCTTGCCCTTGAGCTGCAGGAYGTGTCTCTGCATGGGAGTCCCGGCAAGCAAGCTCCACTGCTGACCTCCCCACACAGGCAGAAGTCCAAGCCAGAGACCATCACTCACTCAATAACAACACTGGTTGTTAGCAGCACGTTACGGGTTCAGCACTGCCCCCTCCTAAAAAATATGAAAGTCCCATGGCCAGTCAACCTGCCCAGGTCAGTCAACATGGGCCTGTTTGTACTCAGCCACAGAGTACTCAACTGTTTGTACTCATCCACAGAGACAAATTCCAAGGCCCTGAAGATACCCAAGCTTTGGTTAAATCTCTCCCCCAAGCCCCAGGCCATCCTGTCAGAACAGCTTGAAAAAAAAATCCGTAACAGTGTCACTACTATTTCTGGGAAGGTTTTAGAGGGGCAAAGGTACAAGAGAGAGAAGTTAAAAACACAGCAAGGGCCTTGCTCATTTTTTCCAGGGTATAAACCAAGGCAGCACTTTACATCTTGATTTTGACCCCCAGGGTTTGCTGTTACCAGATGCAAAGGAGCTGATGTCTTTTTCAAATTGCCTATCTGGAACAAAGCCTCTGCCACAAATTTTGGTGTTCATCTCCCCCTGCTGGACTACGTACAGACGGGGGAAACCTTGCTCAGAGAAGAGGAAAGAGGAAGAACTCTCTAGAACCCAGCAAGCTTTACTCTTCTTCTGGTTATTAGGAAATCCTCATCCTAGATGCACCATGACCAGGGTTTCTGAGACGCCATGATGGGCGACATGTGGCCAAGTGGGAAGATGCTGCCCTTCTGTCCTGGAACTTGCTGTTCTAACACCTGCACAACCAATAATCATTCACACACACACATGGATTTCTATGGATTTACCTGCTGTGGCAGCACAAGACAGAACTAGAGTCCTATTTATACACCAGGATGGGATGGAGTAAGCTATAAAGGAACAGCCATTGTTACTACAGGCACATCATGAGAGATCTGCATCAAATGATGGACTGTTCCTCCATTTTCAAGGTGGAGATTTCTTGGAATCAGGAGGCCTCCATATTCTGACTATCCCCAGGGCTTCAGGAGAAGAAGCAGAACGACCATGTTTCAGTCATCTCTACGAAGGGCCAACAATTCAGAGACGAAGCAGAGCACTTCTGACCCACACGTGACACATGAAACTCTCCATYTGCATCACATCTTTATCAAGCTAGTCAGATTACTGCAGTATTTGGACCTTACTGGGCAAGGAATGCAACAAGAGAACATGTGGAAAAATACCAGAACTAAACCTGTGCAAAATACTAAAATGAGAACACCTTAGTCTTTTTATTTTTTTAATAGAAAAGGGAATTTTAACATCTGAAAAAATACATGAGATTAATCTGGTGTCTTCCTACATAAGAAAACCAACAGAATCAAGTTTCTCTTGCGCTGAACTTACTAAAGATCTGAAGATTCACTGACTCAGACATTTCCAAAACTCTTTTGGGTGAGTTTTTTCTCTTTTTCCCCCCAGATATTTCCCCCCAGATATTTCCCCCCAGATATTTCTCTGTGTATAATAAAGTGGAACAGAGGTTAAAATAAATGTACATGATGAATTGCTTCAACAACAAATCAGATCTACCAACTACAGTTTAATGTCTCCCAAATCATCGCTGTGAACTGATGAAGTAAAAGATGTGCCTCCTCTCCAGTCCAAGTTAGCACAAGCTGAAAACAGCCACTATGGGCTTTTTCAGGATGACAACTGCCCTATTCAACACTTGAGCATTCTTAAGTACTTTTATTTCATACTAAAATTAAGCTTGAAGGTRATTTCTACAAGCAATATTAAACATCTCATCTATGTATGTAACACACCAAAATGTTTAAACTATGTGAAAATTTAAAACTTAACGAAGACTTGGTCAATCTCAGCAAAGGCTAATTTGGTCAGCATGGAGGAAACAGAAAGAAAAGCCTGTGTATGGTGCAGTAATGCAGATAATGACTGTTCTGTTCTTGGAGATTTACAGATTTTCTTGCAGCCTTAGAAAATTTCTGACTTCATCTGGGTCTCCTGGTAATCATCCATCTTTCACACTAGCACTGGAATAAGTTTTTCTGCCCTCTTCAACCTGAATTCACTGCAGGACACAGCACATGTACTTAATTCACTGTGAAAAGACCTGCCCTCTCTTGCAAAAAAAAAAAACCCAAATCTAAAGAACACATTTTCTTAAATGTGTTTCAGTCCCTTAGACATACCAATAAAACGACTCCCGCTCCAGTTGGAAACACCCTGTCATATTAAACCACAAATTTGCCGTGGTTACATATCTGCATATGTACATGCGTTACATCAATATTTCTTCCAACAATGTCAGTCCATTTTGGGAATTACTCTCTTTAGATGATGTGTAGCTTTAACACATCATCTAAAGGTCTCTTTGACAGCATCAACTGCCACCACTATGGACTCATATGTTTTCTTTCACAATGCATCGAGCTTCATCCATCTATTCTCAATAACCATAACTACAGTTTCCAGGGGGCAACTCGTGGTCTCAGGAACGTAGCAGTAGTGCCCAATTCCCATTCTGTGCCACTTCTAAAAACCCATGCATTTTTTGACATGTTTCTCTTGCACACCTACCCTTCTTCCTTTGGAAAGGGCTGAATCCCGAAATATCAGACCATCCAGTGATCTGGCCAGCATATAGATTTGCAAAAGCATGTAACTTTCTTTAGAGAATGGTGCATCTGTGAAACATCACTGCCTTATCATACTCGTAAGTCAGCTTCTGGCATATGGTTGCTCTCAGGCAGGTCGCCTTGCTGTTTTTATTCCAAMCAGTGAGCTCACCAGTGACAGGCTTTGAACTCACTTAATAAGATGCTTTTAGTGACAGCAAAGTTCATAGCTTTATTTCTGTGGAAAGTCACCCTGATTTACATCCCAGCATATTTATTTCATTGCAGGTTCCCCTAGCACATTCTTCTCGATGTCCTGCACACATTTTGATCTACTGCAAACCTGGAGATTGCAGCAGGAAGGTTCACCCCTTAACATCCAGCTTGCATTTGGCTAGACAGCTTGCCATACCACCTTTTCATAGCTTTTCTGAAAGTTAATTTCTCAGTAAGACTTTTGATTTTTACTTTTAGTTTTTCTCTTAATTTGAGGTGAAACCCACCAGCGATGAGGCAACAAACCCAAGAGAAACACTGGGAAAGAGCAGGCAAGTGTTCTGTGTCCTGGCAGGCCTTGTTCAGAGCTGCGCGCTCCAACACGTTTCCCTTCAGGAATCTCTCAACTGTTTCCCATTCTGGCCTGTGGAAGTAATAATCAAATTATTCGATCTGCAGTGACTAAGGTTTACCTAATGCTTACAAACAATGAAAAATAAAAAGAGAGTTTTAAAATATTTATTAAAAGAAGTTTAGAGAAACAATACAGGCACTGGGAATGAAAAATCCTAGTGCTTTTAAATGTTCAAGCCACAGGCAGCTAGCATTTCTAAAGAAAAAGAGGAGGAGGCTGTTGTGCTTTCAAGGCCTGCGTGTTTTCCTTTGTTATTCATTAATAACTTCTGTGATCACCGGTCTACAACAACGGAGCTCCCCCGAAGCACAGCTGGTCCCGTCGCAGCCACGGGAGCGAGGGTGGCCGGGAGCTGCCCAGGGCTCCGTGCTCCGCTCGGGCCCGCGCAGCAGCCGCAGCGCCCGGTGCCTCTGGGCAGGCCGGGAGCTGCCCGGGGCTCCGTGCTCCGCTCGGGCCCGCGCGACGGCCGCAGCGCCCGGTGCCTCTGGGCAGGCCAGGAGCTGCCCGGGGCTCCGTGCTCCGCTCGGGCCCGCGC
>NW_020454916.1:859975-878485 GCF_003342845.1 Nothoprocta perdicaria | reverse complement strand
CCCGGTGCCTCTGGGCAGGCCAGGAGCTGCCCGGGGCTCCGTGCTCCGCTCGGGCCCGCGCAGCGGCCGCAGCGCCCGGTGCCTCTGGGCAGGCCGGAGGCAGCCCCGGGCGGAGGGCACGACGCAGGAGGAGGACGGGGGCGAGGGAAGGGAAGGATCGGGACGGGGGCTGCACTGGTTTCGCTCCATGTGAAGGAGCTGCCAGTTTCTTGGGCCTGCACTAGGCCTTGGGATGGCGACTGCGCTCGCCGGCCTGGCAGGACTGCGCTCACCGGCCTCACGGACAACGAGCCGCCCTGCCTGGCAGGCAGCACCACCCACCACCGTGAGCAACACGGGGGATATTCAGAGAGCAAAATCTCAGCCTTCTCACCTGGAAGCGTGTATTAAGTGGACTAGAAACTCCAAAATAAAATTTCATTTTTAAATTTATTAGCCCCCACCAAGAGGAAGAAAAAAAGAGGAAGCTGAAATCATCTCCTACTATCCAAGATAGCTATATATACTTAACATTAWCTCTTTGAAAGTCAAGGAGTAAAACAAGTCCAAATTCTTTTGGACAAGATGATCCTTATTGTATTTTATTTTTTCTCAAGTATGGGCACCACTCTGTGCAATAACTTCACATTTATAAATAAAAACATAACCTTCAAGTTTCCTTACTTCATACAAACTTTTTAAAGAGTCAGAAAGGCATACTACAGAAATAAATATGGAGAGGAAATGAAGGARTTTTCTGGAACTATTTATAGTAGTCCAGTCATGCTGAACTGATTGTATTTCCTCCTATATTGAAAATGCATGGACAGCTGCATACAAAATACATGGCATCCCCTTTCAACTTACACTGAATGCAAAAAGTAGCAAGTAACCATGCAAGCAACTACACTAACAGGGCTTTCAGTTTACCCAAGGAAAACAAGAACTTGACTGAGACCAAACCTTTAAACTGAAACTTTATATAAAGACAATTGTATGCATCTGTGSAATACCTTCATACATAGGAGCTTAAATAAAAAGCTTAAATGTATTTCTTTAAAAAGCCTTTGGTACAGTATTTATTTTAGTTAGACGCAAAGTAAATTGTTGTCTGTGTGACGTTGCTTTGGATTTCTCAATTAAAAATAAGCCCTAACGTGTAGTTATAACCCAAAGTTTCCCCCAAGCATCTGTAAGCTGGCCAAGGTCTTATGGCTCTTTTTAGATTTAAGATACAGACTTAGGGACAACAGAAGCTGAAGGCTGAACAGGGATACCTAATACTTTGCATCGTGTCTTTGGTTAAGTTATGCCTTTTCTACCTGACTACCTATTCATTTCAAAATTTGCTAGCCTTGGGGCCAAAAGGGCATCTAATTTACGTGGACACACTAACCCAGTGGACAGGCCACCTGAAATCATTTAGTTTAAAAGTAAATTAAAGACATATTTGGCTGCTCTCCCATTTCTTCCCATGTTCTACGGCAGGAACGGAGCATTTAGCTGCTGGGGTTTCATCGTACATCGTGTTTAATGCTCCGATTCCCCTGTGTCGAGAGAAGAGGTCACGATCACGGAAAACACTCACACACCTGACCACGTTTTGGTTCTCTTTGTGACCACAGCACTGGGACAGTATCATGAGGCTGCCCCAGATATTTAACCTGTTCCTGCCTCTTGCAATTTGGACAATTATCGGACCAAGTAGCTCCTCTGGAAGTGAAAGGAATTACTGTTTTGAAAGTAAACAACATGCTCTCACAGCAACAAGGCAAGAACTGTGGAAATCTGCTTTATTTGGTTAATTCTGCATTTAGCTTTGATTCTTTTCAACTTTAATTTTGTATCTAATCTATCTCCAATGCACATATTTATTTTAATTCAGGCTATTATTTCATTTGACTGTTAGGGAAAGAATTCATTACACTCAGATTGGCATTAGAAAAGCACATGCATATGGCTTGCTAGAAATATTGTGTTCAGAAGCAGGTGGTGCACATGCAGCAAAACTGAGTAGCATTCTGCAAGGATCCATTCGGTATTTTCCTCTATATTGTGTAAATAAGGGGGGGGAAGCAGTAATTTACACTCCCATGTTAAAATAGGTGTAGAATTTATGGGGGAAAAGAGTAAAAAGACACTAAATACAACAAAGCCTCCCCCATCCATAATGCTGTTTATTCCAGCTACATTTATTCTGTTCTTTTGCATCAAAGTTAAAAATTAGAGGAAACCTGCAGATTTCCCCACCATCAAACATTTTAAGCCTTAGATCATTAATTGACAGCGCCCCCTTCTCAGCATGCATTGAGATTTAAATGTCCAAGCACTTCCAACAAGGCTGTAGCACAGCCTATTCCCACCGGTGAGAAAACCTCTAAAGTTCTACTGACAAAAATAAAACCACATAAATCCACAGTGGGAGAGTAGGAAGGTCACAGCTAACTCCCCCAAAACACACCTTGAGGTGTCAAGGGAACCCACAAACTTTTCCAGAGCTTCTTCACCATTTGTGGTCTCCCAAGTATGTGAACAAGAGTCTCACCACCGTGACGAGCTTCAGGGTACAGTCAGCACAAATAAGATGTCAAGGCAAAGAAGGAAAGCTCGTATTTGCTAGTATCAGCATGTGAGGAGCACATGTATCGTCTGTGTTTTTGTAGAGAAAGCTCTTCCTCTGGATGTTGTTGGATATTGTCTGACAGATGTATGAATCAAGACTCTTTTGGCTATCTTTGGTTTATGAACAGTAAGCTAGCAATATCTAAAAGTAGACAGGATATTAATAACTAGTAGTACAAAATGCACTGCAGGGTATTTCTATCTGTGCTTGGCCTGAATTTTGGCATGCTTCTACAGCAGTGTATGTCCTGTTAGTTATCCTGATTACAAACACACTGTACTTTCTAGTGGGGTTTCATATAGATCTTTCCATTTATAATTCAGAACACAACTTCTCAGTTAGCAAGGCTGGATTTTTTGAAGGGAAAAGGTAGGATAAGGACCACATTATATTCTTAATGGCTTTTACATGATTTCTGGAGGTACTGTTTGTGGCTCTTATCCATCTTAAATAACACTCAAAATCCTAATCTCTCAAAACCTATTTGGTTTCACTGTTTTAACACCAGTTCTGTTTTTTGTGGTGCTTTGACAGTAAAATCTTCCCAGACATATTCACAGAATAAAATTGAAACCACAAAGCACACAGACTACTGTACAACTAGCTATCACCTTCTGCCCACAGCACTTCAGCACATGGTTCAACCCTTTCAAAGGGGCAGAACACACTGGACTCTTGAAACATTAAATCAAAAGACTCAACTTTATYACTCCAGATACCACATTTGACCCCTCACGCTACTCTGATAGACAACAAAATTAACCATTGATTGCTCTCTGCATGGCRAAGGTAATGCTGCACTTGAGGAAAATCACAAGAAACAGAACGGAGAGGTGAGTTTTGAAGTGAGAGCCTCTGAGAACAAGTTCCTGCATCCCATGTAAAGCCTTATCCTTGCAGTCAAGATCAAAAGTTCCTAGACATGTTCTCACCAGAAGGAGTTGGACTTCGTAATTCATTCCCTGTACAAACGACTCTTTGGTTGCAGGTACAGAAGACAAGCAAGCAGATGTCTTAGGCTGTCAAGAAAGTGCTGAAGATGTAGAGAAGTACAAACCTGGAGAGTGCAAAGGATTTAGACGTTTCAGTGGTTTGAAGCTGGGGTGGGAAGAAGCAGGGGGAAAAAAAAAGGCAAAAAAGGAAATGCATAGACAAAACCACTGATAGGTATCATCCCTTCTGAAATGAGAATGCAAAAGGAAAAAAGAAAAGTAATAGTCTTCCTCAGCTCTTCATCTGCTTCACCAAATAGAGGTTAGAAAAGAACACATTTCTTTCTCAAGACTAGGTGCTAAAAAGGTAAGTGCATAAGATGTGCTGCTGAAAGATTAAGCAGGTATGGTCTGTATTGCTTAACCTGAAGAATATAGCATGAGAATAATTTTTTGTGGGGAGGTCTTTAAAAAAGATTTCCTTTTTTTTTGGCCTTAGTTTCAAAGCAGAACACTGCAGAGGGAGCGAGTACAAACCAGGCACACGACCCGCTGCAAAACAACCCGGCCTGCCACATGTGCTGCTTATGTTTAGTTAATAGATAATAGCTGTATAAGCAACTGTGACTTACAAACTTGAGGATCATATTTTCAGGTGATATTTAATTATTATTCTTGAAGCCCTCCCGCCTTTTGGTATTTTCTTTGTAKTCTTTAAGAGGCAGCAGAGCGCAATGGAAAAATTTACAAATACTGAACTTGACTGAGAATATTATGTAAATGAAAAGCATATTATAATGAAGAACAGCTCGTTTTCTTCAGCCAGAGCATGGATTTGGGCACAAGTAAGATGGTTAGAATGGGTATAATGTCTGGAAAGGCTTATCCAAACAACAATCTACAAAAGCAGCTGTCTCCGAAGCCACAAAGCACATTAGGGATCTAAATTCATTAGCTGTGGCTCCTGCATGTAAACAGAAACATCCTGGATGTGACCAGGAAGCTGCCAGACTCCCACCTCCCCTCCCTCCAGACATACTCCAAGCCTGGCCGCCACCTTTCCCCAGGAAAGGAAAACGGGGAAGTGGGAGCAGATCCCACTTTTCCCCCMGATTTCTCCCCGGGAGACTCAAAAGCCTGAACCTGAGAGCTGGGTCCCGCACTATGAAGAGCTTCAACCTCCTGCCTCCCCATGGAGAGCCCTCAGAGTCAGGCCACAACCTGGACAGCCTGGGGCTTTAGTTGTCCAAGAAGGAGAGGTTGCAGGGACAGAGGTGAAGAAATCAGTAAAAAGGCTCAGCCTGATGTTTAAGGGCTGGGAATGAGCTCATGTCACCAGTTCATATTTTTTTACCTTCAATCACTTCAGTTAAAAACAAAGAAAAAAGACCCCCAGAAGCCACCACCTACACAGGCTGGGGAGTGCAGACTGGTGTCCCGGCTTCCTTCCTCCCACGTCATCCAAGTTTAATGATCAACACTGTCGGAGGGAAGCTCCCGAGCCCTGGAGCAGCCAGCACAAAACGCAGACCCTCCCGGCTGGAGCGTCGGAGCTCAGACATGGGCCAAGTCCCCGCGTGTCCAAGGGCAGCAGGGCAGGGCGCCCGCGCAAGGAGCCCGCGAGGAAGATCCCGTCGCTTCAGCCTCGGGCGCCCGATCGAGTGCCCGGACGTGCCGGATGAATGGAGCCTCGGTCAGGCACTCCGGCTCCAGAGCAAGGCAGGCCTGCCCATGGTCCCTGCTTTTGCTGTTTTAAACAAATTTTAAACAAATCTTCTCAGAACATTTTTAAATTGACTTTCAGAGATGTTCGTTACTGGGATCACGCCKTCCTCTTTGTGCAGAGTTCTATGCACCAGTTGGAAAGCGCATCTAGCTCTTTCCTGAGCCTCTCCTTGCGTTCACAGAACAGTAAAGTTTTGTAAGCTGGGAGTATTTTGAAAGAAGGTCTATTTTGTTAAAATTTAAGCAAAGTCTTATATGCCTTTCCTTACAGCAGTGTTGATTTAACTTATGGATTAGTTAAATCAAGTCAAAGTTAAATCAAAACAAGTCTAGGACTGAGAAAAACATTATTTTTTCCCCCCCTTCTAGTTCCTTTTCCCATTGTCCACCTTTTAAAGCTAATACTGGCTGCCTTCTTCTACACTATCTATGCAAATACTTTTGTAAATCAARTCTTCCTTAATGATAGCTTTCCTCCTCAGTGAAGATCTTAAGACAAAGCCCTTCAGCAGCAATTATTTAGGTAGGTTTCATTAAAAACAGTTAAAAAAAGAAAAGTAAGAGTTCCATTCTCTCTCTCTCAAATGCAAGCCAAGTTTCCAAAAAAATTGAAAGAAAGATAAAAATTAATACTGTGGGTTTGAAGTTTGTCCTCTCCAATACTTGAAAAACTATGAGTCTGAAGTCCTGAAAAATACAGTATGTTGCTGGTCTAGACAGGACTCAGCAGAAGAGCAGTGAGTAGATTTAAAATGAAAAATGAAACAGTTTTTCATTAAAATGTAAATATATAAAACTATAAATATATAAATATATATATTGCTAGAAAGGTCTGTGACTTTGGATCATTTTAACGTAATTTGTGACGTCCAACAAATAGTATRTTGTTAATGCTGGACATGTGCTTAAGCAGTAATAGAGAAGTAATAGGTAGAGAGAGGAAACCTCCAAAAAATCAAACAAAAATATATCTCCTACCATTAGTAGCTTACTACTACTGATTGCAAGAGCTTTCTGCATTTGTATTCTTCAAGACAAAATACAAACACATCTAATTCAAGGAGGGTCAGATCTGGCCAAAAGGTTTCAAGATTGTATGTAAACAGGGAGCTCAATTAATTACCATCTAACAGCTCTACCCTGCACATCACTGTCTAATACATCTGTTTCATCACACTCTGAAACCGAACAAGAAACCTCAAGGAAATGAAGAGCCTACAGACATCTGCTGAACTGCTAGGAGGGGGGTCAGAGGGAGAAATACTCATATTGCAACAACATTCATGACTTAAAACTCAACTGAGCTTTTCAACATTTTTCTTCTGTCAACATTTTTGCCTCATACTGAATTTGGATACCAAATAATCAAGCATAAACTGAGGATAAAAGAGCAGTGAGGCAGTGATGTGGCTGTGACTCAGGTCAACTCCAATCATGGCAAGGTTAAAGGCACAGGAAAACTATACTGCTCAGGGACAAACTTCTCAAGGGTCTTGGGTTGCTATGAGGAAGCCCACTATTTTTGAGAGGGTTTTGCATTCCCCTCGATTTTTACTACCACCTCTAAGGACATCTTCTTGACAATGAAAAGAGCAATAGAATGGTTCACTCAAAGATGTAAGAAACATAAACTAAAGTGATCATGACCACAAGGCCTCGTGTGGAACCTCTTCAACAAGCCACAGTCAACATGACAAGCAAATAATCATGTCTTTGATTTGACTGACTGGAGAGAAAATGCGTTCAGAGCTGCCCCTACACAGCCTCCTTTGGAGTGTGTGGGGGATACTACATTTGGAGAAAATTAGCGTTGATTAACAGCTACATGGGGTGAATAACTTCAGCCAGACAGATGGTGATTGCGTGGGCTCTCTTTGGGAAAAGTGATGTTCAAACTCTTCTGCAAATTGGGGAAAAAGGGACTTCAACCTGAATTTATCACCTGCCAGGACAGCAACACAGACTCCTGGAAGAGATTTTCCATCTCTTGTTTTTCAGTTATTCCTGGCTGTAAGTTCACCTTACATTGGAAAATCAGACTTGGACTAAAATATACTTTGAATAATTTTCTCCGCATCACAAAGCAGAAGCAAAAAGCAAAAGAGACTTTTCACTCTGAAAGAYTTAATGACCAATGTATTCCAGAAAAAAAGAAGTTTACAAGCAACATTTCAAAATCCCTACTTTTCCACTATGTTTTGCTATTCTTACTCCTTTTCCCAAKAAGCAAAAAGGATTTCCCCTCCTCCACTTTTTTTTTTTTTAAAATATATAAACCCAATTGCAAATTGCTTTAAGAATGATTGTGCAGCCTAAGGCATGAGTAGAGACTCAGGGAGCAGTGAGTAAAGGGGAGCACTCAGGGATGCCCGGGAGTAAAGTGACCTCAATGCTATAAGCAAAGGCTGAACAATAAGGTAACAGCCACATAAATGCACTGCTGCAGAACTGTCATCATGTCAAAGGAAGGCCCTCGCTTTTCCTGAGGATAAGGTTTTTGGAGGAAAAAAAAAGGATGAGGGGGAATTCTCTTAATTCAAACTACCCTATTTCCACCACTCTATTTGCAGGAGTTTTTAAACCAGCAGGTCGGAACTTCTCATTTTGGAGATGTGGACAGTGACTACAATGAYCTAAGTCAGAAGTTAAAGTGAAAAACATGTACACAGCTCCAACCAACATTTTCTTAGAGGGCTGGCAGCAAACTGTCAGATGCATGTGTGACCTCAAAACAACCTTTTGCCAGATGCCCATTTAACTTCTTAAAATTACATTAATCTCTAAAACGACTGGTGTGTTTTACCATTTTGCTCCTTTGCTTATGTAACTTAAGAATTTGTGCTTAAAAGACAGGTTGAAAAGAACTGTTTTTGCATACAGAATGTATTTTCTCCCATCTTAAAACCTTAAAATAAACTCTAAACACCAGCACATATATGAACTTTTTTTTTCTTACAGAGAAATATAAATGCTGTACAATTTAAAGAAGAAATCCTCAGCCTCTTTTCTTTCTCCACCTAAAGTCAGTGTTCAAAACCCAGAAGCTTTCTGAAATAGCTCTGAAGCAAAGGCCAAAGCTTAGCCAGCAACATAAATTCATTTTTTTATCATTAAAAAATGCATCATACATTGTATGTTGCAATCAATATGAGCCAATACAATGATTCACATGATTCAGGTTCAGAAAGTAGCATTCCAGGATGGGCATTTTTGAAAATTTAAAAATAAACAAATGCAGAGCATGGAAGCATCAGGAATGTGTTTCATGGAGTAAAACCTCAGAAAGCAAAAAAAAAAAAAAAAAAGAAAAAGAAAAAAAAAGATAAAAAAGGTAAAGAAAAGTAAGTAGACCATTTATACGAAAGTGCTAAAAATTCTGAAAGCTGATTTGTGGCAGGTTAACTATTTATAAAAATCAGGAAATATACAAGTAATTGACCGAGGGAGCCTTTGTCAACAAAAAATACGCTTTGATAAGGCATTAAAAAGAGACTTCTTGTGTTGTGCAGAACTTAGGGGAGAAAAATCCTTTAAGAAATATACCTACTTATGCAGGAAAACAATGAAGTTCAGTTGTTCTGTAACCCAGTTCCTTTAATCTGCATAAGAGATGCTGACTGAGTTCACTCAACCAAATCACTACTGGCTTTCAGAATACAATCAACACATGCTTTTCAACAGTATTAATATAGCATGAAGCTTGTGCTCCTAATTATTCATGTTTTTGCATTCTGTTTTTTCCCCCTGCTGTAAAATATGCAAATTTACTTCTTTGTGTTATTGAGGTCCCACATGGGCCTCAACAGCTCTGTTTGGAAGGAATTACAAGCCAACATCTAGATACATGCTGTCAACATTTCAAGCTTCATTATTTTTATTAGTTTGGAATGCCATTATAGATTTGATATTTAGGCTGTAAAATGCTTTTTAGAAATCTGTTGAAAACCTACAGTCTAATGAAACGGAGCACTGATAATTACTCCTACCCGACTGTGCGGGGGATTCTGTGTGTGTGTGTGTGTGTGTGTGTGTTTGCATGTGTGGGTATAAGAGAAAGAGATGGAGAAAAAGCAGCTAGAGAACACACGAGAAATCACCATCTAGTGGCCCTATTGAAAAATGCATTTGTTTTTGTGCAAAACCTGCACCCAGGAGGATTACTTCGACTTCCTTAGTGAATGAAGGGTGGCCATTACCTCCTAGCAACTTAAAAAGAAAAAAGCAGTGTTGCACAGGACTGCCTTCTGATTTCTTCCTCTTTCCTGTGTAATCAACTCTGACCATAATATTTAATGCCCAAATGTGCTATTAGCTCTATTTAAATTAAAAAAAAAAAAAAAAACCAACAACAACAAAAAAAACACAGCAGCACTTCAAGAAAGAGGTTATTTATTTAATACAGCAACTTTTTGGTGTGAGCATCAAGTGTTCACCTACACTGGCATAAGTTGACATTTAAAGCATTCTTAGATAAACTGTATTAATTTTTCCTCCCAAACCTCAGATTATTGTGAAGTCAGCATTAAATATTTTTAAACTTAAACAAGAAAATGAATAGTAGTTTGTTTTTTGGAAAAAGAACACACAAACACTTACTGCTACATTAAAAACATATGTAAAATAAGCCCAGAGAGGCAGAAAGTGGAGGGACATTGAGACACTTCTATCTTTTTTCCAGCTGGCACAAAGCCCTGTGCATTTTTTTAATATAACAGTGTACTTAAAAACTGCAGCCTTTCACATTAGCATCACTAAAACTTCTTAAATATTAAAGAAAAACTGTAGAGTTTCACCGAATTCTACTACACATTACCAATAGCTGCTAAAAAACAAAGAGCTGCAGCAACACTAAGAGTTTACAATTTTTTTTTGTAAGGAAAGAAAAAAAAAGACACTGTATTTAGGAAAAAAAATCATGGAAATGATGGGAAGGAGGGGAAAAATATGGATGATATTGCTTTTCAGAAAAAGAGTGGCGATTTCCAGGACTGAAGACTGACTTTTGTTGATCGTTTTGCTTCTTTACCTCTTTAGTACAGATGACTTCCTAATTTGTTGAGGATGTAATTTTGGAATATAACTGCAGTAACTGGTTAACAAAAYGAAACATTCATTTGGCTGCAAAGCCTACTTTTCTCAGCCCCAAAGATGAGGGTGCTCCTGCTTTCAAATAAGGATGAGGGAATTATAATGGTGAATTAACTAGTAACACAATACTGAATATATCAGAGGAATGTTCACAAACCTCACTGTAGATAAATCCAAGGTTTGAGTGCCTTGCAGAGATTACCTTAAAATAGGTCACACCTGCCCACCACACTTCAGACAGAACAAGAGTATCTGCTATCATCAAAATTTAGCAAACTAGTTGTGTAATTCTGTCGTGGCGCTGACGTTGTCAACATGCAGTAGCAATGCAATATCACTCATCTCAATTAAAAAAAGAAATGAATTTTCCACCTTTCATCGAATACCAATTCTCTTCTACTTTCTTAGGTAAAAGTAAAGGTTTGTTTTATGCTGTATTTCATCTCACTGAATGAAAAATGTCTGTTGCCCTATTCTTTTTTGAGAAGTTTTATATATTAGTCCAAGTCTCATCACACTTGTTTTGTAAAACTCCTTTTCTTGAGACAGCAGCACCAAATAGAAGGTATACTTAGGTTAATTCCACAGAGCCAGCACCTCCTTAACTACTGCAAGTTCTTCTCGTGACCGGGAGAAGATTTCTAAATATTTTATTTCTATGTCTATGACTATTTGTGTTCTTTTGAGAGGAAACATAATGAGCAAAAATAATGTCTACTCCAATAGAAAGAAGCACTACAAATAGTTGGTAGTGTAAATTTTGTTTACTAGTTCTGTACGGCCTTCAAGGATGTACGAAGCACGGTAGGGAAAAGTGGGACTTAGGGAGCAGGGTGTGTGTCCTTCATCTTTTCTACAATGCAAGTGCTGCAGTGATTTGATGTAGCTGTTAAAATAGGGGTGAGAAGAAAAATTACAGAGGAATAAAATATGGTGGATGTCAACTGTTAAACATGGCATCACAGAGCCACAGATGTGGCAAAAGTCCTGCTTTAATAACTGGTAGGTGGTCTGGGATGTTTCTTTAATGGAGAAAAATTACAATGAATTTATGTGCTCCTAATAAAGCTTTATTGGATTTTGAGAATCATGACTTAAATGTTGAAAAGTCCCAAGAAGAAGCAATGCTTAAACTGAGCAGCACAGTAAGATTCTTGGTAAGAAAAAGTCAGTAAATCAGAGCAGCAGAGGCTGAATATTGATGATGACAGGTTTACAAGGAGGAAAACATGAATTTTCAAGAGGGGAAAAGAAAAGGATCAGTTACAGCACAACAGCAATAAATTCTTTTGTCTTCTACATGCTTGATACTTCTTGCAAGACTGTAAGAGTTTGCTTAAACCCTAAAATTTACCCAGTTCACAGGCTATGGACACTACAGTTCCTTTTTTGTATAACAAAAAGACCTTAAAACATCTAAACTGAATAATTTGATGAAAATTAAGCAAGTCAAATTCTGAGTTAGCACATCTACATTCACTCTATGAATCATTATACGGAGATGCTTTGTGACTTCCAACATAAAAAGACTTTGGATGGGCATAATAGAATGAGGGAACCTGAAAAAATATAGTCCTCCAGCAGATGCACAGAGATATTCTTTTCTCTCAACTCTGAGCTTACTTTTTCTGTGACCTTTCCTTGCTCACAATATGAGAAGAAAACAAGAAACACCTTCAACCATCTTGAATAAGAGTGTTTCCCTATTCAGAAAATGCAATATTAGGAAGGGAAAAAACAACAACAACAACAAAAAAAAAAACATAGGCATTTAGTACAAAGCTGCTTAGTGTTACGCCCTCACTTGGGAATAAAACTGAATAGTAAACTGAATAATAAAATTCTGAATAGTTATCATAGCTTCTGTTACCGCTTTTCATTTTGTCTAAACACCTCAAAGAAGGTCTCTTTACAGAGATGACAAGACCCATTTCATACAGCTGCATCACTTACCCACGATAACAAATCCATCTGCTTCTCTCTCTGGCACCACAACCTTCTTTGAATCTTGGGTTTTTCGGAAGAAGCTGAACATAGCCTCTTCTTTAAAGTTGCTATCTAAAACGAAGAAAAAACATGTTAGATGACTACAAAACAACAGAAGTCATAATAAGAAGTTGGTAACATTCAAAGCTAAATATGGCAATGTTACAGCTAAGTGCTTAGCACTGAATTTGAAATTTCTACCTTACTGATGTAGCAATTGGCTTTCAATATATGCAAAAGAAAAGGAGTAAACTATAAAAGAGTTTTCTATGAAGTTATGAATGGAGACAGAACCATAAAAAAAAAAAAATCTTTCTAGAGAAAAGTGGAAGGAAACTTGTCTCAATGTTTGTCAACCCATTTCCATATTCTCATAGCTTCCAATATTTGAAATTGTCACTACAAAAACTTTCTTTCTTTCAAACTTGTATAGCTAGTTCTAAAGTATTTAAACTTTGAAGGCCAAAGCACAATCCTATAGGAAATATATCTTCATAGCGAGGTTGTACTTGAACAGAGCAAATTACTCAGAGATTAATTGTCACGCATTGGTCTAAAAGCAAAAATACACACACAAAAAACCCTATACAACATTAGCATAGTCCCTGATTTTTCTAGTTCATAGAGACAGCTTAACTCCTGGGTGTTTTTGATTATGAGTTACTACTGATTTCCTCAAAAGAAACTGCACAATAATTAAGCAAACTCTGCATTACAGTAAATTACTACAAGAATCTCCCAAAGTGGATAAGAACTCTCAGCTCACATCAAATAAAACAAAACAATAAGGCGTAATTTAACCAGATAAAAAGGTTAACTGCAAAATATTATGCTGAGGACTTGTTCTCTCTCAAGATGGTAAGATAATATTGAAACAGTTTTGAACAGCTCCAAAAAGGACAAATTCACATCAACAGAAAGCCAGTGAGTATCAGCCAAAGATAGGCAGCTCTGCCAGGTTTTCGTGGAGTGCAACAGCCATGAGGCCACCAAGATCTGCAGACAGGCAGTACATGCTTCAAAGAAASTTCTATAACTATGCTAAACTTGAAGATACAGAATAATAGAAGACATACAGAGTTTAATCTCTTGAAAAACTTGATAATAACGATTCCCATGGAGCACAAACAACAGGTCCTCAATAAGCTGACCCTGTAAACCTGTGCATATTTAGAGCGCACAGAAAACACCATCTTTCTRGTTGCTCTATATTGTTTTCTAGTTGTACATTGAGTACATCGAGTCGAATGCAGTAACATGTCAATCTCCACRGGCTGGCTCCTCCAGCACTTCAGCCCCAGGCCATAGACCTGAGATAATCAAGAAAGAGGCTCCTGGCAGCAGGAGCTGCTTGAAGACTCACGTCCCTCCAGCTCACAGGTGCAGACAAGCAGCTCGTGTGCTCAGCTTGGACAGCTGGACAAGCTAYGCAGCTCTCTGGGGAGTGCTTAGGATGCTGCCCAAGTGTCAAATGCGGAGATAAAGGTTTAAAGGAAGGTATATAAAGCTCTTCTCTACTAAAATACCGATATAAAATACTAAAAGTTGAAGATATGCCATTTCAGCATTTAAAAGGAATAGGGAAGCAGCAATGCTAACAACATATCTCTACAAGAGAAAACAAGTGAAATCTAAAGCAAACAGGCACAGCACAAAATTCTGATAACTATTGATATTGATAACTATTTCAGACTAGATTTTAAAAAGAATATTTAGAAGGAGTGAAGCAGAGAAGAGCCCTACCACTTCGGGTTTGTAATAAAAAGAAAAAATCCTCAATTAGTTTCCAGAATTCCTCACTTCCTACCCAAGTTTTAACTATAAGCATCATTTTTTTTTTTGTTCTAGCCAGTTGCCTGCAGCAATTTACTTCACATGCCTCACTGATTATTCACCATATAGAAGCTGCCACCCACTATGCTGGTACAAGTGATGTCAAATACTTCCCTAAACCAGATGACATAAAATCCTGTATGAAGCACAAGCACTGCCCTTGAGGAATAAGCTTTAATAATACACAGCAAAATCAAATGCAGTTCAAACAGTGGAATGACACCTGAGAATTACAGGCTGGCCTGCTACCAGTTGCTCATGCGCATGCACAAAAACCCAAAACAATAAATGTTACTTATCCTCACCCTATTCCTGTTTGCTGGCTTTCTTACCTTACCACTTGAAATACTAATAAGCCTGGTTCCATGGAGATTACCCGGTAGAAACTCCTCATTACCTCATTTAGCTCTTGCCTTCTCCCCGGAGAGATGCTAGTCCGGGCCCAGCACACGGTGCCAGCTGCTGATTCCCGGGGCGCCCTTGGGGAGCAGGTCTCATCCTGCTTCAGTCAGGGCTGTGAGGCCCATGCCTGGTGGGAAAACCCAACTCAAGAGTCAGGTTTCGGCTCTGATGATGTAGGAAGGAGAGGCAGTTGTGGAACATTTTGAAAGGCAATTTTACCTTCTTCCTCGGCGTACAACAGCAAGAAGCTAAATCAAGGGGTTTTGGGAAATCCTATGGGTAGCCTTAGCAAAGGCTTTTACATCCCAGCCAGCTACTTCAGGTACCCGAGCTGTGGTTGCCCCATGCAATCACATTCTTTCCTCTTTGAGTTACACATTACTGTACAGTTTTCAGTACTAACTAGCAAATAGTGCTCCTCTTCTTCCCTTTCTTGTGCKTATCTTGCATCTTTTTCAGTCTATATGTAATTAAGGTACAAAGGAGCTGTACAGGAAGCCAGACCTTTATCACATTTTGAATCCTGCATGCATCACAGCRTAAAAAACCAAACAGTTCCAAAACAGATGGTTCGATTCTGAGGCAAATTAACATTACAAGAACTTTAACACACAAAATGTTTTCGTTTTGCTGACAGGGCACAGACCTTTGCCAATATCCCAGTTGTTTTCAAAACACAAAATTCACCTGGTCATGGAAGGCTTCAGCTTTACTTTGCAGTCCAGTTTCTGAAGCAGGTTTCTGTAGCGGAATGGCACTCCCTGCAGTATTTCCCAAAAACAAAACTATATCCCCCCCTCTTTGTTTGAAAGATACTCCACAATCTGAGGCCTCCAGTTCTTGAGTAAAAACACTGGTCCAGAAGGAAGGAAGTAGCGTACCTTGTATGTTGTGATTGCAGATGCTGGGGAAGTGGTAACAGATCTGAATATTTAAAGACTAATATGCTTTATGGGGCACGCTCTTTCTCTGATGTTCACCACTCAGACACAAAGTTAAATCCTAAATCACACAGATCCACATAACCCCCATGAAGCAAGGAACATGCCAACTATTACTTGGAATATTTCAGCTATACAACTATATTTCAGTATCTTTGCTGAGCACAGTCGTTAAGTTTCACAAATATCCACAGAAATAGGGAGGAGGGGACACAAAAAATAAAAGTTGAGCAGTATGAAGTACGTATTTATGTACTGTTCTAGATAAGCAATATACAGTATTTGCTCTCTTCAGAATTGTATCAGCTCTATTACTTCAAAAATAAACATAAACCTCTCAAGCAATGTGAAACTTAACTCCTAAATTTCTTGAATTACAAGTCAAAACCAGAAAAAAAAAAAGTCCCTGTGCAACAGAGACACTGAGCTGAATGTAAACAGCTTAAACATTTGCAGAATTAGGCTGAAGTTTTACTACTTGTCGGTGCAAATGATGAAATACCAGGAAACAAAAGCTGAGAACAACTGGTTTCTGCACAAGTTTAACTTCAGATTAAAAACTAAAGTTGAAGGTTACAGACCTGGGTGCACGGTAAGTAGAATATAAAGAACAGAATTTAAAATCTTTTTTCCTTTGAAGCTGACAACACAAAATAACTGAAAGTACCCCACCATTCAGGATAGTACCCCAGTCCTGCAGTAATGTCTCCTACACAACCCAGCACTTTCCCTCTCCAGATGGGATTAATTTTATTTCTTTAGGAGACCTGAAATTGAATTCACTTCCTAAAGATAAAAATCTCTCTTGCTAGAAACAAGCAATTCCGTTCTCCTTATGTTTCACCCTCACCAAAAAGTGAACATAATTTTTCCTTCCTCCATCTCAACTGCTGATAGTTAAGAATAATGTGTTTGGCACTGCTTCAATCATTAGCAAGCAATAAACTGTGAACTCCAGCAATTCCGTGGAACTCCACAGACTATCTCGCCTTTATGTGAAGAGAACATACACACAACTGGACAGAGATGAGTTACAGAGCTGTGCAAAGGGGTTAATTTGTTCCTTGTGCTTTTTGTCAGTCTCATTTGACAAGAAGCATGGGTGACCCGAGATTAAAACCAGCCCACTCCATCTTAAACCCTTTTTGTAGACATTGATGGTCCTGGCATGTTCAGCATTAATTTTCAGCTGTTTTTCCACAATGCTCACAAATGACAGGAAAAGTGATTTAGTATTAGAAAAATGCCAATAATGCAGCTTAAGATACAGAGAAGAGCTCCAGGAATGCAGCAAAGCAGAACTGTGGTGGATTCTCAGTTATTACAGGAGCGATGAAATGAGGTCAGAAGTAGGTACAAAACTTAGAAGAATTCAAACGACTTCACATCAAGCAGCTTAAGCTCTAGTGAAGGAGAAAGGGAAGGACATTACAGAGATTCTCAACTCTCTTCCATTTTAGCATCCATTAAGACTGACCAATAAAGTAGCAATATGAAAAAGAGCAAGAGGTTTCCAGCCCTTGTCAACCCGTTTGTTACACGAAAACCAGTTGAAGAGGAATACACAATAAAAAGAAGATATCTCTGTAACATTGAAAGAACAATGTAAAAGGTTCCTGCCCAGTATAAGCTACTATGTGCAGAACAAAAAGTACAACAGAATATTTCTCTTGATACTTAACAGTATCTTGATTGATACTTATTTTCCTTTCTCATGGTTTTAAGAAGCATAAGTCAAAAATATATGAATAAGTATCAATAAATGCAAAAAAAGGAAATGCAAATAAGAAACACTAATAAGACTATTTTGCATAGATAAAATATAAGATTTCATAACATTTTATGGGATAARAAACACCAAAAACTGCCATCCAAACTGACATTGTATAAAAACACTCAATGATGCCGCAAAAGAAAAAAAAAAAGGCATGATAAAAAAGTGACAGCAGAAGATGCTAAAATTGAAAGCCAGGCACTTACTGGGTACAACACCCTTGCAAGGCTCCACAACTGCCCCTTGCCCAGCGGCAGGTTCTCCTTTTATGTGCTATGTCACCAACGGTCCCATCATCATCATCACCGTATTCCCTGGCAAGCRGGCGCCTGGAAGGGTGGATGGCACCGTGACAGGGGATGAGGTGACATCCCCCCGGCGCAGGAGCCTGAGCCTTGGCTGAGCTGGTTCTGCTGGCGGAGCTGTCGYGGAACCAGGTCCCTCCCTGGCAGGGAGCGGCTGAACTCACCCCTGCGGGTCAGAACTGGCCAGGGCTCTGTTCTGGGACCATCCCGACAGGGACCGTCCTTCTAGGACAGAGCTGAGTGTTAGATGGTCTCAAATGTTTGCAGAAACGCGAGTCTTGGCGCAGGAAAGCCTGAGTGGAGGAACTCCTGTGCACAGGGAAAGATTTGTTTGAAAACACTAAAAAGGGCAAGATTTTATGAAGGTCGCCACCCGTATCTCAGCCCCGCTTTATGTCAGTTGGTTGCTGTGTTTCCAAACACGGAGGTAACTCGCTTGGGTCCCCAGTTCCCATTGGGACTAACGGGTGCCAACGGAAAACGCTCAGGCGCTGCTTCAGCACCAGCCACGTGGCGTTTTGGTACAAGCGCCGACACAGGCCCGCGGCCACCGCTGCAGAACACGCAGGAAGGAGGGTGAAGCTTCCTTGGGACGGAGAAAGGCGAAGCTTCCTGGGAAGGAGGAAGGCAAAGCTTTYTTGGGAAGGAGGAAGGCGAAGCTTCGTGTGGGAAGTGGGGGGAGCAAAGCTTCGGCAGCCTCTGAGGGGCGGCACAAAACGGGGGCACCCGCAGCGCCGCGACCGGGGCTCCGTGAGAGCAGAAACGCGAGTAACGAGAGCGGGGCCAGGGAGAGGCGGCCGGGCGGCGGCGCCGCGCGGGGACGCGGGAGCCTCCCGGGACGCTCTGGGCACCGGCGAGACGCGGCGGGCGCCGCGAGGAGCCAGGGCGGCTCTTGGCGCGCGGGCGGCGGCGCGGGGACCGG
>NW_020454916.1:810138-859550 GCF_003342845.1 Nothoprocta perdicaria | reverse complement strand
CGTCCTGCCGGCCGCGGGGCGGCTCGCGGCGCCCGTGGCGGGGCCGGCCGCGGCGCGGCTCGCGGGGCCCGTGYCCAGGCCGCTGTCTCTTGCAGATCCACCCCAGCGGGAAGCTGCTCGTGCTCTCGGACGGCGAGGGGAAACACGCGACCGTGGAGCTGGGCGAGCCGGTGAGAGCGGGCGGCCCGGCCCCCTGCCCTGTGCGTTCGTTCCCGTTGGACCGTTTCTTCTTCTCCCATCTTTAACGGATGCCTTTGTCCCCTAACAGACCACCGCAAAGAACCCCCCCCCCCCAATCTTAATCGTTTTTTCCCATTAAAGATGATTAAGCAATTAAGCATTTATATATGTACAGCATATAAATGTTGCAGAGAAGTCCTGCTCGCTGTGTGAGCAAGTCCCTCCGTCACCAGCAAAGGAGTGAAACTCCTCTTATGTCTTTCATTTTTTTATGTCTTYCATCAGATAATGTATCTACAGTGGGAAATGCTGAAATGCTGAGGCTTRTTTTAACGTATCCATAGTGGTTTCCATTAATTTCTGTGCGTGGGTTGTTAAGCACTGATAAATCTGCTGTTTCCTGGGAATTAATTCTGTGTGGTTCTTGGTGGCTTTCAGGGAGTGTCACCTGGCTGAAGGAAAATGCAGTTGGATCTGGCAAAGGCTTCTGGTTTATAAATGGGAAACTTGACRTTTTCATCTTTGTCTTGCAGCAGAGATGATCTCCTGCAAGTTACAAAGTGCTTTTTAACTTTCTTGAGTGTTTCCTCTGTTTCTATGTTTACAGCCCCCGTTTTCATCAGAAAAAGACAAAATTACATAGGCAGAAGGGAGATCCGTTCCCATACTCMAGGAAGCTTATTCAAAGATGAAATATAAGCATTAGGTTTAGGATATTACAGAAATGGTATGCCATTCTTAAAGAGTAACTTACATTTATACAAGTTGAACCTGTATGTGGTAAGACATAGCTTTTACTATTTTTATTTCATATTCAACCCAGGGCTCATTAATGCCWGTGTCCAAAGCCTGTGATGATAGATCTCTGCCAGAGAAATGCACTGAGATCTCCTGAATTCCTCTGCTATATCCTAGAGTCCTGCTGGTATTCAGTGAATAATGTCTGGCTCTGCCTACCCATTGCAGGGCTACCTTCCCTCTGATGCTTCTTCATATTTTTTGTTTTCTCTGTTAGAATTGAAATGGCCATTAGAAAGCTATACATGTTTTTCTGTGCAGAAGACAGTGCACCTAACTTGGTGATGCTAATGTAATTTTTGGTACGTTCTCCAGCTAGATGAAGAGATCTCAGGAGTTATTGAAGTAGTGGGAAGAGTAACAAATCAGGCAACCATCATGTGTATGTCCTATGTCCAGTTCAGAGAAGACAAAAGTCCTTTTGGTAAGTAGGAATATACCTTTATAACCAACCAATATTGCACCTGAGCTTGCTCCCTTCAAGAAGGGAGAACCTGGTAATTATTTCTTTTGGACACTGCCTTTCTTCAAGCTGCTTCATACAGAGAACAGTGTAGGAACAGACACCACCATGGGAAAATGATGGAAAAAACAAAGGCCCACTGCTGAAGGATAGGGACAGACTCAAAGCCTGAACAGATCCAGGCTGTGGGCCACAGTCTCTCCTCTGCTCCCCTGTGGTGCTTCATCCACCCTGCCCTTGCACTGGAGCTTGTTGATTGTGCAGTTGGTGGCCTAGGATTAATCCTCCACAAAATGAAAATGYGGTGGGCTTGGGCAGAGCCAGTTAAGGAGAGGACTAGCTATACTGCTCTAAAATAAGCAATGTTTTAATGCTCTCATTTGCTGATGGGGAATTTAACTTGTGCGTCACAGCTGTTTTTCTTTGCCATCTTTCAGATCTGGAACTCTACAATGAAGCGCTAAAGATTATTCATGAATTCCCTGAATACTTCCCTTTTGGTGCTGTGAGGAACAATTGATGCTTCTTAGTGTTCATTGGGAACTTCAGAAAGGACAGCTTGCTGTTAGAAAACTACAGCACTGAGGAGCTGCAGAGCTTTCCAAATAATATACTGAAAAGATGCTATTAAATATGCCATGTGTGGCCAGTGAAAAATGTTTTCTTTGAAAATTAGTTTATTGAGCTAGAAGCAGAACACCGTGGCAAGTTTTTTTAGGCTTTTTTATTAGCAATTCTAGGATGCTTAGGAGTTTCCTGCTATCAAAGTCACTGAGGATTTAATGGAAAGGTATTTTTATAAACTTAATAATAACTTCTATGTCTAGATCTAATAAATACGTATTTTGCATTTTGGTGATGGACATTCGGCAATTAAACAGTCCAAAGGTGTTTAACCATTGGTATGAGTATTGTATCTTGGAGTGCAATTTTCAGTGCTRTGTGGTGATTCTGTTCATTTCACCTCACCTAAGTTACTTAATTCCAACATACTGCAGCATCCAGCCTACCTGCCCCTACCCTGCTGTTAGTGATGTTGATGTCAGAGGGGCTTGGTGGGTTCAACCACTGTTGCGTTCCCACCACAAGTGCTGGTCTTGGTGGCAGCTTAAGGGGAAGCAGGGAGGGTTCWGTAGTCACATCACAACTCCATTAATCCTGTCGCCTTGCACAGAAYTCCCAGCTTTGTTACTCTCTAAGCTAGGTGCAGTACATGGCACAAGTCTTAGATCTTTTAAAGCAGCACCATTGAAGTAAAAATCTACTTTCTTAAGTGTTCTCTAGGGAGTTCATAATTTCAAAGCATTTTAAAGAAACAGTGTTAGTAACCCAGGTTAATTAGAACTCCAAAACAGTTTGTATGAAAGTTAATATCTATAGTGCCTTAGGGAGGCTAGGTTAGGGTTAGTTAGGAAGAGACACGTTGTAAGTGCTTGTTATCTTCAGTGGGGGAGTCTTCCCCCCCCCCACCCCAAGACTCCTATACTCATCTACGAAAGTTACTCCAATGCTGCTGGAAGATGTAGAAGAAATTACTGGATTAGTTCCTCCATTCATAGCTGAGTGATGCTATGATCAAGTTAAGTTCCCCAATGATGATCAAGTTACAGGTTAGCCGTTTTTCTCTTCTGTGAGTAGAAAGCAGTGCCAAAGTTGTCATGGAAAAGGAGGGAGACTTTTGTGGGATGGAGCAAGTCTTGTTCTGCCAACTAGAGCAAGAAGGCCCMTGGTGGATGCTACCATGCTTTGTGCTGTAGTGCTGGCAATGCTGTAATGCCCGTGTTCAATAAAACAAAAGTCAATTTATAAGTGTATACTCATTTTCTGAGGGAATCTTTTCATACTACTCAATTCAGAAAATGAGTATGGTGGGCAGGCATACATTCTTCTGCAGAATGAAGATCTACAAAAGGGTTGGCAGTTTTTTAAAACTGTGTCTACATTAAAAAAAAAAGAAAAAGCTTGCACTAAAAATGGTCCTTTTTAAAGACATTGCAGTGCTCTGTTAGTCTAGTCAGGGGATCTGAAAAAATATTTTCATCTTGCTCCACAGTCCTCTAGTCACAATTTTATTTCATYTTCCTAGAATATCCTTTGTAGCAACATACTAACTTGCTTCAGAAATCTCGATTAACCTCTTTTTTTTAATCCAGACACACAGTTTTCTACTACACTGAATCAAGCAGCTAATAAGAAGTGGTAAAACATAAACATCCCTGCAGTGAATGAAAGGGCTGTAGGTTATGGCTATGGTTAAATGAACAAGTCACACCTCCAAAACAAGTTTTYGTTGATTTTTTTTGTTTTGTTTTTTCCTCTTAATTTAAAAGCAAAACAAGAAAAGAAATGATGATTAAAAGCACCTGATTTTATACTAACTTTCTGCAAACAATGAAGTTGGCCTGGAAGCTTGAATACAAACTACAGTAGCCAAAGCTGGTACTTAAACAAGGTCAGACTATACCCACCTTCATTATTCAGAATGTTTCAAAGACACAATGATAGTAAAGGTATGCTTATTTAATGAAATGAAAAATTTGACACAAATAGGTACCATCAGCTCTACAATGCTGTAAATTARTTTTCTTTATGTAAGAAAATGAGACAGTGTAAATTAGCTGTATTCAACTAGAAATGGACTTGCTCAGGAAAGGTGCTCATCATTGTTACAGTAGAGAAATAAAAGCATAGACTTGGCACTTACAAAGCAATGATAAACTCTTCGCAATTACATGAGAGTTTCATTGACCATATTTACATTGATAATGAAACCCCACTTTTATTAACAGGAAATTACAGATTGAGAAGGGGCTCTGGGCAGCTTCAAAAAGACTGGAAAGAAATAAATATTATAACAAGGAAAAAACATTTACTGTTCTTCTATGACAGTAACTTAAAATATCAAGTACCTCTTAGATTTGAGCTTATAAAGATTCTTCATCATTTGGCAAGAATTTTGGAGTAAATGTAGCAGATATATTTACAGCATCAGCATTAAATCAGAAAACTGAAAGTCCCAAATCATAAACCAAGTACACTTACAGAAAATGTTTTTTGCATTTTGTCTTGTTACAACCACACTACATGCTTAGAACTAATGGTATATAGCACTACATTCCCTTTTAAAACACCATTTTTTCACAGTCCTGGCAATATGGTACTAGTTTATCGCTAGGATTCCATTTAGTATTTCTTAGCACACAAGTTAAGTAACTCATTTACTGTTCTACCAGTAAATAAACACACACCAAATAAACTGGTGTTATTATCACATACCTTAAAACAGATTTTTTCCCCTAATTTGTGTGAACTTTGTTGCCCACAAAAATCAAGGAAACACTACTGATAGCTCCTAGCACAGCACTAGCAAGTATCATTGACTTTCTTATTAGCTAATAAAAAAAAAATCTCACTTTCAGTTGGTAATCTATCTATAACTGCTCTTAGTCAATGACCTAAAGTTGTCCAACTTTGGGGGGGAGCAGACTGGTGTTCACTAGTGATCTGAAATAGGTGTGCAGAAATACTGGAAAGACAAGGAAATAAGAAGGAAAAAACACAGACCAGTTCATTTCACACTTCCCAGTGTATTTTGCAAGCACAGGTAAATCCAATTATCCCAAAGTCCTTGGTATTCAAATATCTTTGTAATTTGTTTATAGTCAAAACTCAGCATGTAACTTCAAACTGAATATTTACAAGTCTCCAGTCTTTGAGATTTCAGATCTTCACAGCAGTATAGTAAAAATAAATTACCTGCCCTTTGTCCTGGAACTGACACATGGTTTTCAGGGAATGCTTCTCAGGATGCAGATGTCTCGTTAGGGTCAATCCCCCCAAGCTGCTGAAGTCCACATCAGGTGGGTATGTAGGTTTATTTTATAAGATCTCAAATTGCAAAGATGCTGCTTTACTATTAACAAAACTTGAGAGCAGAAAGAAATGGACTGTTCTATACAAGTCTTTAGAGTACAATTAGTGGCACTTTGGATGACCTTGGAAGAAAATGACTGCATAGAAGTTGTGATCAGTCAAGAGCAGGAGGAATCCACAGCACGGCTACAGGATCTTTGAAAGAACAMTCCTATTTTGAAGCCCCATTTTCCAATGAACACAGCATATAAACAACTTTTTTTGGAAAACAGAGAGAAGGGCACCACCCTGAGAGCTTTGTTAAAAGTGCTTTGAGTTTTAGCAAAGCTTCAGGAGTGCTTTTGAGCTCAACTGCTTTAGCCTCCTGCAGAAAGCCCACCCAACACAGCCCAAGACTCATTTCAGGAGTATTTATTTCTACCAAGCACAGTCATATACACATCAGTTTATTAATAATCTGCTAGCAATTTATTTTTCCACAGTCAGAGAGCCACAAGCAGCCTTCTAATATGCTTGGACTGTTACGGAAATCCATCAGGGCACCCCAAATTTGCAAAGATAACATTTATGCTTGAACAGTCTCCGCTGGAATAAGATTCCCTGTTGTATCCAGCTGCATACACTTACATGAGCAGGCAGAAACTGGGCACTCAGTATGGTCCCTAGGAAGAAATCAAAAAAAAAAAAAAACCACACACAGTAAAATAAGAATTTTGGAACCTGCCAGTTTAAGCCTGTGCAGCAGCACAATATTCTCAAACAAAACCCCAAAAGCACAGTAAGTTGTACTAAATGTACCTGAACCAGCTGAGCATATGCCCAGCATGTCCACCATGTCTGCAGTTGTGGCACCAGGTAAACCAGTTGTTGAACTGGGCTAACTTCTTGTCTTTGCTGAGATCCACCTTTTCATCAGACTTGGACCCTCCTGTATAGAGGCAAACACCCAACCACAACAAAWATATGCTTGTAAGTCACTACATGTCTTTGCAATTCAGTCTCAGTAACATTATTTAATTCAATTTGAAATTAGGACCACAGAATCACAGAATATTCAAGGTTGGAAGGGACCTCTACAGATCATCTAGTCCAACCTTCCCGCTCAAGCAGGCACACCTASAGCATGTGGCACAGGGCGGCATCCAGGCGGGTTTGGAAGACCTCCAGAGAAGGAGACTCCACAACCTCCCTGGGCAGCCTGTGCCAGGGCTCTGTCACCCTAACAGTAAAGAAGTTCCTCCTCACCTGGAGATGGACCTGTGTGAAAATATAACCTACAACTATATTGCTCAGCTATTGGTTCATGCTTAACTTGCTGATTAAAAAGCTTTTACTTACAGAATCTCTTTCAAGAGCGAGTTATAATTCAGCAAATGGWTTTGGCTGCAGTGATTTATTGACCTATTTTACTGCAAATGAAATGTGTTTCCAAAAAAAAAGTGTTCAAATAAACCAAAACAGCTCCCCAATATCTAAGTTATGAATTGGAACAATTACAATATAAAGSTCATGACACAGATTACTGAAAGAATGAAAAAATACAGATGTATGAATAGATGCAGCTGAACAGCTCGTCACGGCTGTAACAACACAGACATATAAATATGAATAAGATTGAAGTGTCGTATAACGCTGAGACCAAGACATTTAAAACCAAGAGCTTCTACTTAGGRTATTTCTTAGCTGTGATAGCATGCAGACATGTTTCAGACCTAGGGCCAGAAAGCTTTGAAACAATATTAAACTTATTCTCTCTCCCTTCAGTTAAGAACAATAGGTTACAGTCCAAGATTTTTGTCATCTCCGTACAATTCATCTTAAGAAAATACATTTCTTACAAGCTTGAGAGACACACAATACTGAACACTGCAACACTCGTATATTTGACAGAGCAGTGGGAACAGGCTGCCCAGGGAGGCTGTGGAGTCTCCTTCTCTGGAGGTCTTCCAAACCTGCCTGGATGCCGCCCTGTGCCACATGCTGTAGGTGTGCCTGCTTGAGCGGGAAGGTTGGACTAGATGATCTCTAGAGGTCCCTTCCAACCTTGAATATTCTGTGTGATTCTGTGAGTCTGTGTATGTCTACAACACAGACAATTAAGGAAAAAAAAAAAAGGTAACCACTTGACATGCATACTGCCTGACACTAAAAACAGACATAGGTTTTACATCAGAGTTGGATGGGAGGTAAAAAAGTTTTCAGTTATGGTCTCCCTCCTTCAAAACTAAGRGCATGAACATTTACAAGATGGAGTAGAAACACAAGGAAAAAGGTGGAGTGGAAGATCTTCCAGCAGAAACTGCTAATTTGGTGTCTGGATTGGCACTCCAGCCGAATATAACTTCAAAGCTCCGTGTCCTACCTGGGCAGCTGGAAACGGGTGTTCCCATGTTTATCAAGCAGAGAGCACAGCGAGGAAGGGGCTTTCGGCAACCAGGACAGCTGGTAACCTTAGACTTGGTKGGGGAACCGCTGACCCCGTACTGGCTAAAGCCTCGTCCCTGGTGAGGTATAGCTGAACAGCTGTAGGAAATGGACTTCCCACAGAAATTGCAGCTCACAAACACCTAAAGAGAACAGAAGCCAATTAATATTCTGGTGTTTTTTTTGTTGTTGTTGTTGGTTTGTTTTTCTCCCCTCTCTTCATTTTGAGTAAGGTTATTCCAGTCTTTAAATGAGGTGTTTTTTTTTCCCCAACATTGAACTCCACTACTGACTTTTTCAGATAGAGAAGGGCATTAACCAACAATTTCTGCTTCCCTGCCATTAGCTCCTTGCCATTTGGCTTTCTAGTATAATAGTTTGTATCCTACATCCTAGAATGGCCAGAACTGGCCAGCTGGAGAAATGCAAGTACCAAAAAGGCAAACACSCTGCTACAGCTTTCCTCCTCCATAGCCACTGAATTGATGCCAGGCACAAACAAACACTCGGATCTTCTGTTTCTCCCTGCAGGTCATAGGAGGGCCTAGTGCCGGCTACTCCAGAGAACGTGCTGGAAAGCTGAGGTTACTTAGTGAAGGTGATCCCAGCATCTCAGCTTACAGACATGCAGCTCAGGGAGGCAGGCTTACCCACAAAAGCACATAAAACTTACCACAAAAGCACATAAAACTACATATAACTAAGATTGGGAAAGGCATTATTTCAGATTATAGAAACTTGCATGTGAAATAATGAAACAAATTTATTTACTGTACAATTAAAGTCATTTTCTCAGTCCTCATTCAGTGACTCTTTATAGTCAGCTGAGCTGCTCTCAAGTCCCCAACACGAGGGCCTTCCTAAAATCTTTCCCTCCTCATCTTATATTGCAAGCYGTGCCTGGATACTGCATAAAACTTTTTAGGGGCCATTTGTGTTAGTCACAGCAAGAGGGAGGGCTACACTCAGCTCCTCCCGCATGGAGCGCTACAGCTGGAGCTCTCCTTCCACAGCTGGGAGGAAGGTATAAATTAAAAACCAGCCTTCCCAGGAAACCTGGGGGTCACTGAGGCTTGCAGTGCTCGTACGTGACGGACACGAGAGAACGACAGAGGGAGGTCAAGCCAGGGCATCTGAAAGCACTACCAGATGTTAAGCAGAAAATATTTGGACAAGAATTCAGTTTCTGGTTTAGCTGCTGTTCTGAACTGATAGCGAGAGAAGCTGATGTTCCATTGCTGTTTAGACTTAAATGCTTTGAAATAACTTGTTGAGAGTCAGTTCACTAATAGGAAGAGACATTTGAACTGGTTCATGGTTCAGTTTTCTGATTTCAGCACAATCCTCTATTCAGCTGGATAAATCTCTGATTTTGCTTTTCAACATGGTAGGAACAGAAAAGTTTCCCCAGGCAAAAAAAGTGCTAGAAAGTAGAAGTTTCTGAAGGAAAAGCTATTGCACAAGCAAAAGGTTGGGAGGAACCCAACTCACGAAAGCCAAGGCGCAACTAAACTTTTCTATAGAAGCATCAGGCCTCCCTCCTTTCTGGATTGACCACACTTCATAGATGAATCACATTTACCTGGGCTAAGGGTTTGGAGCTGGGATCCAGCTTACTCCTATGTATATCAAATTCTGCACGTTTATGCCAAAATCTCCAAGCATCCAAGAGATTCCTGTAGTTCTCAATCCAATACTGAACCCTCTCATCCTTGAGGACATCTGATGGAGAACCCTGAAGCAGGTGGGAAAAAGTGCCAGACACACTAAACACAAAACAAATCACTCACTGTTGAAAAAGGTTTTACATGTCATATGGCAAAGTGTAATTATTGGGAAAAAAATAATTTTTCTGTTGAACTAAGGTTTTAGCAAACTTAAACTATATTTTCTAAGTCTGCCTCTCAAGTTGAAAACACTTCTGCAGAACTCTTCTCTGTCAGATCAAGGATTATAAAATTCTATCACAYATTAGAGCACATATATATGTATATCATTATCACTAGAGCATGTTCTGAACCTACCAGGAAACACACCAATGATAAACAGGAGAGCGGATATTCTCAGCACAGCTAGTGAAGAGCATCTTCCCCTTTTTGCTTTTTCCCCCCTACTATCTCAAGATGATCTAACCAGAAAGTGAAGAGCTGTATTTGCAGCTTCAAATAGCACCACCAACCAGATATGACACCGCCACAATACATTTTCTACAATACTTTTTTTTACAGCTATAGAGTGTCTAGTTTCCTTAAATAAAGGTTTATTTTTTGAGGCACACTAACCTGCAGCATGCAATAGCTTGCTGTCTGGACATCTCCAGTTCTGTCAACATAACTTTCCATCAAGTCCACTCCATCTTTAGTCAGTCCTGTTAGCAGTATTCCCTCCAAATTCCCAGCCTCTTTCATTTCATTTGTCAGCTTTTCAATAAACCTGTTGAGCTACATTAAAAAAAAAAAAAAAACACCAAACAAAAAAACACACCACACACCTTAACTTTTGCCTTCGGCTCACCTACAATTCATTTATGCTGGCATGCAACAAAATTGTCAATGATTTGAAGAAGAACCTCTTTTGCTAACTAAATATTCTATGTGCTGAACGTTACACAGAAAAATGAATATGGACTCACTATACTACAACAGTGCAAATCTTGATCTAAATTCTTTAAGACTCCTGGTATGAGTGGAAAGAAGGAGATCACCTTACTCTTTAGATACTTCAATGACTTTAAGAGGAAATGCTCAAACCTGAATTAAAGAGACAGTAAAAACCTAGAAATAAAAAATAAGTTTCATCAAGCACGGTTCAAAATCAAGACTAAACTGTGTTCAGCAATTAAATGCAAGCCACATGAGAAAGCACAGCGAAGAAACAAGCTGTTCCAAACTGTGACTCAGTTTTAGAGGTTTCTCTTCCTGGGGCCTGGCCTCTTCACCATCATAGGACCTAAGTATATGACATATGAGCTCTGCATGGTATGTGGCAGAATCAAAAGTAAATTATTGCAAAATTTATAGCACCCCTGCACAATCTAATACCTCGCAGAATGAACAATACTGAATGTTTATCAAATGTACCAAGTTAAGATAACTAACAATTAAATAAGTACAAATAATGCCAGTAAGACAGAGTTAATACAGCATAATTTAATAAACTATCGTGCTAAGAGGTTTCTCTTCTATTCTTTCTTTAAATTATGACCAAAGTGAAACTAGCTAAAACTAGAGATCAGGTTGCACTGTAGTTTATTTCCCATTGTGAAGAGGAGCAGGGATCACCACAGATTCAGGGCCTCCCCTGCCGGGTTTCCCCAGCCTGTGGGTAAAGGCCCCGTTTCCGAGCAGGCCGTGCYGCCGCTGCCGCCTCACCTGAGCGTCGCTGAGGAACTTGCAGGCGAAGGCCACTCTGTCCCGCACAGCCACGTTGTTTTCGTACTGGGGAGAAAAGATGGGAACGCCACCATCACATGCAGCATTGCAACTTGGAAACACCGCAAAATTCAGAACCTGGGGCTTACGGTACAGCTATACACTACATACACTACTGTACATCACTACCGTGATGATTTGCAAAGAAAGTATCATACATTAGGAATGTTAAGGCTAAGTTCCAGCTGATTTATATAATATATATGCACATAAAGGAAAAGTCTCTCTCTCTCTCCATACATACATACACACACACACACATTATATATAATAAAAATATTTTTAAATGTGTTTTGCTTTTCCATGGCAATTTTTTGAAGTTTCACTTCAAAAGATGAGAAACTATCCTGTTTACCTATTATTTCAACAAAATAAAAATATTTTCACAATACGATAAAATTCTGTGAAACGATAGCTTAGAGTTCTGTCAACCTCACTGTACACTGTTTCCTCCCTCCTGCCCTTCCCATTATCAATTTCTCTCCYGTTACCAAGTAATTAAACAGAAGAAGAAAATGCTCTTCTCATGGTTTAGGAGTTCCATGTTGAATTTTAATTGATTTACTATGTATGAAAATAAATATCTTTTATAGTTCCTCTAAAAAAGGTACAATTCATATTTTGGCTCCTTGCACATCTTTTTATTTAATTCAACATTCACTCATATTTTCACTAATATTTTTCTCATGTTTAGGGAAAAAAAAAAGCCAGACCAGGAGAAAATAATACATTTTAATCTGATTTTATGGATTTCATATCCACAAAAATTATTTAATCCATAAATAATTTTTTTAAAGATCTGATTTTATGAATTTCATGCATAGCATTTCCAAAAGATAAGTACTGGTGTGCAAACAATATTTAAAAGAATTTTAACATAACAGAAGTGTACTTACCAAAACACCATCATAGGAACCCGACTCACTTGTCAGAAAGGCAAACATGGCACACAAGTAGGGATTGTTCAGCTGCAGTCTTAGACTGCTGCACATTTCTCTCCAAAGCGAGTTCTTCTCATCTGTGTAGCCTGACAGGGCCATTGCTACTACATTAAGATTCAGATCACCTGAATTACCAAAAAACAATAAATGAAATAATATGCAAGTTTTGGACTTTAAAAGCCATTTAAAATAACTGAAACATTCACAAATGTACCTGCCCACCTATAATTATCTTTTGTTGTGGTGCTAAGACAGGCTTTTATAAGAGAACTCAGATGCAAGTCACAAACACAGAAGTAATACTGGCAAGAAAAACACAACAAAAAACACTTTCAGTTGCTGACTCTAAAAGTATGAGCTTCTCCTTCATACAGTGTAACTCTGCTCAAATATTTCTCCAAAACAAATATTTTCTGCAAATCAAATCCTGAATATTTCAGTTATTCCAGTCGCAGTAAAGGCAGAAAGCAGCACCTGCCTGAACAGATAACACAGGACATCTAACTCAACGGTGTGTCATTAAAAGAATGAGGAAAAGAAAAAATCCCATTAGTCTCGAGTCCACACTCAAGGGGTACATTGGGGTATGTACCAGTAGGATATTCTACAAACTGTTTTAACTAGAAAGTACAGCATGCAATAGCCTCATTTTAAAAGCATAATAAAGAAAGGAGTCAAAGATGAACATTCACCAAATCCTCAGGCTTCAACTCAACCACAGCCAAACTCATGCTGGTGTCTAAGACTGAAGGTGCCCTTTTCACACTGCCTTATATATTTTTCTTTACAGAGAAGTCAACCACAATGACGGATAACTCCAAATGAAAATGTACTAGTCACCATACGCACCTTTTCCTGAGGAAGCACCTTTATTCAGGATTTGTATTGCTCGTCGTATGTCCAAGTTGAAAAGTGCTACAGCAGCAGCACGTTCCCAGTCTCCTTCTTGTTCCAATGAATTCAAAAATGGTTCCACATCCAGGTCTGTTCCCTTCTTAATCCACCCACAGAGCTGCAAAGCCAAGGATCTCTCCTCAGAGAGATACTGAATAATATCTGCCTGTCTATCAGATCCACTTCTGCTCTGCCTGAGGTTCTCTGTTGTTCCTAAAAAGGGGAAATAACTTAAATCATGATTTAAATAAATATTTTAAATTCTAACACTTTGATTTCAATACTATAATACAGCACAAATCTGAGCATCGCATTTCACTACCTGCACAATTCCTTATCCTACTGGTAAGGAACACTTGTACTTTTTAGCAGTATTTTGATCTGCTAAAAATAATGCATCTAAACACACGTATTTCCCACTAAGTATTTTTCTCTAAACCCTAAGATTTTGGATGTTCCTGTTAAAAAAAAGATACAAGTGATCAGCATGTTTAATTTGAAAATATGTAATACTCAGTCCGGCAGGTGCTACACTGGGTCTCATATTCTCGGCAGGCATGAACAGGGTAGGAGTTTTACCAGCACTAAAAGAGTTATTTTTTACCAGCACTAAAAGAGTTATTTTTTACTTCAAGGAGTATAAGTATTAACAAAACATACAATGAATTGAGGAGAAAAAAATCATATAATAGGTTAAACTAATAATTATATCATTGAGCATGAGAGGCATAACATGATGCAGAGGGTCTAACTACAACTTTGAAATAATGTATTTAAACAGTTGCATAAATGCATTCATTACATTAGCAGTAACTACAGGAAAGACAGCTTTCTAGAACTACACCCTTTTGTAGAACTTAGGAACAAAAGAACTTTGTAAAACAAACTGTTATGGGAGAAATCAGCATTTTAGTGTCTGAAAATGGCAACATAAATGTCCGAAAAATGGCAACAGACAGCCACTGAATAAAATTCAGTTATATATATATATAAAATATTTATATATATATATATAAATATAAAATCACAAGCAAAAATACTTTGTTTCTATATTTTTATACAGCCCCTTTTAATCATTCTTGCAAATGAACCCACAAGCACCATCACTATGTAAATATGCTATAATGTATTAAAGTTGGAACATTCTTACCCAGAGATGACTTCACAATAGATTTAATGCCAGCATAAACTAAGGGACCTTTGTTTCCTGTAAGTTTTTGATCCATATCTTCAGTATACTGCTTCATAAGTATTTCCATGTATAGGAAGCTTAAATTTTCCCAAGCATTTGGAAAACATTTTTTTAAACTAAAACGTCAGGCTACTAACATACACAAAGTATTTACAGGATGTCGCATTATTTAAGACTTCATAAAATCGGTTTATATAAAGGTTTATGTAAAGGCACATTATTTCTTTAGAAGTAACACCACCAAGTTACACAGCAAGACAAAGGATATAATGCAGAGTGTACCAAAGTGATTTCAGCTGAGGATCCTCATTTCCAGCTAGCAGGTGGTTTCTCCACACCTGTTCAGTATCGAGACCGTACCTTGACAGAGCTCTGAGACGCATTTTGGTAGCGATGTCCTTTTCCAAGGAACTGGCCTTTCCTTCTTCCGTGCATTCATACAGGTGCCGCCCGCAAGCCCACATTAAAGAGGTCACCGGGCTCCACGCGAGAGAAATCCTCTCGAAAACGGTGAAGTCGGACATGGTCCTGTTGGGAGTCACCACCACCATGCGATTCTGACTCGTGGGATGCCAGGCAAAGGAAGCAATGTAGTTCTCACAAGGCTGGACACTCCTTTCAATTATGGTGGGCTCCGTTTCATCCCCAATGGGCGTAGGGGTATGCTGCATGTCGTACAACCTGATGATGTTGCTGTCCCTCGTTAAAGTAGCCAGCAGCCCAGTTCTTGTGGGACACCAGGCTACTTTTGTTAGAGGTTTTGGTTGCTCTGTCAAGGTCAACACAGGCTTCTCAAACTTTCTTAAATCCCATATGGCAACCTGGCCTTCATAAAAGGAAGCCACGCGATCATGGAAATAGGGATCGACAGTCACCCCCTGGACAGCCTTGGTGTTCACAAATATTTTTTGGCTCGTGTTCCTCAGGTCAAAGATAGCAAGATTTCGGTGCATCCCAGCTAGCAGAAGCTTCTGATCCCGCGGCAGCCAACAGAGCGAGAGACAGGCATCGTTCTGCCCCAGCTCGTACAGCGGCTTGGTCACCACGAGGCCGCCCTCGGGGTCTGCTGCCGACAGCCTCACCTTCTCCGTGGTGACCGCGGCCTCGGGGGCGTATTTGCTGCTGATGTCCCAGATGAGCACGGAGAAGTCGGCGCGGTGCTTATCCAGCCCAGCTGCCAGCCAGTTGCTGTCCAGGGGGTTCCACGCCAGGGTGTTGCACTGCCGCGCGTGCTTGGGGACAAACTCCTTGCCTATCAAATCCTTCGACTTGGAGTTGTGGTCCTGGCCGAGGCTCGTAAGCACCACGCGCCCGTTGGCCTGGCCCACGGCGAGGAGACACTCGGGGTCGTACTTGGGGTACCAAGCCACGCATTTCATGTACGGCGTGTCTGAGTTGATGGAGAGCAGCGTGGCGGCCGTCTCCTCCGAGAGGCGCAGCGAGCCCGCCTTCGGCTCCGGGCTCGCCGCCGACTCGATGTGGTAGAGACTCAGCTCCGAGTCACACACRACGAAACGGTCGACGTGGTGCGGGGCCCAAAGAATGTCGGGTTTGGAGCCGCTCATAGTTGGGGCGCGTTCACGAGCGGCTTAGAGCTCTTGGGGAAGGACACGGGGGACGTCCACGCACATGGGAACTGYAGGGAAAATGATTGGTAGCGATATTAGGGAAAGTGATCTCCTTTCTAACCGAAGATCACAACTGAATAAAGAACAGCACAGATGTGAACTATTTTTAACACAGAGGTTTAACAAACCTTAAACGCTTCCCACGTCACATCGTTGTCTCCACAGCACGTGTGGCTCTCGCTGGAACACAGGCTGGAACGCGCCTCGCGAGACGGGCACCAACGGGGCCATCTACAAAACAACAACGATGACGGGATTTGCTGTTTACACAACCCACGTGGGTCCTGCTTCCTTATTGTACTAGCAAGAAAGGACCAACCGAAATGGATGGGGCAGGATACTTGGGTAAACTGCTGGTAAGGGGCCACACATTGGCAGCGTTGTGCCTCATTTAAGTGCACCGGGTGTCAGGAATCACAGCCTGCCTGTGCTCCGTGGAGCCCTTCACACAGCCGAGGACAGGCCGCCTCTCCACGACTCGGACAGAAACGTAACCCGGCTCGTTCCCTCGCTCCCACCTCTGCTTCCCGCCCCGCTGGTTCCCGCTGCCGGGACGCGCTGCGGGCGCCCCCGTACAAACAAGGCCCCCAGCACCTCCCCCAGCACCCCAGAACCTCCCCTAACGCGGGGGGAGGCGAAAGACATTCCGTAAACAGGGAAAGCAGAAAACCGCTCGGCTCCTTCCGAGCGGCCCGCCCGGGCCTCTGCCCGCTCCGCTCCCCGCCCGCCCCGAGCGCGGCCGCCGCCGCCGCTCACCCGCCCGCGGGGCCCGCAAGGCCGAGGCCACAGCCGCTCTGCGCGGCCACGGGGGAAGAAGAACTCAGGACACTTCCGGTGCGACAAGCCAGAGAGGACGACGCTCAGCAACGGCTTCCGGCTTGCGGCACTCACTGCCCCTTTCGGGCCGCGGCACCGCCCTCTCCTCCCATTGGCCTCGAGGAAGCCCCGCCCCCAAATGCTGTGGGAGGAGCCTCCCGATGGGTGGGGCGGAACGGGGAGGGGCTCGCGTGTGTGGGCGGGGCGTGCGGGGGCGTGCGGGGGGCGGGGACTCGCGCGTGTGGGCGGGGCGTGCGGGGGGCGGGGCGGCGCGCCAGCAGGACTTGGTGTTGGTGGGGAGCGCTGCGAGTTGATGGCGGCTCCCTGCCCCAAGAACGTGGTCCTGAGCAGCAGCAGCAGCTAATTACTGCTGCTCTTTGTTTTGCGGAAAGAGGTGATTTAGTGGGACAAAGGGGAAGATACACGGCTAGAATTGTGCCTGCGAGTTATCTAAATCTCAGCACACAAGTTTATTTGATGTTGACTGATGCATCTCCGCAGCTTTTTATTCTGTTACAGGTGATACATGTCTTGGTGATGCAATATTCATCTTGCMCAGCTCAGAAAATGTAGGAGTTGTTGGAAGCACAGAGAAATTKTTTACAACATACATGACAACAATTAATTGATGAAACAAGTTAAATCTGGGAAATACAATGTCAAGCCAGCAAGTATGCAGTTCAGSAGCACAGTCACCATTGATCACCCCATTACAGCTTGGAAGAACGTGCAGAATTTYAAAGACAAAATCAAGACATTAGGATTTGGGTACAAGGACTGGAAATAAGGGAAGATTAGAGTGCTAAAGCTCCAAATGGGAACAAAGCAAATATAAACAGGTTGCTACTGTCAAAGCAGCTCACCTGTCGTGCAGCCTTGCTCGCTTATGAGGGAATTTGGATGAGACAGCACTGTCAGGTTGGCCACAGGTTGAATGAATTATTCTGGTGATTGTCAGGCTGTAAATGAAGCATCCTTTGCCTGCATGTTTATCAGGGCAGCAGTCCTATGACTTAAACCCTTGCTTTTCCTGATTTCCAGGTGAAGGCTCTAGGTATTCTATAACTCTAGATATTCTTTTACTGATGTATCTCGGATCAGCTGGTGCTTTATAATTCACATAGGATGGAAGAGCATTGTAGGGGCTTCTTAGGAAACCTCACCTGAATCTTCATTATCCTCATGGTTATTTAGTGAGTTGTGGGGGTTTAAAGAGCAGCTCCAAGTGTGAGATGGGTGCCCACTGGCCAACATTGTGGAGCTGCTTGTCTCTGCCCTTGAAAAGAAATTACAGCTAACAACACAGGCTCATATTTTACCAGAATGAGTATCCTCAACAATTGATGGACATTATACTAAAAGGAAGGAAAAGCTTTATGAGACTGAAGATAATTTGTGAACATGCAAAAGCAGGGAACATTACAGTGAAAACAAAGCATAAAATGTGTACATATATATATGTGTATTATATATAAAAATATATATATTCTTGATAATGATAGAAAATAATAGTCACTTTAAAGAAGGAAAAAGGGCGTTCATTTCTCACATAGCATATCCAAGACCAGATACAATTTTATAAGAGAGTAATGCATATTTTTATACTGTTCCTTGATGTTTTGCAGGGTGAGGAAGGMGAACATTGAGAAGGTGGAGGTGTGCATGTTTCCTTCTTAAGAGTAAGATGTGTTTTTTCAATTTTACACAGATGTTTCATACCACTTGTTACACTATTTTTTTTTTTTTTGAAAAAAGACATTTGTGTTTAGAACAGCTGTTTTTCATGTGCCGTGTAGCTTATGTAGCTCAAACCCTCCCTTGACTTGGAACAGTAGTGGCAATAGGAAAGTTTGAAGTAACCTTGTGGGCTCTTTTCTTGTGACACAGAACCATAAGGAGAACTTTTTTTCAGGAAACAAGGAGGGCCAACCACTTCCCATGGAACGGGGAGTTGGGAGCTGAGGGCGACAATCCATCTGGGAAGATGAGCGCTTGTCCCTCAGTCCCTTGGCAGTGGGACAGGCCTGAGTGAGGCAGCTGGGCTCAGCCCAGAGTCCCACCACCAGGCATGTTCCTAGCGATGAGGCGGCTCCGAGGTCAAGCCAGGAAGAGTGGTCAGGGCTGGAATCAGGTCTGGTGACAGTAACCAGGGTCAAGCAAAGCACCTGGGGTCAAGCAGGGACATCAGCCCTTATCAGCTTGAGGTCAGGGACATCATGGCTAGACATAGGCAGAGCTTCAAGCAGCTCCTGYGGGCTGGTGTGAGTAGTAGCCCATGCTCATCTTCCCACCACACCAACTGGGAGCCTCTCTTCCTCACCAGGGGGAAGGAGCTTCAGCTGAGCTGAGCCTGAGCCTGGGCAAACAGAGCTCCAGGAGTGGGTGGAACTGCTCTCAGAGCCCTCACAGAATTAAAGATTGCATCATTATGCTTTCCATGCATACGGAATGCTAACATTCCCTCAGTTTGAACTCTTGGGAGAGCTAGAGCCATAGAGATTGACTGTGCTCTGAACACATATAATCTGATTTAATAATTGAACGAAAGTAGGTTACATTTCTCAGAAAAGCAATGGTTATATTTTCTGGTAAAACACAGATTTGCACAGCAGCTACTTTTATCATGAAAACCGTATCACCAAACCTGCAAAGACAAATTGATGTTCTTTGAGATAAATTTGTTTCATTAAGATTAATCAGAATGTTTAAGTAGATTTTCCTTACCAGTTAAAATGATTCTTTGTTTTTTTTTTTCTTTTTTTAATACGGACTTTCTGGTTAAAAGGAGAAAAGATATGATCATAAAAATGCTAAGGAAAGTCATATCATAGCAGTAATTATTTGAGTCTTTATAGTAATAAGGATTTTCATTTACAGACATTAGTCCCTTTCTGTAACCAATTTTGTGGGATTTCATTTCCAGGAAGACACTGTTAAATATTTTGTTGAAGCAGTTTTTGTGTACATGCTGTGGAAACAGCCTAACAACCTWCATTCAAACCAAGACCACAAATACCGTGGTATTTATGCTTGTTATGCTTGTTGCATAAAGCTGGAAGGAGGAATCATTCAAAGAGAGCCTCAAAAATGAKGCTGCACATTTTGTTTTATATTACAACAGATGTTATTTCTTAACTTTGTAGGTGTTGTTATTTTGTGCTTCTCCAGGAGAAAAAGAAAAAAGTTACACGACTTAAGCACAAGGAATTATCTTGAGTGCTAAACTAAATCTTCCCTGCAAATGAAAATATTGAGTTGAAAGAACATTTTAAAACTTCTTTACAATCTTTTTTTCTCTGCTAACATAAACAAGAACTCTAAGTTCTAGTTTCTTTTTCCAACCTACCATTAGAGTTTGTCCAAAATGAGTCTCTTGTTGCAAGCTTTTGCACTCTTGTAKCTGATTTTAAATCAGAACTCTTTCTCCTGTGTACAGCCAGAGCTTGAATGGTTTGCAGACACAGATATTGCAAATAATTTTCTTTGCCTCAGTAGCTAAAGAGCCTAGACACTTTTTTCCCAGGAGACAACAGAGGAATCCCACATGAATTGTGTTGATGTGCATGTCTTTCACCCTTGGTTCTGTACAGAGCTTGGAGAGACCAGGCTCTTATTTAGGCTTTCCATGTGCCTCATGTTAAAGGGATGAACCTAGGCCTCTGAACATGAGAGATTCTTTGCTTTCACTTCCTGTGTTGGGACTCATGGAAAATTCTTCTCAACTCCAGGGCTGGAGGATAGCCAGCACAAATGGAGCCTTCTGGAAGTCTGGCTGCTAGAATCTAAGTGTTTTATGGCAGTGCAAATTGCCTTTTTCAAAGGCTTACAATTTGGCCAAATTTCAGTATCAGAGCTACAACAGGTTCCTTTCTTCCTCCTCCCCTAAGTGCTATACTTTCCAAAGCATATACTATTGATCCCAAAAAGTACAGAAACAGACTTGTTAAATAATCCTAAAAAAAAAAAGTTCTTCATTAGTCTCATTTTTGGAAATGAATGAGTGAATTATTCTGGCTAAAACTTAGACAGAAAGACATCTGGCATGTATAGTTTCAGTTTACATCTTTGTAGTTTCATAAAGCTATAAACAACCAAAAAAAGAGTCTTAAAAATGCTGTATTTTCARCCTTAATAAAATGGAGTGCTATCCAGCCTGCCAGTAATTATATATAAATGTTGTGTACACAGTGTCTAATGCATCTGTTGCTTTGTCTCTGTTTTTGAATGTGACCTGTGAAGTGAATTACAAGTGGATATGGAATTTAATCCAAGGCCTAAAGATGCCAAACAGGAGAATTTTTCGGACTTTGTAGACGTCAGTATCACGCTTGGGGGAAGACCATTTGAGACCTTATTATTCAAAAACGTAGGGTAAACTCAAAATGGCCAGGATGATGCTTCTTAAAAAATATACAAAATACTGAAAAATCATGTTCTATCTATTCATGTTCATTGTTCAATGATTGTCATTGCTCAAGTTTGTCTTGTGAATCATAAATGAATTCTATCTATACAATTTCTGAATATTATTCCTTACATTATATATTGTCAAAGACACCATACAAGTGTTTGTATGTTRTAAATACCTTGAGAGCAATCATTAAACAATATTGCTTCAATAAAGAGCTCAAAGCAAGCGATTAATCCTCTCAAAAGAAAGAAAAAGTAGTCTGTGATGTGGTAACATTTGGAAAGCATAGGAAACTGTGCATCTCCTGGGGCTTGTAACATCTCCTAAGGGACTAGGTAATTATAGAAAAAAAATTGAAACATTGCTCAAGAGAGAAGTAAGTCTTAAATAGGCTTACGAGAAGCTGCTAGGAACCTAAGTGAAATGCCTTATCAGATAAAAKAAAATTTTTCAGAATTCAAGATTATTCAAAATATTTTGAAGGTCTTCTGAATATTAATAAAGTAACCAAGAAAACTTCACATAGAATATATGTGGTGGAATTATAAAAGCTTTGTCTGTTAGTTACCCTGTAAGAGATAATGGTGAAAGAAGTATTTGACATCTACAAAGTGTCAGCAGCGATAATGAAATAAACAGGGCTATCAAAGACTGTTACACAAGGATGATGGTTTAGAATATTTCAAAGCAGAATATTGGCATGTTATTTAAAATGTTATTTTTTACTAAACTTGAATTACTGCTTACTTAATTTTATTTAATTTTATGAATGTAACCAAAATATTAATAATGTTAATTGATTAATTATTTTATGTCTTTCTACTCTTTTTTTATTCAGAGGGACTGGAAGGCAAATGTGGTCCAAAACGATTTCAGAGACCTCAGGTAAGCGAAAAGCAAGCTGTCAAACCATAGAAATACTCAGGCATAGTTTTCTGAGAGACAAACTGGTTTTGTTGCTAACTGGTGTATGTTTGGGGGTAAAAGGATTCATCATGATAATTCCAATAATTTGCTGCACWCCTGACACAGGGCACAGAGCCGTGTTTGTGCAGTCACTTGTCCACAAGGTCCCTCCATCCTTTTTTTCCTTTCACTAAATACCTGCCAATTCATTTCCTCTACTACGGGCAAATTCCACAGTATTCCAGAATGACTTAAAAGTGCTCCCCTGACAGCTGAAGAAACTGAATCTGATCAAGCAGTCTGAAAGTTGACTGCTATACACTGACAAACACAGAAAAATTCCTACCCACCAAAATGAAAGGGCCCTTTGGTAGCATTTCCCCATCACACTTTTTTTTCATTAACTGTTGTAGATGGCAGGTCCCTGATTCTTTCAGTCTCTGCATTTGCTTTAAGAGGTTCCAGCTGATTTTATTTAATACCGGTATTATAAAGTAAAATACTAGTTTTATAAAATACTGGTTGTATTTATCCTTYTTGGTACTTGCTAGCTGGACACTTTGTCAATGAGTTTTGGACCATCCGGTCCAACTCTTAGTTGTAAAGAACATGTGGTGCCTTTTGCTCAGTGGGGATGATATTACTGGCATCATTGTTTATCCATGTGATAGGAGAGAGGAGCTGGATCACCATAAATGGTGGTGATAGTGGGGAATTTTTCAGAGGCAAAACTCRTTAGGTTTTGTTAACTCAGCTGTTGAAAGAACAGTTTGTTTGTTGAGTATTCTGGGAGGGTTTAAAGTACAGATTCAACAGCTGTGGCCAAAATGACACTAATAATTCAGAAGACACTTCAGAATGACACTTCCAATCCAGAGCTCAGAGTTACTGGTCCTGTTGGTGCTACTTACTGTCACTATTTCTAATAAGGAATGATAGAGAATATGAAAGCCTTCTTTTTCTTTTAGCAGTGCATCTGTTGCTTAGTATAGTATACAGCTGGTTTGTAATAATCAAAGCTTGTTTTGATTATTAAACTCATAAATTAAACTCATATGCACACCTCGTATAATAAGCCCTTAAATTGAAATATTGGTATATAAATCCATATATTGATCTATATTTTAAAAAGCCATATATAAAGCCATATATTATTTATTTGTAGATAGCTATTTCTGTTAGGCATATCATCCATGTCTTAAGATACTTGTATATGCTCTTAATTTTTATAATAAAAAATATATGCAAAGATTAGTGTTGACTCAGCTGGAATTTCATATACCAGCTCTGTATATGTGCCCTTTTTGTTCTGAAATGTCAGAGAAGTGTCAGGCTGAGGTGTTCTAATGATTCCAAAATACCTTTARCCCTTCAAGTGCTGATGAAAGAAAGAGAATTAGGGGAAAGACTTCTAGCATGCTCCAAAACAACATACTCTGCRGCCAAATTCTTCAGTTCCTGTAGCATCGTGCCTTCTGTTCTTTCATTGCTCTCCCAACATACTTTTCAGTCCGTGTAAACTAAAAATCTTTTTTTTTTAAATATGTATGGCTTCAAGCAGTGTAAATGGCTTCATATGAAGCCAATTTATATGGCTTCAACAGTGTAAATGCAGATATTATAAGTACCRATTGCAAAACGCCTTTCCCAAATTTTAACAGTTCTGCTGAGAATTTATCTAACTGTTGGAGCAAATATTATGTAGTTTAGTGACCTATGCCTAAAACAACAAAAAGAGCAAATGACCTCTCACTTGCTCAGTTAATAAATTGACTTTCAATTTAATGACATACAATCTAAGCCCACAAGATGGAGCCCCAGGCTCTTTGGAGCGAAGACAAAATGACAGGTAATGTGGCAGCAGGAACAGTTACTCATCAGCAAAATGCGTTTCTGCAATTCAACATGAATTCTGTGATATAATTAGGCTCTGTAGCTTGGGTTAAAACGGAAGGTGGGCACTAAGGAAGCTGGCTCTCACTGTCAGAGCCRCCTGGCACTAAAGCAGCCACCAAAGCCCATCCAGGGTTGATAGAGCTGAGGCAGACAGAGGGAGCACAACTGGCCTGAAGAACCTTGCTTAGACAGTGTGCTCATGTTCACATTGCTTGTACATGAATTATGTATACAYTGTAACTCTCTTATCTGTCTTTCAGGACGGCTTATGTTTTTGATCTGAAGGAGGAGAGCTGTTTCTTCAGGGAAAGGCTGTTAGAAGGGTTGTTTGCTTTTTCTATATGTGTGTGTATGTTTAAATAGCGCACTTGAACTGAAATATTTTAATAGTAATAAGTTAGATAAWTGTATAATAACAGCTGAAGGCACGATTCATGTTTCTGGTCCCTCTGCGATAAAGCACAGGGTACTCAGCAGTTTTATTTGCCTTCCACAGAGGCCAAACAGAAAGGATGTTTGATTTCAGACCGTGTTGGCATCCTATGTATGTGTGGGTGTGAGACTTGAGCCTAAAGAAAAAATTAACTGTTTGTCAGTACAATTACTCCTTCAGTGTAGGCCATTGGATATTTTTCTTAAAAAAAAAAAAAAAAAAAAAAAAAAAAAAAAAAGCAATTTGAGAAACTGCACAATGTTTCACTGAACCTCCCAATTCAGCAAAAAAAAAAAAAAGCAATTTGAGAAACTGCACAATGTTTCACTGAACCTCCCAATTCAGCTTTTAGTGCCTGTGTTTCCTCTCCTGTTACTGTTGTGACCTATACTCAGAAATCATGGATATTTCAGTCTATCTGCTCACTTCTCCWGTTTGTCAGACTTTGTCTTTCAGCTTCCCTTAGGTGAGCATTAAGCATATTTTCAACCAGAGCCATTGACACAAGAGAGAGATGACGTTTCATCTAAGAGCTGAGCAGACACAAAAAGATAAATGTTAYAGCACTTCCCATAACTCAATCATTATTAGCAAGATTGCTCGTGAGGTGCAAAGACACAGGGCAAGTGGCCTGAGTTCACCAGTCCGGGGACTTTCAGCCTTTTCACACTAACAATACCACTGGAGCTTGTTGTAAAGAGTCAGGTTTAGATGTTAGACTAGAGCAAAACAAATTATCTTTTCCATCCTCTCCTTTTCCTATGTGACCAAACTGAGTTAACCATCACCAACCAGTATCATAACATCTCTAACATGTGTCTAAGAAGGCATCCAATTGCTGAGTGTGTTTCCAAAGCATACGTTCTRTTCAAAGCACTTGACTGTTTAATTCCCACATGCGTAGAATAGGCAACATTTAGATCACTTATGGAGACTTGAACGTCTGTATATTTGATCTGACTGACCAGTTGTGAGTTTCTTGCTTTTTTTTTCTGAATTTTCTGGGTTTGCATCTGTAAAGTAGCTAAGGAATTTTGTTGGCCTTTAAAAGGCTGCTGTGGGAAATGGCTTTTGGCTCTGAATGTTGTGCACTCAGKTTATTCATACTGCCATTCAAGCAAACAGGTTGTTTGAATAACTACTGTTTGACCTGTTCTTTGAATTTGTAATATCTTTTTTTCCCAACTTTATTATATTTTTGTTCATATTGCATAGCTTCAAGTTTGACAATGTAACTTGGTTCTGTATGAAAAGTGATTTATTTTGTTTAAATTAATGGCTGTTCTTTATTCTTGTACTGTGAAATAGTCACTTTCTTTCATGATTGTATTGATCTGCATCATACTCACATTCCGTTTGTCTTTCCATGCTGTAGAATCCTAATCTACGTCATCTATCTTCATACAGAAGCTGTCCCATGCCTTTCTCACCTCTCTCTGTTCATTTTTATTTCTTCTTTATTACTTTTGAGTTGCAGTAACTAGAATAGCAGGCACTATTAAAGGAGAATAGGTAGAGCACCAAAGAAAGAAAACTAAGGTGTATTTTTTTCCAGTAGAGGAGGTGATTTAACAAGAATGCAGAAATAAAAGGTTTTTCTTGCATACTCAAAATTAAATAGTTATGTAAATGGGTTTTAGCATTAAACCTGTGTCATAAACCAGAGTTTAGTGTGACCATGAATGCATGTAGACAGGTTACCAGAACACCACTCCAAGCTAGAGGAACTGACCTAAGATTGCATTTGATTCTGAGTAACTAAACAGCTTAACTAAACAGCTCACAAAGAACAATAAATAATGGTAAGACTGAGCTGTAAATCTTGAGACATGTTCATCAGATTTGACCTCTAAGTGAATTTGAAGTTACAGAACTGTTTACTGGCAATGCTCAAGAAAAAGCAAAGCCCTGCACTCTATAGCTACAATTGTGTTACGTAACCATCAAGGTCCTTATTTTGCTTCCAAATGGCTGTAAATAGTGAAGAAGAGCTGAGGCCATTTCCACAGACCAGTCACACAAAACATATAGTTTTCTGGCCAGATTTCCTGGACAGAGAAATAAAACTCCCATTACTGTCAGCAGATTGGATGTCTGTGTGAACTCTCACGTTATATGTGTGCTGGGCCAGTGAGAGAGACTGTTATGTCTAAAAATCTTAAATGATAACATTTTCTGATCCCTGTCAAATGTCATATTTGCAAGTCCAAAAGGAGAGGGAAACCTTGGAAAGCAGCTGAAAGCCCACCAAGTCAGTCCTGTTTTGGCTCATAGTACAGATAAACCTTGACTACTGCAGGGGAAAGCATTCCTCAATAACTGATGGTCCATGTCTGGAGAGACAGGATATTTAACAAGCCTTGACTGAAGCACATGTAAGGGTAAGAATAAGTATGTAAACAATATATGTCATAAGTTTTAATGTAATATTTTTAAAAATTGCCTCCTTTCTATGAATCTCCACTTTTTTGTTTCTATCTTACTATTTCTCCTCTCAAAGATAAAAGTTTCTTGCAACTAATTGTTGATTTAAGGTGTAAAATACATACCTAGAAGGAAAAAAAAATCCATCCAGCTCTACTTCTATTTTTTTCTCACAAACAGAAGATATAAAGTACATTCATTTGTGATTTAAGAGATTGGGAGCAGTTAATCATTGTGCAACAAGTAACCATCGGTTTGGCTCAATGGTGTGTTAGATTTTGGCTTCTTAGAAACCTGGGGGATTTGGCTATGCTCTGAAGCAGTGCAGCTCGGTGCKGGGAGTTACTGCCAAGGTGTGATTTCCAACTGGATGATTTCAAAAAAAGGTTCTACTCTTGGAAGAGCAAAAAGAGGATAGTTTGTTGAGTGTAGCAACAAGAGACCTTGCTCCTACATTAAATGGAGGGAGTTTCTACTAGTCTGGAGAACGTARAGACTTTTTTAAGGTTCAAGGTTGGTCCTTTTTCCCTATTCTTTTCTCCAGACACCTTTAACCTGAGGTTTGGTGAGATAAGCTCAAAATGTACTCTGGATATTTAAAAGCTTCCAGTTGCATATTTCATTGCTGTTATTTAAACAGTCAACAAACAGGAAATCAAGTGTKGTTTCTATATAGGTTTCTACAAGGGAATTGAAAAGAGACAGAAGATTTTTTTTTAATCAAATATCATCTACATGAAGTTTTGTTTTGTTTTGTTCTTATTAAACATCATCTGTTTTGTGGCCAAAGGGTTCAAATATTACAATTGTTGAAGAAACAGGAGAAACCCYAGACTACAAGTTATCTGAATATGTCATTACTAGGCTCCATAACTTCCAGTAATCAAAAATGAGCATTTGATTAGTGAAGTCCTGGTAATTTTCACTTTTGCTTCTATAATTCTTCATCCTGCAGGATTTGTAGGTAATCTGAACCTCAGAGTGTTCCTCCTGTGGATGGAATGCTCCTTTCCCTTCCCTCATCACAACTGGATTTGGTTCCTTTAAGAAGAATATGACATCTGTGTCCAAATGTATGAAGTTATCTGTCACAGCCGAGCTGTGTGGTGCAGCAACTTGTTTGATGAGCAGTGAAATGAACAACATTTTCCTTTGGCTCCTGTATCCCTTACACTCCCAGACATATGGCAGTGACTTCGGCTCTCCCACAATTTTATTGCAAGGCATTCTGCAGTACCAGGAGTCCYCTTCTGCAGGACTTCTGCTGCCTTCCCCTGTCCTGGACTTCACTTTCTTCATTGCCTTTCCTCTCACCCTGCCGGCATCCACCCTTGTCCAACTCCCCATTCCCCTGTCAGGGTGAGAGTCACCAAGTGCTGGGCTAGTTGAGAGCCAGGGGCTCACTGAGCTCATGCAGAGCCAGCTGGGGAGGGAGACTGTCAGCCACCTTCTGCTGTGGGCACGGGGCTGAGGGGTCTCACCATTGGTAGAGTTTACTATATATTTCCTGTTATTTTATTTACACAAATTTACTCTCTGCCTTTTAAATCTAAGGGAATATAGCCAATGTGCTTCAAGTTGACTGCAAGAAATTCACCTATGGTAGAAAAGAGGCTTTCAAGATTCTCCAGTTTAAGGGGAAAAAAAAAAAAAAAAAAAAAAGGTTTTACTGGTGTTAGTTTGGCTGCCATAGGGAAAATTTCTCCCATTCATTTTAGCAAGCTTGGTTTTATAAAGGTCCAGTAGATAGATTGCTGCAGGTTCTGCTGAATAACAATCACAAAATTGCCCTAATATTTTAAATTTTGCATTTTTAATTTAGCATGTGAGGCAAGGTAATTTTGATCTTTTGACTTTATTTTCTTTTTCTTTCTATTTCTTTCTTCATGTGCCTCACGATAATATCTGGATTGCAGCAAGAGACATCAATGTTTGATCATGCAGCATGGACCAGCTGTGTGCCAGTGATGAAGCCCGTGTCCCAGTGATGAAGCCCGTGTGCCAGTGATGAAACCCATGTCCCTTCTGCGACACCACATGAGGGAGCTCCCCTTCTGTCCTGCCACCAAGGCACTGAGGGACATGTTGCCTCGTAGGTGATGTCTGTCCAGGGGCTGCAACTGAGTCTCTGGTGACRCCTGAACAAAACTCACATAAAGCCGGCAGCGATTCCTTGAGACTTGCTGTGGACTTCAAGTTTATCTCAGCGTGGTTTTTGATTTAATACCCAAGAATACAGTTTTATGCTGCAACCTTCCAGTATATACAGCAAGTATAATTGTATGCAGCACATTCAGAATTACCTAAATGACTCCTTTTGGATCACCTGTCTTTGTTGGACCCTCTAGTGTGTCTAAGTAGCAGAAAGAATTTCTGAGCCAAACAACTAAGGAGGAAAAAATAATTGAGTTTCATTTTATTTTAAACTATGCCTTTTATTGTTATAGTTACTAGTGCATTATTACCACCATTGAGAGATGCCTGTGATCCAAGCAAGTGCACTCAGTTCTTCAGCTCTGAAATTATGATGTGCTACCTTGCATCTCAGACCTAGGCAGCTGCTGCAGCATTAATGTGGAGAAGCTGAAGACTTGTGGCTGACAAAGTTACAGATAAAGATGCAAATTGTTTAGAAGTGAATATTTTAATGCAAAAGTTCATTTATGTGAAATGAGGAAACCCTCGTGCTCCTAGACGCACACTGTCCCTTTAATAAAATGGCTTGGTCTCCCACTCAGCTCTGGCTAAGTGCCTGCCTATTTTCATTTAAACTTTGGCCAACTAAACAGGAATAATGGACCATAAGGGATCTAGATGCAAGGTAGAGCCATTTGCAAGTGGCTAGACTGTTTATTTGCAGATTGCCTTATTTACTTAAAACATACTTTCCAGTATGACCTACTGGATGTATTTTTTATACTGACAGCTTATTGAATTTGCGGTTTGCCGCTTGAATGCCTTGGAGGTAAGAGCCTTATATAGTTATTTCATTTGTATTTTTAGAGGACTACCCTGGTAGATTCTGTATATGCAACTTGAATGGAGTTGGAAATAGTATGTAAGGATATTTAAAGCACTAGTTCATGCATGTTATCCTTTAATCATAATTAAAACTAATTATTGTAAATTACTTTTTTTTTGAAAATCAGTTATAAGAGTTCAGCTTTCACTAGAAATAGATTGAATCATGAACAAAGAATTTAATATTCATTTTGCTCATATTTATAGTTCTTATAATTCAATATTGTCTTTGTGGAAAATAGTACATGCTTTCCTTTACAGCCATGTAACATCCATAATACATTCATGCTTAGAATCTCATTACTCAACTAATTTTTTACAAGAAGTTGTTCATACTGATGATTCAGATCAAGATAATTTATCTGTATCCAAAATACCTAGGTGTTTGCTATTCCTAACAATTAGGGATTTATAGAAGAAATGATGCTCTGTTTTCTCTAATATACTTACTATTTTTTTTATAATTAGTTCAGTAACAATATATGTTAATACCAACATGCTTTAATAACAATTTATTTTACCCTTCTTTGTTAGTTGTTCAAATGAAAGCAAAAGATAGCACTGATTACTTTTTAACAAAGGAAATACTGTATTTGTTCTACATGTATTTTTTCTAGTAAAACAGATTCTAATATGCAAGTAGATGTGAGATAAAATTGAGATTACACTGACTGCTATGTTTGACACACCAATCAAAGGAATTTTATAACTTTGTTATACATATTGTCTCCAGAGCAGTTTTTCCCATGAATGTGTACTTAAATATGAAGTATATGTATTTATTTGTTAGTATCATTAGTTATTAATAAAAGCTATTAATAAAGCTTTTTTTTTTTTTTTTTCTTAACAGGAAGGAAAATTCTAATCTGGGATCAGAGTCACTATGTGGAACAAACATTCTTTCTTTTGCTTTTTAATTCTGTCTGTTACCATGAACCACACAGTACATGGGCAGAGCAGAAATAAAGGAAAGAATGCTTATTCTCATRTGCAAAAATATGAAGGTAAAACCATTTTCTTGTAATTTCTGATTGCCCATATAGTATGTCTCCTTATTTTTCAGGATAATAACCTAGTAATGGGCATCTTATACATTTTTTTTTGACAATGGGGCCTGGAAAAATATTTTGGTATATTTTACTTAGCCATACAGTCCAGTTTGGACTATCATTTTCATTAGCACATGTGAAATTGTTTTAAGTGATAAGAAGCCTATCTTTTAGTTTGAATTTGCATGTGAAAAATTGGTAATTTGTATATAAAATCAAATAAAATGCTAAAACAGTCCCATCAAATCCCATCTAATTTGAATGTTTTGGACTATAGACTGTCTTTAATACTGATATGAATTAAACTAACTGACTTAAATGAAATTATTTGAGTCCAGTAGAATTTCTTGGCAGTAATGTAATTTAGATGGAAATTTCTCCTCAGAATTTTTTACTGGGAAGAGGGAGGAAGAGTTGAGAGAATGGTTTGAATATCACAGAGAATAACCTAAAATCTGTAGTGCAAGTATGTCAGTCACTCATAGAATTAACTTTCTTCTTCCCTTACAGGTGATATTTGTCTCATTGATATAGTCTTTATCTTGGACAGTTCAGAAAGTGCCAGAAATCAATTGTTTGACTTACAGAAAGAGTTTGTTCAAAATTTAGCTGACAAAATTTTTGAGATGAAGCCAGTAAAATCTCAGCAGTATGATATCAAACTAGCAGGTATGCAGTTCAGCAGCACAGTCACCATTGATCATCCGTTTACCGCTTGGAAGAATGTGCAGAAATTTAAAGAGAAAATCGGTTCTCTGGGCTTCATTGGCCATGGCACCTACTCCTATTATGCAATTTCCAATGCCACTCAACTCTTTAAAACCGAGAGTCGTAGAAAAAGTGTAAAAGTGGCTTTTTTGATGACTGATGGTGTGGATCATCCAAACAGTCCTAATATTCAGGGCATAGCTACAACAGCCAGGAGTCTTGGAATACACTTTTTTGCCATTGGCCTTTCTAAGAAAAATGTCCAAGAAGGAAAATTGCGTTTGATAACTGGTGATTCAGCTTCTAAATATATCTTATGCCTGGATGATGAAAACCTGGTAGCTGATACAGCTTTGGAACTGGTAAGTAATGCTGAGGGGACTCTTATAACCCTTCTATCCATGGCAAATTTCATGTAATTCTGAGTAGTCCTGAATGCAGTGCAGAGGTCTGCAGGTGAGCTAGGGGCTGGAGTTGACCTTAGGCTTGGGAGTTAAGGAAGTTTTGAAAGATTGGATGTTAAYGCCTGCAAGTGCTGGGCTCCAGAGTTGATTGTAAAGAAGGGCATTAACTGTGGGCTCAGAAACTGAGGTTAAGACAATACTGAGCAATACTGAAAATCCCTTTTCATAGGACTAGTTCCATAGGATAGTTATTACCACTGTAAGAAAGGAGTTTACTTTCATTAGCATTCTCGTTGGAAATTTTCATTAGCATTCTCGTTGGAAATTTTATAACCTAGAGAGATTCCTAGAATCACAGAATGGTGGAGATTGAAAGAAACCTCTGGAGATTACCTATTCCAAGGAGACAAAGGATTAAATGAATACACTAAAAAAATAATATATAGGGAAATAATATTTTTGTTTTCTTTTCAGGAAATCTTACTTCAGAAGCAGGTAGGTTTTTTGAGTTTTTCATGTTTTGATAACCATTTTGAGTACAAAATCATTTCTTTTTCTCCTGATATCTGTTTCTCCTATAGTGCAACATTGTAGGAAAATATGTTGTAGGACTGATCAGTTTTCCTGCTATGAGTAGAGGTCCCTAAAGTGGTTGGATTTTCTTAGCTTTCATCCATTTTTGCCATCTCTTCTCATGATAAATCTATAAATTCAGTTCCTTAATGGGTAATAGCAAAAGTAAGCCATAGAGAGCTCTTCTAACTGAAATGAAATAGGACTAGCACAAGGAATGCAAGTGCATTAGCTGTCACATTACAACACAAGGTCAATATTGTCCAAAAGTTATGTATTATTTTAAGTATTACTATGTGTATATTGCCTTAAGTATTTGTACGTTATACCTGATTTTTTTGTGTAATAAGTAAAATTTGATATTCGAACTCTTTTGAATTAGGTGGGGCTATACAGAAATATAATGTTGATTATATAAGAAATATATTTTATAAGATCTTTTTTTCCTTGTTATTTTACTGTTATACTATCAAGCATATGTCTAGACAAAAACAGACTTTATGCTTTAAAAATAAATTGAAGATACACTTGAAAATGCTCTCCTCAATGTTTCTGTTAACATTTTAGTGTATGCGGAAGATCTGTGAGTGTGAAAAGGGAGTAAAAGGAGACAAAGGTGATTCTGTAAGTATGTGTTCACTTGGAAAGCTTCCAAAAATTGAAGATTAGTCATTGAGATCAATATTGCACAGCATTTTAATTGATTATTCCTTATGCAAATAAACTTCTCCTATAGAAAAACGTATTAGTCATGCCTCTACTGCAGATAGAAGTGTTGTGTCATAGGATACATCCCTTAGGCAAAGAGTTACTGCCACCAGTGRCTCTCGTTTGTGTACAAGGTAAAGGCTCAAAAGACTGAGGGTGACAGTAAATGTGAAGAAAGGGCTAAATCTTCAGCACTCTCTTTTGTCTTGAGCACCTGAGCACATCACTGTTTCTTGGCATTGGAACTGCAGAGAGCCATAGCTTCTTTCGAGCAGATGAGAACAGGTGGTAAAGGGTATCTCTGAAAAACAGGCAGGAGGTACTGGGTTGTTTTCTGTGGCGACACCTTGYTGGTTAGATTTTATTATGCTCTATTTTGCTAAAGGCGAAGGTAAATAACATGTTTACTTTTTAKTGAACATTGATGAAAAAGAAATTGCAGATATATAGTATGATGATACTAGAAGAATCATTCATCAAGTGGAGGTAGCGTCACATCTGACTTACCTGCGTCAGAGTGGATTTCTGCCTAAGCTTATTCCAGCATGATTTTGGCCTGCCTTTTAGCTACAGTCTTAAAGAAATTGGAGAAAATTATCCTCAAAATAATAAGAACATTTTCCTCCTTTTTTCAGGGCAGTATTGGTGACAGAGGGGAGAAAGGTGAGCCGGGACCAAAAGGAAACAAGGTAAAGTAAAATAGTAATAATAGTAATAATAGTAATAATAGTAATAATAGTAATAGTAATAATAATAATAATAATAATAATAATAATTCTGCCTAAGTTTTTGAAACCATAGAGGTGAAGAGAGAAAAGGTGTGGTAAAATATGATTTAAAAGCCTGGACTTAGCTATGATAAATTTACAGTTAGCTGCTTTAGAAGCCAGAGAGAAAAAAATGAAACTAAAATACTACCAACTTAACCTGCCTATCATTCCATTTTTTCTTTATCAGCAGAGGTCTCTGAATCTGATGAAAGGCTCGTTAAATACACTGGAGCTTTTGAATACTGYGGAAATCTCTCATGGAGCACAGCTTGCAGAGCTGATGTCTAAGATTTCAGACACTTCAGGCTTCTGTGCTAATGTTCAATACTCTGTTCTTGACCGTTGGAAGAACCTTTGTAAATAGGAAAAGCAATTTCTAATCTTTAAAGAATGTTCTATGTTTCAATGTAATAATAATAAATAATAAAAGAGCAATACATATTTTAATTGTATTGTTTTGCTTCTAATAGGGTGATGCTCAAAAAGGAGATCATGGAGAAAAAGGTGAAGAGGTATGTGACTACTACAGTGTTAATTCATGTTTGGTTTTCAGATTATTTTCCAGATCTCCGAGGTTATCACATTTCAATTCCACTGAATTCCGAACTGAAAATTCCAGTTTTCACAARTAATTCCAGTTTCACAAATAATTCCGGTTTTCACAAATAATTTCAGACTCATCTTTTTTTAATTATTTATAGTACCTAAACTAAGTTTTGGATTACTAAAGCATCTGTACTAAGAGAAGCACGTTAAAACCACATGTTTAATTGTTGGAATGCTCTTGGTAAAAGTTTTGAAGTTGTGTGATTTTGTATTGAGTTGCACTATACATATCCTGAAGACAGAATTGAGGATGCCATCATGAACAACCATCTACGTAGTTCTCCAATGGCTTCTGTCATCTAATTTTTCTCAGCTTTGATCCTTCTTGCTTCACAGTAGAAAGACTCACACTACTCCATGCATACAATGAATTCTGTTTCAAAATCCAGTTTAAATTGTAGGTTATATTTGCTAAGTGGTTGTCAGACTTGAATATTTACAGTTAACTGTCATAAATACACATTTCTCAGTTTATAGAGAAGTGTAACTTAAATGATTCCAGAGGGATATTTTATTTTCATGAAGACTTAAACTTATAATTTAAACTTATAATTAAATTAAATATAATTTAGTATCTTTAATATCTTTTTCTTCTGACTTAAATTAGGAGTGAATTATGCCTTTACATTCTCTTTTATGATTTCCCTTTTTTTTTGTTATTGTTGTTATTACTGTTTTCAAACAGGGAGCTCCTGGTTATAAGGGAGAAAAGGTAAGATTTTAAAAGAATAGAAATACTGTGAAATACTTGATGACAGTGTACATGAAAAAGGAAGAGAAGGGTCTGTCTTATTGTCATGAGATGCACTTCAATGAAACCCGTAGGATTATTCATGACAGTAAATTCAGCTTTTATGGAATTTGTTCGCTGGCTGGCTTTCTGGAATTAAAGGAAAAAGTAAAAGATCAGAAAATATAAATTTAAATATATAAAAAAAATAGAAGACCAAAAATAAAGCTGCTAGAAGGAAAAATAATCTTAGGGTAAAAGGGTATGCAGAAAGACTGTGAAATTGATTACTACAAACACAAATAGATGGGGCAATCAAAAAATGCAAGAAGGTTATTTGTTTTTAAGGTACCATATAATACTATATAGTGCCACTTCAAAGACTTGCAAGATTCTGAAGCCAAAATTATCATTCAAAACATCATAGTGAATACAATACTCATTTTGATTTTGCTTGATTTGAACCTTATCTTTCCGTAAGGATAATTAATAAACGCAATGCCTCTCTGAATCTCTGCATTCACAATAAAAATGCCTCAGTCAGTTTTATGGAACATTTTCTGGAAAGAGGAAAAGTAGATACATACATATTTGTTAATTCATCAGTAGAACGCATTGTTAATTCACTTCCTTCTATGTGTACAGTCTTACAGTGTTACTCTGGAGATCTCAGCTGTCACAGGATCTCTGGAGGCAGTGCAACAAGCTAGAGAGATTCAACAAGACTTTTCAGATATTAAAAATGTTGTCTTCTTACTACGCAGATTTTGTAGGCATTCTCAGGGAGAAAAATTATGTATCTTGAGCAGAATTGAGATACTGCAGACCATATCTAACGGTGCTACCTTTGGGCCCTCAGAAACTACTAAAACTCTTGCACTACTGAGATGTTTGCAGAGTCTTTAATGTCTCTTATGCAAACAGAATACCTTGTTCAACTGTTAACTATTTAATTTCTTATAAAGGGTGAAAGAGGAGAGTGTGGACCTCCAGGACTAAAAGGGGAAAGAGTAAGTAAAATTTTTATTTAAACTGTTGCATATGTCAATCAAGATATTAAAAATCATGTCAAACTTTTTGATGACAACTTCATTATTATTATAAAATTAGAACTTCTTGTAATTCTCTGAAAATTGTGATACATTCTTTGCAAAAATGCTGACCATAGCCCACTACACAGAAGGAAAATATAGCACTCACACAAATCAACACCAACACCATCATCCTGTTCTCCTCTCTAGCTGATCAGGGTGAAGCTCTTTGGAGAGATATACACAGACMCATGCACATATGCATGCACACACCTATACATGCACATATATAAAGGCATCTCGCTGTAGAGATGCTTTTATTTTTTATTTCTTTCATTATAAGGGAAGTCACACTTGACTAGTTCAGATGAGATATGCACAGGTTATGTATTTAAAGAGTAGTGTAAAAGGAATCCACAGCTGGATGGCAAAGACAACGGACTCCTGAGTGGGATAGTTGTGTATCTTGAGTTCACATAAGCAGACTTGTACGATTACTACAGACCATTGATTTATGGTCAGAGTTTTCACTGTACTACCAGCTAGATTGCAGTTCATTGTTCTTTCGAAGCATCTTTCTTCAGCATTATCTTCATCGAAGGTAAAACCGAAAACTTTGTAGTTCCTGGAGTACTGTCATTTAATGATGAATTTCTGAGAAGAATTAGGAAATCTTTAAGTCAACAATATTTATCACAAAGGAAATAATATAAATATCTAAAGACCATGTGTACATTGTGAGATGCTGGGCCTTAAAGTGAAGGCAAGTGAATTGCAGAAAAGCCTGAATTATTAATAAAGAAAGAAAGAGAGTTGCATCTGTCACAGGAATAAGAAAGCTCATAACTTCTTTATCCAGACAATATGTGAGAAATAACTGCAGCTTATGTAAAATCTCTATGAAGATAAAAGGAAGCTATTCAGAAGCTGGCAAAGAACATATTCAAAGTAGCCAGGAAATCTGAATTTAGAAAACATATGCCAGGGCTGCTGGAAATTTTCTTGCTTCCTTTCTGTTGAGAACAGATGAAAAAATTGACATCTGTAGAGGTTCAGAAATTATGATGGATTATAGACTTCAAGAACTTAGTAAATAAAGAGAAGTACTGTCACAATTAGAATTCCCAACTTCACACATACAAATACAGAAGAAAATAGAACAAAATAATTATTTTGTTTAATTAATTTATTTTTTAAAGAAAGTAAATTTAGATAGGGGAAGAACTTCAGAAACCTCTCTCTACTTTATGTTTCACTGATCCCACTGATTTTGGCAGAGGTTTTGATGCTGACACTCTTTAAAAGCTAGTCAAGCTTGAAATTCAGAGATTTTGTGTTCAACTTTGAAACCAAAACTAATTGTGCATATATTGTACCAAAAGTAACTATCATCAATCACATCTAAATATTATTTTGTGCCATGTTACTTGAGTAACTTTGTAAATGGTCTAGAACACAATGAGTTTATATAGTTTCCTTGGCAGTTAGCTCTCTGACTAAGTATAGAGAATTGTTACGATTTCTGAGTCTTAATTTGTATGGGAAGAGTGTAATTGTGTAGCTGTCACTGTTAAATTCCTTAAAGCTATTAGAGATTCAAAACRTGACATATACTTTGAAAGATGGAGCAGATGTAGATAAATAGAGCTGATGGCTGTATACTTGGAGATATCATTAAGATAAAAGAATAAGATAAGCCAAGGAAACTACTCTATTTGCCGAAAATTATTTTCACTTTGGCAACAATTTACAACTGAGTATTGAGTCAGCTGGAATTTAATCCCGTGGATGGTGCTTTTGGGTGACTCAAGAAGTAATAATGCAGCAAAAATACTTGTGAAAAATTTGTGGTAACAGTAACTAGCAAGAACTCTTTAAATGGAGTAATGACAACTAATCGAATAATGAAATATGGCATTTTAGCTTTGAAAATGCAATTTATAATTAGTTTTTGCAAAGTAATATTGTGGAGAGACTACAGAATGCTTGATTAGAGATATAAGTCATTACATATTTGGGGGAGTTTTGTGTTTGTTATTGTTTAATATTTTACATGAATATGTTAGCATTTTATATTAATCTGATTATTTCATCTATTTTTCCTTAGGGTTTGGAAGGTGCTTTTGGGCCTAGCGGACCTCGGGGACCTCAGGTAAGGATCCTGACATCTATCCAAGAAAAAGAAGACATGCTGATCTTTTTAAGTTTGTTCTACAAGCAGCTTGTGAGCTCTGTGCAGATCAGCATGTTTGCTAAAGGCAGCAGAGTCTGGCAAATCTTTGTCTCTTTGTCTTTAAAAATAGCTTTCAAAGGAAAATTCTTAACTTCTCCTTAAGGCTATTCTATAGCCCACTGAGGGTCCCAAATCAAGAGCTCTCAACTTACCCTTATAGTAAAATTGTGCTGAATCAATCTGCCAGTTCCTACATCCCTTTTATATTACATGGCAGTTGGACAGACTCCTCCTGAAATGTAAGGCAGCTAGAGAGACTAAAATTTATTGCACAGACTAAAATCTGACCTGATTATTTTAAAGCCTTKGAAGTGAGTCAGAGAAAGCTCCAGTCCTATTAGAAGCAAAACCTATTACCTGTCTCAGATCAGTTRTTTATTTTCAGTAAGCTACGTGCTTAGACCATGCCTTATTCTTCCCTATTATATAGTTGCTGAAAAGGTTTCCTGCCATCTTTGTGTGTCTTATAACTTCCATAGTATCCCTAAAAAAATAGTGATAAACACCTAAAAAGAGCTGCTGTATGTAGCAGAGACCTCAAGAATTTATGACTTTTTTTTCCTAGTAGATCCATAGGTCATGTGGAATGATGGCACTTACCCATTCATTTCTCTGACAAATGTATCTCTGAATTGGATAAATGAAAACATAATAGGGAGCATAATAAATTAATGGGAATTTATTCTGTGGTACTAAGATGTGTGCCATTCAATATTTTAAATTATTTTTTTCAACTTTATTTTAACTTTGAAGTGGAGATGCATCAATGCTATATAGTTATTGTATTATTAAATCATATAATATATATAACAGTTASTAATTATTTTATGCCCTAGTAATTCTGGCTTTGTCTAGTATGCAAGTAGTAAGTATATGGTCCCTGTCTAAAAAGATGTCACTTAGTTATTCCTATTAGGATATAGAAAACTTAGAATCTAAGAGATTTTTGATGAATCTTCAGAGGAGTTAATGAGACAAATCAGATCACCAGCATGTCCCTACATCAGTTCAAATCACCGTGCAGTATATGTTCAGTTTTGCACACTGTGAAATRCCAGCTGCTGTTGCAAGTGAAGCTATCTCTAAATTCTTCTCTAAATTAATCTCTGAAGTAATCCCTCACTATATAATAAGGCAAAACCATATCTAAGTAAATAACCTCCTCCTTTTCATACACATCATTGTTCCTTTTCATATACACCATCATTACAGTTACTTCTACTGTATTTCAAGCTTAATGTTACATCTTGTCCTATGGTACAATGGTCTACATTCAGCTTAGATTTGAAAGGCTCATTACTCAAAATATTCTAGCTGTTGGAGAACAGACACAGATGAATGTTCCACCCTAACAGAGGACTAATACAAAGGTTACAAGGATTTACTGTAGTTCTGAACTATGGGAACTAAATAATTACCATGGGAACTACAGCTCTCTCAATGACTTAGAAGAGCATAGCATGCGATGAACTTCAGAGTGATTTATCTTAGTTTTTTTTTTTTTTTTTAAATTTATATTAGCACATTCTATACCATCATGCCTGAAGAACATTTATTTTTAACTGTTGGAGCATTTATCCATCTCACATCATGATCACTGTTCTTTTCCTCAGGAAGAATAGCTTAAAGAAGAATGTGATTTTTCAACTCTTGTTTTGGAAATGCTTTTCAAATACTATGATGTTTAGAAAAATATTTTGTTTGTTTATATGACCTCAAGGTATTAACAAAATACAACAGAATTTGCTCCTATTGAAACAAAGAAAAAAATCAAGATTTCTTGAGGTGCTCAAGAATCCTTGTTTAATAAGCCTATCAAACAATATATAACAATATATTCATGTTAAACCACTTGGTGAACTGCCATATTCTTATCACATAATTAATCCTTCCTGAGTTTGTGAAGGTAAGATTGCAATATATTTTGGAAGACTATTTTAGTTTCGTTTACTGTCTTCCCCCTAATAACTGGCTTATTGTCTATATACCTGTTACTCAGATGTATGGTTATATATTTGCATGCTTTGTGCAAAGACTGGAATTGTTATTTAGCCATTTTTTTTTCAGACTTGCACATCATGGAAGAYACAAAATCACAGATATTCCAAAAATTTTACATTTGTTTTTTTAGAACCTAACTATAATTTGCTTGAAGACTTATTTGGGCTATTAATGGCTATAGCTGAAATACGTCRTTTTTCTTTCTCTTTGGACAGTATTTTTGATTGATTTTCTTGTAGCTTATCATGTTACAGATGTAGCAAAGAGGGTGAAGAATACACTATGAGTACATTTTTATGTCTGTTTTTGCCTGAKAATTGGCCTGAGAATTCTGAATAATGAAGAGTTTGTCATGAAGTTAAAATTAATCTCAGCTTGTGAGCAGACAATGAGATTCAAGAGAAGCAATTTTGTTTAAAGGGAGCTGAATAGTCAGAATATGATGGCTTAGTTAATTTACTTGTGCGGGGAATTCTTTGCAGAAGGGATAATATGGAAGTATGGCAGTATCAGGAGTAGGAGAAAAAGGCAGCAGAAAGCTTCAGCTAAAACTGTTGCAATTAACATGGAGTAATAWGATACCATTTCTACCATCATGAGTTATTAGCTATTAACTGTACAGGACTATGCATGCACTGGGGCTTTATCAGAATATGCTACAGAAAATTCTTCTCCTTAAGAGATTAACATTGTGCTACATTTTAATGTATCCTGTTCAGACATCCTTCAAAAGAAACTTAACATGCATCTTCAAAAGAAAGTAATTCTATGCTCTGAATTTTGTATAGGGAGTCAGTGGCCCTCCAGGTGACCCAGGCCCAAAAGGCATTCAAGGCAGTAAGGTAAGATATAATTATATATGTTTAGCTGCTATATATGAGTAGAAGTTATATACGGAGAGTTTGAACAYTACATTTGAACATTACAAAAAGCAATTTTTGAATTTCCTATATACTGCGAAAGACGAGAATGACTTGTAAAATTCGTAGGGGTGTAAGATTTGGTGAAGATTAATGCATCAGTTAGATAATGACTACAGCTTGTCAAGCAAAATCAATTAATTTGATTATTTGATTATCTAATTAATTCAAGCAGTCTTCTAATTTGCCTGTCTTTGGCAAATAGCTACATGTGAATGCATCTGTCTTGCATTGGTTTGTACAGAAAAATTTTTCATTTATCAGTTTGAAAATGTAGAGTCTAATGATAGTCAATTTACCACAGCTTTTTTTGATAGCTAAGCTAAAAATTACATAAAACAGTGCCCAAGATGCAATATGTAAATATTCATGTTTTGTTTCTTAGGCAACAGGTTCATTTAAAGATTCACAGAAATAATTTTAGATATAGGAAATATTTATGGTAGAAATCTTGGAATGCTGGCATGCATCAGGATTTTCCTCTTCCTGACAAGTGCTTTTTCATATTTCTTGTTTGTTCATCTTTTCAACAAAATGCCTGATTAGGAAAGCTATTCTAGCTTATTTCAGAAGAYGGAGGGAAAAAGAGGATGGTGCATCTGAAAGAAGCTATTCATGAATGTAGCAGAAAAGTCATGCCTCTCTCTAATTTCAGTGCAGCAAATGACAGTATATTTTTTTAATCTGTCRTTTCACACTGACAAATTCAAGATAGTTCTACCAGATACTTCTATTATATACTGGACCATATTTGTTGAATGTTTTATGCCCTCTTTGCACACTTCGATGTTTGTAAAACACATGCATGTCTCTGTGCATATATTTCATTTACCTGGGTATAATATTTATTGCCTCGTRTTATCCTTAGAGTCAGATTTTCAATATGAAAGAAAAAATATATATCTTCTTTCGCAGTTCCAGCTCTGCTGCTTGCAATCTAAAAGACAGCTAGGATTTTTCCGRACTCCTGCATCTTTAATAATAAGAATATTTCCAGACAAGTGTAACTAATACACTTAGGTAATTACATTTAAAACTAACAAGTATACAAACATATTTATTTTTCCTCCTGTCCATACCTAGTGCCAAAGCTAAACATTGCATTTCTACAAGGCTGAAGATATTTGAGATGAGTAAAAAAAAATCTGAATGATCAGCACAGATACTCAGTAGTTGTTTAAAGTTTAATAAGCACCCATTCAGTTGGTAAAGGTCAAAAATACTTAGCAATCTTTCCCATGTCTTTTGTCTTTACAGAAAGATTATTCAACTACTTTTTTAAAATTAGTTTTCRTGACACACCATACAACGTATCTGAAAAGTAGCAGTTATAAATAACTGTCTTGATRAAATTAATAAGTCTATTCTTAGTGCTGTTCCATATACTGTGGTCTTTCCATGCTAATACTGACTGTGTATTGAGCTGAACTAGTGACTTCAGTCTGGTTTAGCAGAGCTAAAAGAAGTTTAATGGCATTAGTACCAATATGACATAAAACAGAACACCACTACTGAACATCTTTATTCATTATTAGTGGGCTATGCTGAGGTTTGAAAGACTGTTCAGTTCCTCAAAATATAAACTCCAGACCTGCAGGCTCCTACACACTTYTTGGTGTCTCATCAAGCCTACCTTCACTCACATGTCTCACCAATCAGTTAATCTCGAACGTCTATAGCTCAGCTTCATACCCTCTCTCTTGCTTTGCAATGCCAGGTGGCAGAGTCAGCTGCATGGCAATGTCTTTTATGTGCTGTCCATCTGCATATGATTCTGGTGGTCACCAAGCAGGAGAATGGTTGTGGCATGGCATGGCATCAAGGGAGTGCACTATGAAATGGAGCCTTCCAAAACCTGCTTAGGAGCAGAAGGCTTCCCCTTTTGCAAAGCATCTCTGGAAACTGTTTAACTATTATTTCACTTGTTAGGTATTAGGCTTTTTATTATTATTAGGCTTACTTGTTAAATACTGCCTGGCTTATGGCAATTTCAAACGTCCATGAAACACCTGGCTWCTCTTTCTATTTTCCAAGCAGAGGGTACTATGCTAACCAAGCTAASCTCAAACAAGCCTCATTCCCACAAAAGTCATCTTTCACTAATGACCTAGCACGGTCATCAATCATTTTTAAAAGAAAAGCTTAGTTTTCCTGTGTGCAGAATGTACTTACCCTACTACTACTGGGCATGCTCTTCACCCTCTTTCTCAAATACAAGATACTACTCATTCTGAGGAAACTTTTCCCATTAACTATGAAACCTCAAAASTGAGACCCAATTCAAGGTAAAATCTTGCTAGGAGAATGTTAAATTTACAAAAATAAAAATTTAGCTAAAGCCTGCATTGTCTTACATCCCTTACTAGTTTTAAATGCCAAGAAAGAAATGCCATTCACAGCTGTGCTTTAAATTTCCTTAGAGGTTTACTGAGGTCCATTCACTTTAGAGCATTCTTCAGCTTCATCAGCCCTGACATGTTATGTGTATTGTAACATGAAACAAAAACTTAAATCAAAGCATACCACATCCTTCATTCAGCTATAAAACATTTAAGGAAAATTACAAAAGCTCTATGGGGAAAACTCTTGCAGTTCTTTTGAGGTTAGCACACACAGTTAATTATTGCATTAGCAGATGATTAATTAATAGCCCTTATTCTAAATGAGAGATATTTGACTCTTGTCAAACTGCAGCTCCTGAAGAAGAGACTCAGATTTTGTGTTTCTTGACTCTTTAAGAAGGGATGGTTGACCTGCTGTATATTTGTGCTTGCTGATGCAAACAGCAGACTCCCAGAAGAAAAGCAAGACCTCATCTAGAGAAAAAGTAAAAGGGCTAGATGCAGAAAGTCAGTAAGGAGAACAGCATGTTTGCTTCTGCTTTAGTAAAATCTGGCTRGATAGACATGGACTAGCTGGATAGCTTGATAATAGCTGGTATGGTCATTAAATTAGTAGCAGGTCTTTTTAGTAGGATTGCTTCTCACAGACTACAATAAAATTATTACAGGAAACCACAAGCTTTCTTGAGCAGAAACAGTAGGTAGGCTTCTAAYTGGCTACCGAATTCCCTTTGGTCAGATTTATATCACCACATATATTATGTGGTTATATTCTTATTAGAGACAATTTTGCCATTCAATAGTAATTAAAGAAAAACTCTGGGGAAAAGTAAGTAAACACACACCAGAAAGAAAACTTCATACATTTTGGTTTCCTCTCTAAAAAGGAAATAGGAATACCATGATTTTTCTTGAAAGCAAAGGAGTTCTAAGAATAAACATACATGCAATGCACTTTAGTTTGCCCTGTATTTCAAACTTAATTTTTTTCTGCTTACTGTTTTGCAAAGCTGAATTACCTTATTAAGGTCAGTGAAGTAAAATGTGCATACCCGCTTTCCCCTAGTATTCCTGGATAAAAAGGGATTTTGGAACATGCATAGGTGTATTATCAAAACTTTTATTCCCTTATTCACAAAAGCGCCTTGATTTCTATTTATTTTATGTATTTATTATTAATGAGAGACTGAATACTTGTACATATTGGTGAATAATGTGGTGAATGTACAAAATGGTGAATAATACAAACAGAAAAATATGGGTCTAGGTTATACAACTGGGACCTGGACATGATCTATGTAACTGAGGTAACCAGTCATAAAGGAAATCATGAATAAGCAGTTCATATAAGTACAATTTCAGAAATGATATTAGCTTTGTTTCTTCAAACTCTTGGACCAGTTACTTATAATAAAGAACACATTTCTGGAAATCATGATGTATTCATAGAAAGACTGAAGGCAACACATTTTTAAAAGCCATTGCCATAGCTAGGACCTCCCTGGAGAATTTCAGATACAAAGTAAGATTTTGAATTACAGTGTGAAGATGTATATTCAGCTGTATATTCAAACTTTTCAGGATATCGTTAAGTTTGAATAGAAGTGTTCAAAGCAGTTATTTTAGGTTGATCCTTCTATGAAAAAATCAGCCATATGTATTTCCCTGAAAATAGGTCCCAGACTGAATTGCTAAAGGATGCTGCGACTTCTCTCATGACTTATGAATTCTTTCCTTTCTTATCTGGCAAGTTACATCTTTCCCAAGAGACTGAATAATCTAGTTTCTCTCTCAAGAATTATAGTTCCTCTGCACTACGACTTTAAAATACAAAATACCCTGACTGTGTATCAAAATATCTGTATCAACTGTTGCAGCTAACATTTACCTTAAAAAGAAAATTTTTATATTTGTGATGTTACTGATTGTTATAGCTTACTGTGGAATACCTAGCCCTTCTGCTATTTACATTACATATGAGCATTCTTAACAGTAGTTATTTATATTGGCACTAACTGCTACTCGTCATAACAAAAGCTGTTTCAGGGGGTTGGAGGAAGGAAGACTGTTAGGTATATTACAAGCTCAAAGTGGTACAGTTTTAATACATAAAAATATTAAGCTCAGGTGGAATCCTTTATTTCCTCATCTTATTTGATGCTACGCTTAAAGGAAAAGCAAGTTTTAGAAAGAAACAGAGAAAAAAGAATTTGCAYGCAGTACGATACAAAGAAAATAATTATGAAGAAGCTACTTTGAAAAATCAGAATTTCCTTCTCATTGTGGAGATAAGGGTATTATTGCCAGGACTTGCATGAGTAATGCTRATACTAATACTCATAACAACTGCAGTTGAAGCCGTTTAAAGTGCACTAGTCACTAGAGAGAGAGAAAAAAAAACCCTCAGTATTGTTTTATCGTAGTTAGAAAAAAGGGCTTTTGGCAAACAATTTAGTTGGACTCTCGCCTGCATTTAAGACAGCACATATATTAGCATGTGGATGAACATAAGAAAGAACAAATGATTCGGAATCAGAAGCATCCCACAGAATTATTGTCTTTGGAAAGTTCTCCTTAAAATTGTTGGAAATAGATACAAAACAGAATGTCCATTTGGAGAGAGAGCACCCAATTTGGAAGACCCCCTGCAACCACAACAGAGGTTCGGTTTATTGTTTCAGCTGAGATATGAGCCTCTATCGTTCGAACTGCTTTTTAGAATGGAATAAATTCCAACACAATTTCATAAGTTTAATTTCAACAAACGCAGCCAATATGTTCAGTGGCTTTTGCAGTATCCAGGGTATCCTACCTACAGATACTACTGCTGGATGTTACTGACAAAAGAAAAAAAAAGATTCTTTTTAATATATTCTCCAAGTTTGTAGATCTTTTCCATTCATTCTGTGGGATGAATGACTGTGACATCTCATGCTGCTTTTCTCATGAAATTGCTGAGGAATGGGATTTTGAATAGCTCATATTTAGTGCACTCTCACCACCAGGTACCCGTGTGAATGAGTGAGTAAAAGAGGATGGGGAGAGGGTATGGGGGGAAGCATTATGGCAATGCATGGGTCAGTATGGGAGAAACAAGACACTATGTCCAGCAGCAGCTCTGCCGGGTTTGGGTGTCCCTGCTCCRTGTGTGGCACTTCTAGCAATTGTAGGGCTGAAGGATCCTCTCGTGTGAGTGCTTCCAGGCAGAGCCCACAGCTTCCCGGGCTGCAGTCCAGGACGGGGTGAGACTCTTGCAGTTGTCACAGCCAGAGCATCCTGCCAGTGTGTGGGTGTAGGAGGAGGATGGATAGCCACACTCGTATGCTGTAAGCAAATCTTGCAGAGTATTAAAAGGAATAGTGGGAGAGACTGAGTGGCGAAGGATAAAGGAAGAGAGTCAAAGGATAAAGGAGGAGAGTCAAGGCTACTGCTATATGTCACCTTATAGACATCATCATTTTTACATAGGAATCAACTCACCCAAGGTGTGTATTAGTGCTTACCCAAAGCTTTTTGAACTGAAGTTTACCTGGGTATGGTATAATATAATATAATATAATATAATATAATATAATATAATATAATAATATAATATAACTGAAATGAACTGACTCCAGTAGCTTTTGCTTAGGCTCAGAAAACTGTACGACTGCAATTAAGTGCAATGGATCCATTTTCCAATCTGTCAGGCTGAAAATGCACCGTTCTTCACAGTACTCTGAGCCTATTGCTCTCTCACCTTGCCTTGAGATGGCRAAGTCCAACCCTAACCAGACTATTTCCAAGCCTTGAAAATGCAAGGAGATATATCTGGGGGCTCTGCTAGTTTATTCAGCAGCTATTGAAGAAATAATGGGTGATGAGTTAAGGATCATGGATCATAGGGTAAGGATCATATGATATGATCCTATATATTCAGAGACAAAGCATAACTTCCATTGGTGCTTGGGTGCTTGTGATGTGTTGACATTAAAGGCATTCAGTAGCCTAAATTATTGCCCTTAGAAATGAAATGGACACATATAAATCATAAAAAAATCCTTTTGAGGATGTGGGCCTTATTGTATATAATTTCCAAAGAAATTGTATAAAAATATTTCCTTATATATTTGCCTTCTCATCTAAATGAAGACAAGTCAGAAAATCCTGGAATTGAAGTAACTGTTGGCCTAAAGAACAACAGTACTTAAAACTGAAAGTTTTTCAAGAGAGTTAAAGAGGAGACAAATTCTTAGCTTTGATTGTATTATTCTTGGCCTTCTCTAAATTTCCTGCTGATGGGAAACACTTAAAGAAATGGTTTTGATAAGCAGATTTTGAAAGAACAGCATGTTCAATGCCATGTTAATCCCAGAAGGAAACTGAAAGTCTGGAAGTTCTGCAATCTGACCATTTTTTTTTTGTTTGTCTGATCAGTGTCATAATAAACATAAGAGAAAAACAACATCTATGAACAAAAAGTCATTTTCTAATCTGCTTTTTATCAGTAAAAAAAAAAAAAATGCATGCATTTGAGATAATCTGAGCATACACTGACCTGAGTTGGTACTCTAGTCCAAAAGCTTCATGAAAATAAATACTATTATGAAATCCAAGCAATATTGTCTATCTAGCAATATAGTAAACTTCATTGCTACATCTTGTATTTTGTCAATTCATGCAATGTAGAAGTTGGTGATTCCCTGTCAATGTGGTATTTTGAAGTCTATGAATTCTTTGGAATTATACCATCTTTCTCTGATTTTGTCTGCTTTTTAAGAAGTTTCTTTTTTATGCTCTGTTAATTATATATAATTATGAAGGTGTGCTACAGAATTTYGGATTTTGAAATAGCATTTAACATACTGTTCTCTAAAGGAATTAATTTAAAGCTGAGCATCAATTAGCATTCTATTCTAAGCTTTAAAGTTGCAATGATAACATTTCATATGTTTAGCTAATGGAAACTAAGATGCAAGGACCTATTCTGATTCGCAGCACTCATAACACCTTAAAATTGTACCAAATTGGAAATCACTATATTGGCTACACAAAGTTTTAATGTGAAAATTGCTTAGGTTCAATCTTATCTTCAAGATGTTCTGTATCAGTGGCTTTAAAATGTATCATCCAACATATCAGAACGTGTGTTCATAGTAGGAGTCCGTGACAAATTGTCCCACCAATAAAACTCAGGTCTGTGAAGGCTTTATTTGCCTGACTCCTGCTTATATCTCTAAATGTTAGTAGTTCTGGAGGATTTGGTGCTCATTTTCTCTAACACCTCTGGTACAAGAGAGTTAGGAGCTGCAGTCAAAGATAGCAGTAAGAACTGTCATGACTATGAGAAAAAATCTGAAGGTCAACATCTAAACTGTAAATACTATTAAATTTCCAAAGACACATCCTTTCTGAAAAGAGAAAGCATATACTGAAATTTCAGAAAAAGTCAGGACAAAAGATCACAAGGAAAAAATATATTTTGATCGTTCCTGATGCTTATAAAGCTTTATAGCTTTGGGAGATTATTATCTATCCCAGCATCTTGTATGGCAAGGTTATTGACTCTTTTTAAACTAAAATTTAACCTGATCAGCTTTTTTTTTTTTTTTTTTTTTTTTTTTTTT
>NW_020454916.1:795607-810097 GCF_003342845.1 Nothoprocta perdicaria | reverse complement strand
TTTGCACTTAATTGTTTTTCTTACAATCTTTTTTTTTTCCTTTAGGGTGAGCAGGGTCCTGTAGGTCCCTATGGTCCCCCAGGATCCCCTGGTATTGGATATCCAGGACCCAAGGTAACCCTCAGTAATATATCTGTGAACATGCTAACTCTGCTGTGCGGCCTTTTTTTTTTTTTTAATGAAAATACTTGCTTGTTGTTTCATCAAACTCATATAATCCAAATGTAAAATGATGGTATTGTTGGGTTTGTTAACTTGCATGGGATGGAGAAAATAGAGCTGTCTACAGCAACTCCAAATCTTGATTATGAAGAAACATTAGAAATCAGAAATAATGCCATTTAAATGAGGGTAAAATTTGTGAGATGAGTTTCAAGCACTAATGAGTAAACATACTTACAGGCATAGCAATATATCTGAGTCACTATGATATACAGCCAAGTGACAAATTTGCATTCTTATTTCTTTACCGAGGGACAGATTGCAAGGTGGAATGAAGTCTTGCTAACTTGGAGAAGTCATGACTACATATATTGGCCAGACAAATCTTCCTTGGGGAGTCTTCAAAGTCATACAAGAACTACAACTACTTAGCTTAAGAGATCTTTTTTAGAAACCTACACTTATACTCAAATGAGAGATCTGAGTTAAGCAGAACCAGATCTCACCCAAATTAGTCTAGCTTCTTTTAGAGTCTATGAAAAAGGAATTTCACTCCTCAGTCCAGTTTCTGTACTACCCTGAGGAGATTAAAAAAGGAGATAAAACTGTTTTATACTCTTATCCTTGAAGCACATAATCCTCTGTACACTGGAGTAATGCTGAAGATTTTAACACCTTGCAAACAGGAGACTAAATAGTAGTGCTTGGTGTTCTCCTGCAACTAGATGTTCTACTGAAGCAAGCTTGAATACAATTTGAGCTCCTAGACTGAGCCTAATGGGAGGATCCTTCATAAATGAACATCTGTATTTCATGTTATGATGAAAATTTAGCCTGACATTCCTCCTCCTTATCACCTTCCAGGGTCTCTGCTCTCAGCAGCTGTCTCAGTGCAAAGATATAATTAAAAGTTACCTTGGAAAGTTTCTAAATTATGATTGCTATTTGTCTTACATAAAGAGATGCTGTATGCCTGATTTCAGAGTTGTTTGGCAACATGATTAGCTCATCTGTATATAAATGTTATATTTTTCAAAAGCATCATATTGAATTAGGACTGAAACTTCTAATGTCTTTTTCATCAGGGGGCTCAAGGCCAAGAAGGAAAAATTGGGCTTCCAGGACCCCCTGGAATTGGTGAGCCAGGATTGCCAGTAAGTCAGCGATATATATATATATAGGAAGTAGAAATTATAAAATAAATCTTAGTGATCCCAATTTATTGATAGCAGCTATAGTGACTTCTGATTTCACGAACAACTCACTATCTAGTCTGAAGCAGCAAAAAATGTGTTTGCATGTGGCATCATATTGCATATTGGATGTGTGCAGCTGATATTGTGATACAATTGCATGTGGCTTATCAGAGTAAGGGAATAAAACCATTTACAAACACTTTTTTTTTTTGTTTGTTTTTTTTTAGGGGGCAAGGGGAGGAGGAATTTACTTGGTCCATATTTGATCCATGTGAGAAAGACTACAGTATCCAGTTTGCAGAGAGACATGAAATCATTTAATAATAGATGTAGCAGTAGTTGTTTAAGTGTTGTCTACTCCAGTTATCAGTGTCATGAGGGGTGCAGGTAGCTATGCTAGCACATTGGGCAAAATGTCAGTAAGAAATCAATTTGGTGTTACAGTCAGATGATGTTTTTACTATCTTACAGGGGCCACGTGGTCCTGATGGTCTGCCAGGTGAGAAAGGACTACCAGGAGAAGGCATTCAAGGCCAGAAGGTACTTTTACAGTAATCACTTTTTTGTTTTGTTTTATTTTGTTTTGAGCCTTGTTGGACAAATTTGCATTTGTAGCCTTGTTATATAAAATCTCTTCACTGGTACAAAATATCAAGCAACGGACTTTAGTCTTCTGAATTACTATGTTCTGTTCTCTGAAAATTGCTCCCAATTGAAGAATTCTATCTAAATTAATAATCAAAAAGTTATACAATCTCTGACAATAAGAAGTTGATTGAATTCTTATTTTTGTGTTTACTAAGAAATCTTATTTTTGTAGCACTGCGTAAAGCTGTCTTTTGAAAAACTATTTAGCTATTTATATTCTGTATTGGAAGAAAGTATGCAAGAAACTTTTTCATTCCGCCTTGCTATTTCTGAGAAGCTAAAGCATGAATTGCACAAGTCCCTATGGACTATTCCATCTTTAAGAGCTATCATTGGGTTAATTTTTGAGAACTTTTTTTTTTAATAAATATGAGAAGCAAAGATTTGTGATTAAATCACAAGTGGGCTTTCTATCAAAACATAACCCTCTTATTTAGGGGTTTCAAAGTTCTCTAGAGGTTTGAACTACTAAGCAAAAATATTTTTCTTCCTTTTATAGAAAAGATACTAGCCGTGCCTTTGCTTCACAAAGTTCTGCATTGGTGCTTCAGCTTTCATAATGAACAAATTATCACATTTTCAGAATATATCTTCCTACTTTTTACTATTTCATTTTCTGCTTTCTCTCTTTTATTTTTTCTGAAACAAATTATTTCACCAACACAATAAATGCAGATGTAGTATGTTATGAATTGTAACCGAATTTCTTTTCCTAATTATAATAGTTGTAATTTCCCTAAAAACATTCTAACTAAAATTCTAATTTTCCTAGCAGTACTAATAGTAACTCTTCCATTGATTGTCTTGTTTGTCTATGAACAAATACCTTTTTCCTCCTCATTGAGCTGACTAATTTGTGACCACAGGAACCAGGATGGTTTCTTTTATAAGATTCTAAATAGAGTTATACAACTGTCACATATTTCCAGGGTGAAAAAGGCTCTACAGGTCCCATTGGTCCACCTGGGATAGCAGGGCAACCAGTCAAAGGTGATAAGGTAGGCACAGAGCATTTTTTGAACATATTTATAGTAAAAATAATAATGAATTATTCACACAACAATATGTAAATGTATTATAGCTGGAATCATGAGGAGCTGCTCTACACCATTTCATGTATGTAGCTTTGCAGACTGCACTATTCTATCAAAATATTTGAGCCTTCTAGTATTAATAGAGATACTGAGTTTACCTGATAGCTCCAAGGGCTATATTGTATCCAAAAGAAAAAAAAAMCTCATTTGTCTCATGTAACTTAATGGATCTGGGGCTGGCAAGTGAGCAGTCCAGCTTCGGAAATTTGTTAGTTTTTTGTCATTCAGTCCCTGAAAACATAATCCAAAGTGATTTTGATTCTTGTTGTTTGAGGAGATTGCAACCATTAGCATGTACTTCCCAAGACAATGGCTGGTGAAATATGCCAAAATATCCTATAGGGAAGAGACAGTGATCCAGATCTTCCTTCTCATAGTTTAATGCCATAGTATTAGTCCCACTTCCCATCATTTTCCTGCCCTCCTGTCCCATGGTTCCTGTTCCTCACTGTATGGCATACAACTTCAGCTGGAGAAGAGGACAGCACTCCCATCCAACAASTTAGTCATTCTTCTCAGATGCAGAAACTTATCTTACTCTCCAACCAAATAGCCTCTAAGATCTTCAGAGCAAGCTAGGTGCTGTGATTTGGTCTGTCTGTGAGAGGCACCATCAGTGAGTACCTGTCAGTCAATCTTGCTCAAAGGAAGATCCTTTATCTACACAGGTGTGAGCAGTCTTATTCACAGGTCTGTGTAGGGAAAAAAATCAAGATCAGGACAGTAAGTGTCTGAGAACATTAGTGTTTGGAATAAGTGGAAATGATATTTTGTTTCTTAGGGACTGATGTCATACATCCCTGACCCCTTCATGGATCTGGGTGCTTTTTAATATCCTTACTATCTCCACACCAGAATGCCAAGCGCTCCACGGTACCTCCAATTTGGTTTCCATGTACAAGCACACATAAAATATTAGTCTTCTTCATCCTTCAGAGTGCCTAGCTTCTCTTCTATATGTGTCTGGCCATTTTCATGACAGTTGTAAGAACCTACTGTCTTTGTGGTCTTCACCTTTCCAGCTCTTCTCCTTGAAGAAAGGAGCAAAAAATTTTTGGAAGTTTTCAGGACTGATTGAAAGACAGATATTCAGATGCCTGAATTTTATCCGAGTCTTACTTTAGGGTCTTAGTTCTTTCCTTAATTCCAGAAGTAGTACATAGTAGACAGAGGCTGAGAGCTAATTTGGTTGTTCAGGCAGTGAGATTGGAGACTGGTAGCGTAGTTGCTTAGCCTTCTTTCTGAGAGACATACTTCATATTGATGTCTTACCCATTATATCTCCTTAGGCTTAGTTTTAAAAATACTGTGCCTTGTTGTTCTATTATTCAAATAGATAGCTTTGATAAACAGATTATTTTAGTTAAAATGTGTATGTATAAATATTTGCATATATGCATACACACAGACACATGCATGTGTATATGGATAAATATTTGTTTTGTCAGATTAATTTAAACTCCTCTTCACAGTACTTTTTCATATAGATCTTTTACATTGTCTTGATGAATGTAACTCATAATAGTATTTTTCTTACTATTTCAGCTATGCTATGTAGACATTTAGTTATTCAAACCTCATTTAAATCAAATTGAAGTAGCAAATTCCAGGATAAGACAGCTGTGTTTATCTTAAATATGTTAATCAGCTAACATGGATAATTGCAATTTAGCTCTCTGGACTACTTACAGAATTTTTTATGTAGGGTGAACAAGGGCAAGTGGGACCACAGGGCCCAGCAGGACCTCCAGGAATAGGCCATCAAGGAAGCCAGGTAAGTTTAAGTCAGGACAGACATTCAGCTACAGATATGACAAAGTTGGGTGATATAGGCCGAGTCAGACCTTTGTGCCATTCTCAGAGGGATCCCATAAACTGCTTAGTTTTAGTGTAAAATCTGCCATGCGTTTTCGTATACTTCTTCGTAAAATGACCCAAGAAAGACTGGACACGGTACTCCTCGCAAAGTTTCACTGTCATCAGATAGATGAGGATGATTTGTCTTATGTAAGTTAATTGCAGTTATTGCATCTCAGAATTAATGTTTTCTTTTATTGGCAATAGCAACAAGATGTGATGAATTTCTTCAGATAGACTCCAGACTGTATCTCCTGTTTATGAGAAACAGTCTTAATTCTAGTCCTGTTCTTCTATTTCCATAGCCCTAATGAATGACAAGGATGTGTGCAGCCCTAGTGCTCTCCAAAAGGAAAATAATTTTCCCACTGACTTCAAAAGAAAAAGGATCAGGGCCTTTGCTTTGGAGATACAATCAATATGTGCATACATTTTTTGTTTTTTAATTTGATCAAATCTCTAATTCTGATGTGGAGACATTATAAGTCTCACAACAATTTTCATTTTAAAAAGTATCTAGACATTTGTTAGCCAATGGTTGCTGTTATAAATTATTCCAATTGATCTGAGTACTATTAGAATCAAGAAATTGAGTTTTAGAAATTGGGTATAATCTGCACAATAATTTAACTAGGAATGAGATATCCGAAATGCATGATGAATTTCAAGAGTGGTAGCATATATTGTATTAACTTCTTTATTTTATTTTTAGGGTATACAGGGTCCACAAGGAAACCCTGGGATCAAAGGATCTAAAGGTTTTGGTCTGCCAGGTCCAAAGGTAAAGGTTCGGCATGATTGAAGGAAAAAAAAAAAAAAGGCAAGCATCAACAAATCAACAATCAGTAGAAGGCAGCAAGAAGCAACATATCTTTGTCAGACTTTTCAAGGGTGTTTTGATGAGATGAAAATGTCCCCTGATTACTGAACGTAGCAGCTCAGCTTTGATCTTTCATGGGAAGGACCCAGTGTTACCAAGGTGTTCCCCAAATGCAGCCTATGGCTTCTGCTTAGCTTCCAGCCCATCAACTTTGTGAGTGTGGATTTTAGGTTCTGAATGAACACAAATTTACAAACAAGATATCTTTCAGAAATGTTCTTATCAAATGACTTTTGTGCCCTATATACATTGTATTCAAAATCAGAACATAAGTTCTGATTTTTCTTTTGGACTTTGTTTTCTTTACCAAATAAAAGATTTTTTTTCTTATTAGGGTCAACCAGGTGAACCTGGACAAAAAGGAGAACCAGGACTTCCAGGAATTGGAGTACCAGGGTTTAAGGTGAGCCTACTTTTCAACTGTTACTTCTTCTAATTCTTTCCCAGGTTGCTGATAAACTAGATAGAAGTTTTTGTTTTGGTTTGGTTTGGTTTTGTATAAATCGACCGTGATCAAAATAAGGAGAGCTTTCAGTGACAGATCTTACTCTAACTCCACAGCTTTATCCTTTAAACACATATTACTGTGCTAGAGCTCTCTCTTAAAAACATTTTGGAAGCCATTACAGGAAGAGAGTTTGTCATTATATTTTGTAAGCTAATGACATATCTCTACGACCTATTAATAAGGTTGTTGCTACCTCTATTCCTCTGTACAGACTCAACAAACTCAATCTGTGTGACAGTGGTGGCTACACCATCCATATGTCAGAGCTGATCACTTACAGCTTAAATTAACTTTAGCTACACTTTTGAAGGCTACAGACCAGGTCCTTGATATTTCAAGTAGGATTTCCAAAGTAAAAAGGTAAAATGAGAAGGACATTTTGTTTTGAGTGATTATTGCCAGGATGATGTAAGAAGTGCTTAGCAGGAGTAGTTCCTATGGATGATTTCAACTTTTTTTTTCTGACAATGTCTGCCTTAATAGTAATGCCTAGACCAGTTTGTGAAGCAAGTATCCCTGCAGTCAACAACGTAATTTATGGTACAAACACTTCACCAGTTTGTCCTATTCATGCAGTGAATAAGACAGAAGATATGTGGTCATGAAAATGCACAAAAGAATTCATTAGGTTGGACAGGCAAGTAAGGATGACCATTACTTAAGATCCAGAAGACTGACTTTGCAAATAAATAACATTCCTGTCATATTATTCTTGCATATAGAGAAGCAAACAACATTTAACCATGTCTTTTTACTTCATAAATAAATGTAAATTTATGTAATACAAAACCAAGAAAAATTTAAAATGTATATTTCAGATTGTATGATTAGAAAAAGTTACTAACTATATAGCATATTTAACTTGGAGTAACAGCAAAAATATCGTATGATATTAATATTCTAATCCGTTGAATAGAATAGAATAATTTACTCAGGTATGCAATATAATTATCTRTTCTTTTTTAAGGGAAATATAGGTCCATCAGGATTCCCAGGAGAGAAAGGGGTACAGGGAGACCGTGGGAAGGCAGGGGAAAAGGTAAAGCAATTTAATTTACTGCATGTAAAAACTAATCTAAAGATCTAATTTAGCTTGTATTAATTTGCAGGTATGCAGTGGCAAGGTGTTTTTCCTGGGAGAAGACACATGCTTATAGTTTTGTCAAGAAGAAGGAGTATGTTAATTGAGATGAAGTTTCTAATAAAATTAAGATTAGAGGCTACCATATGAGTCAGCAACCGTTCCAATTCTCCTGCCTTTTTTGAGCTGTTGACTGCCTCTAGATTTCGTGATATCCTTGGTTAGCAGATTTGTCTTTAATCTGTTACTTGCAATCTGCTCAAAATTTAATGTATTACAGTCTGCCAAGAGGTCATGCTCAAATTAGAGTGACCTAGGGCATACTGTCTGGATTGTGAGGTCTGACTGAAGGCTGTCAGCCTGGTACAGCAGTTCTCGCAGGCAATTAAAACCTGTGCTGCTTATTTCTAAAGGAAATCCTAGTATTTGATGAGAAACTCTTCCATTAGGGGGAAAAAAAATCATAGTTTCAAAATGGTAGAAAGGGTTTAGAGGAGAAGAAAAGAGAGTGCTCAAAACCRTGTAGAATTAATTAGAAGGCTTTCATATCCATGTTTTTGCAAAAAAAGAATGAGCTGCTTAGTGAGCAAAAATCAGCTATTTGGGTGATTCTTGAAGAGCTGCTAAGAAACAGGGGTCCTTGGAGGTAGATGTTGTATTTGGGAATGCTTTTTTTCTTTCTCTTTGTGTTTTCCCATCACTCTGAAGACCATCTTGGTGCCGGCACCATTTCTGTCATAAGTTATTAAAAGTGAAAATGTTAGTGCTGAGCACATATGTCAGGTACTCAAGGAAGTGCAAAGAACTGTTCAATATCTGCAGTCAGTAGTGAATGAAGAGATAGGATCTTTGTATTTACAGTAGTAAGCTGACTCACAGAAATGGGATTCAGATTGGTGCTTAACGAAAACTTCTGATGCCAGTCTTTTTGACCTTATTCCCAATTATTGAATTCCCAAATATTGAATTCCCAATTGATAGAAGTTATGCCAGGCAAATGTTTGCACCCTGGATTGGCTTTTTGCATAAAATTGTTGTTTCTTAAGAATTGTTTGTCTCAGAATTGGCCCACATAAGATCTGTTGTGAGAACTTTGCAAATATTTCTCTTCCTTGTATGAGTATATGCATGAAATTCTTCCTAGAAAAGATTAATGCAAGTGCAGTTGGCATTAGTACAGATATTTGTACAAATAAAGAATATGAATGCAGGAGGGGTTGAGAAGATGGAAAATAATATAGTAGTATTGGTGCTACTGGTAAAAATGGTAGTATTTTTTTCGCTATCAATATTTTCTTTTTTTGCAGAAAAAAATGCAGATTTTTTAATTATATTTTTGGGACAAGTATTGCTGCAAGCTTTGTTTCTCAGAAGTTCATTTGTTAATCGATTAAATAAAAATAATTAAATCAAAAGTCATTAACCATATAATCTCTGTCAGGGAGAAAAGGGAGATCAAGGCCCAAGAGGCCCAGAAGGACCCCCAGGCAAAGGAGATGTGGGCCAAAAGGTACGGCTTGACATGCACACTTGAGAAATATTACAGCATTTTATTTTTTATATATATATTAATAATATATATTTCTATAATATATATTTCTCCTGTTCTATGAGAGCTCAGTTTTCATCTTTTCATCATTGTATCTTAAATAAGTAGTTATATCTTAACTGATGATTTTAAAAGGCCTTGAGAGATAGCAATACATTCCTTAGCCTAAAGAAGTGCAACAAAAACTGGCTGTAAAAATAGAGATGAGTTTTAATTGTGATGTTCTAAAATTTAGAATGTGTAGAATTTTTCTTAAAAGTTAGGAAGCAAATTAATTCGGTGTACCAATATGGACAGGAGGAATATTAATTTAAAAAAAAAATTAAAGAAGTATTAGTAGACAGACAGATGCTTTTCTGTCTCACTTAGTAAAATTTATGACATTTTAACATTCTAAAACTGAACGAGATTCCAGTTGGAGGGAAACAGCTAATTACCTTTTTACTTGTGGGCTTCATCATAGTTGTCCTTTTTTGCTAATCTGTGTATATCTTGCCTGTGAATGAAAAGGATTTCTTTTGTGGTTTAAACAAAAGCTTTGTCTTGATCAGGGTGACCCAGGAGAAAAAGGATCCCAAGGACTGATGGGTTATARAGGAATACAAGGCCCAGCAGGACCAAAAGTAAGCTTGCTCTTTCAAGCTTCTCTTTGTGCTTGATATAAGACCTAYGAGATTCCTGTAAACTACAATTTCCTCAGATCTGTGATGCTTGGAGAGCTGCACAGTAAGAAAAATGAAAACAGAAAAAGAAATATTCCCACCATTTGCTCTGAATATTTTATGTACCTGAGGAGAAAAAGGACAGACAAGCATATAATTACAGTATTTGCTGTTGCATTTGAGCATGAAGAAACTCAATTAAAGTTTTCCTTGTGACTTTAACTATGATATTTTGCAAATTTCATTTTGAAACACTAACTTATTAGGCCTTTATGTGTGTAGTAAGTATTACCTATATTTCCTGAAAATGAAATTTAAATCCTACAAGCATTCAGATTATTTATTTGGCTTTGTAAGCTCTACACAAAAGAAATAATTAAACATAAAAAGTCAAATATGCAGTTCAAGTAATAGTTATTTAAAATTTGAAAGATGGAATAACTTCCATAAGAGTAATAAACTGATTTTTTTTTCCAAAATATTGTCTATTTCCCTGAAGTAGTTTAGATATATTTTAAAGTTTTGGAAAAGAAATCCTTTCTACTTGTGCTGGAAATGTAACTGTATGTTTAAATTTACATGATAACCTTTCATTACAGGGTGAACCTGGAGACAGAGGTCCACCCGGTGTCGCAGGATCATCTATTCGGGGACCTACTGGACCAAAGGTGATTTTCTGATATATGCTTGCTGGAAATCAGAGATGAAAAATTTGTAACACACATTACAAGAAAGTCAGTCAAGATTGTCCACTGAGAGAATTCTTGATGAAAACAAGAGCTTTGAAGACTTTGTTGTATTTTTCACTTCAATTTTATTCACTTCATTTGTATAACTTTCATAGTAGCTTAGCCATGGTACAAAATCTACTGGAGTTTGTATTTTTTCCAGGTCCTTTACTGAATGTCAGATCAGGCCTTTTATGTGAATGGTTGATCCAACAGAACAAATCACTTGGGTATTTATGCAGGTTGATTTTTAGGAAATATGTAACTGTCTCTTTAGCTACAGGATAATTTCTTTGTTTAAGCAAGAGCCTCTATTTCTTTAATCTATCACAGGCTAGAGAGGTTCGTTTTCTCTCTCTGCTCTGGCAAATTTATTACTAGTAATTGTGTTCTAGGARCATCCCTGGCAAATTTATTACTAGTAATTGTGTTCTAGGAACATCCTTGTGTCTGCAGAAGTGAAGCCAGACACTACAAATTTCCAATGTAGGGAATCAGCATGTTGCTCAAAGCTGGGAGTTGTCAAGGTCTGACATCTTTCTAGTGCATCTCTAAATATTTGGTATAGCAGTAAGYGATTGCTAGACGTCGAACTGCTGGACAACCACGGTTGTGTCCGTTAGAAATTTATGCATTTTAAACTACACCCACGCTTGGGGACCACAGTTTTATTTCCCTTGACAGCCATTAAGCTATTAATAATATAAAGGCAGCAACATTGGTTACAGCTGCTTTCCATGGAATGTTTGGTTTTCATTCCCTAGTGAATGATTCCTGAGATACGGACTTTTCATCTTACCAATTCTACTGCAAATTGAAAGTTTCTCTGTAGGATCCTAATGTAAAGTAAAATATCTATTGCWTTAGATTAAAGATGAAAAGGAAACAAAATATTGTCCAAAGGGATAGCCTATTTTGGGGTTTTTGTTGTTGTTTTTTACAAGAAAGGATCCGGCAGAACTAAAATCACCAGCAGTTGTAACAGATAATATTTGAGATATTTGAAGGGAAAAAAAGTTTCTTCCTGAGTCTTCATAAATGATATATGGAGCTTGCAACTTTTGCGGAGGCATTGCATATGTAGCCTCTGTCTAGCACTTGTCACCAAACCATCTTTGCTGTCTTCTTGGTGCTCTGCCAGAAACAAAGTTATGCCAGCCTTGCACCAATTTGTGGTCAGTTGTGTTAATGAGGACAGCAGGCAGAAGCCATGGTGAATCTGGCTACTGAAACTGAATTGTAATACTTAATCTCTAGCTGAAAGCTAAAGACATCAAATTATTCCTCCTTTTGACACTCTTGAGGAGAAGCAAAAGTGTGAGAGGCTGGAATTAAGGTTGCAAAAACTCCTACAAATATCAATGCTGAAATCTCTAGTTCAGAAATTGTCATGCCATTATGAGAGAGAGTTAAATACTATTTCTTTTCTGTAAGACTTTAGTTAAAATTGAGAATAACAAAAATGTTTTTGGGTTAATTTCTGTTTGAATAGGGGGACCCAGGACCCAGGGGGCCACCAGGAGATGATGGACTTCCAGGAAAATCAGTAATGGGACCAATGGTAGGAATTCTTTGAGACAAAAGATGGAACATAAAGAAAATCAGGATATCATCAGGAAAATCAGTAAGATTCTTGGTAGACTGTAGAAAACACTTGTGCAACATCTTCAGAAACATAACCAACCAGTTTTTCAACTTTTCCATCATTCCAGGTTAAACCATTTTTTAAAATATACTTCTAATCTCTTCAAATAAGAAACACAAATGAATTAAATAACTAGTTTGGTGCCTCTGAAACTTCTCTCAGAAAGTCCTCCTTATTTGGAAGGACAACAATGCTACTTACCTTGTTGATGTGCAATGAGTCACTGTGGTTGTGTTATCTAGATCCCACAAAATTGTGGGAGGAGGTATTCATAGAAGTATTCCCAGACTACCTCTTCTGTGTTTTGGATGTAACTAAATAATCTGGACCAGAGAACTGTGATTTATCACAGATTTGGAAGGTAATCTTGAGTAGATTTGTAACTGCATTACTAATGCCAAAGCCAGCCAATTCTTGTAAAAGGTAATGTGCTAACATGTATTTGGTATTTACGTCGTCTGCTAAGACTGAACATCTGTTTGGCAGTTCTTTACTGCAATGGAATTTGATATTAAAATAGAGATGATTTCATGATTCATAACTACCCTTATTGTATAAACAAATGCCACTGAATGTTTAAAAAATAGCATTTTCATCTTATCCAAAATTTTAGAATTATTTAGTATGAAGAAAGTGTAAAATTGGTCTTTCATTATGAAGCTCCTTATTGAATAAAGGTGTACTTGTTGGTTAAATTTCTACAGAACTGGATCAAAATTCCATGATTTAGAAATTCCTAAGAAACATCTTCCAATGCTGATGTAGTTTGAGTCTGGTGATCAGGTTGCGTTTAAACTCTTGCAGTGAAAGATGCTTCAGACTGGACAGTAGGAGAGATTCATAATAAGTGAATCCATACCATGTATAATTTTCCTTAAGTATAAAGTACTCTTACATCCCTATCCCAAATATATTGTTAAAATGTTTTCAAAATTTTGTTTTGAAAAAAAAGTTTCAGAAGTTTCAAAGTTTCGTTAGGAAAATTGCATGTGTCTATACCAGAGAGATTCAAAGACATTCATATGGCTTTGGACACAGATCTTATTGAATGTATAACTGCAGAATTTGTTGATTTATTTTCCAGTCGTGGACACTGGACTCAGATCAGTCCTTGAGACTGGAGCTGCTATTTGGACTCCATTCACAGTTTCCTGAAGTGTTGTGCTCTTGATGAAATCTCCAGGCACAATGCACTGGTGAAATAGGAGTTCCTCATTATGCAATCAGTTGTAATTTTGTTTCTCTAGACATTTGTTTTTGCTGGAATATACAGGAGAAATGAATGCCATTTGCATTCTTTAAGACCTGTTACCTGCGTGTACATTAACAACTGACCCTACAGCACTTTCTCTAGAAAACATTTGTATTTCATGGCACTCTGGAACTGAGAGAGGGTAGCACTGCTGTCTGTATGGCCATACCTATATCATGCTTAGGGGTGTAGTGGAGGTTTGACCTACACATATCAATAAGGATTGGCAGTACTGTCACATAGGAAACTTTCTTGTTTTTTGGCAAGGAATAGTCTACTTAAAACTCTACTAATTTGTTCAGTAAATGTCAGGAGGATTGGGAATGGAGTTAGGGAAGAGAAGATTGATATTTTCTTTCCTTTTTTATGAAAGGAAATACTGATGTTTTTCAAATGTRCAGAATTCTTTGTAGGAGTGAGTGGAACAATCAGTCAATATAAGCAGTGATTGTGTCCTGCTAAAGAGCATTTTAGTCTAAAATAAGAGAAAATATGTATTTTTAATAATATATTGTTATATTTCTTTCTTTTTTTTTCCTGTGCTTTATTATATAAAACAACGTGTGATTTCTCTGTAATGGAAAATGTGCAACATAACTCAAGATAACTTAAGGCTGGCATATCATGTCAGTATTGCTAAACTCACTCTTCAAATATGTTCAAACTCACTGTTGTCCCCCAAATCATGATGTAAATAAAAGGAAACCTTAGAATAGCTTGAAACTAAATAAATAAACTTTAAACTAAATAACTTTAAACTAAATAACTTTAAACTAACTGTTTAAAAAGCCTTAAATCATAACTATTAATTGGCTGAAGTCATAAATGTTCTGAAAATTTTCCTCTGCAACTGCAAACATAGAAATTAGCCCTCACTCAATTAGACTTCTTACTCCTCTGAAATTTTAATTTCAACTGCRTTAAGGAGCTTAAAAATTTCTCAGATTGTTAAATAAATTGCAAGAGCTGAAAACTAGTATTCTGTATTTCCAGAAGGATTTTAGATAATTTTCTCAGATATTTGTAAATATGCATTTTATCATTGTAATAACTGATTATACAGTTACTGGCACAGTGCCTGGTCATTTTCTCTTTAGGGTAACCAGGGGTTGCCTGGACCACCTGGAGCACGTGGAGAAAAAGGAGACGGCCACAAAGGTGAAGTTGTAAGTATAATTTTAGTTCTGTAGATAGATTCTGTGCTTTAAATCCTAAAAAAAAAAAAAAA
>NW_020454916.1:744363-795601 GCF_003342845.1 Nothoprocta perdicaria | reverse complement strand
AATCACTCAATATTTAGAATTTTTTATTGGTCATTGCTATTTTGAGGTAACTAAATGCATTTAAATTTCTCTTTTCTTCTTTAGTCAATTTAAGTATCTCATATGTTTTTGGAGGCCTTTTTTGTCCTAATTAGAGTGTTAGATGTATAGACAATGAAAACTGGACATAAATTGGACTACCTTAATTTTTAGCATCATACTGTATTATCATAAGCATCTTTGTGGCCTCCTTGTTCATGTGTTAAATCTAATTACTGCTCTGAATTTCTGTACCCTACTCCCCACCCCCTTTTTTTGTCATTTTCTCTTCAAGGTTTCTAATAAGATCTCTTTAACCAAATCTTGGAGCCTTCACTTCCTTGGTTTCTCAGCTGCCTTTTGTCCTGGAGATCAGACCTTCTTTTAGAAGATTTGTCCCTTGTTGTTTTTCTGCTGGTTAGCTCCTGAAAGAGTAAACATCTGAAAATTCCTGCAGGCAAATTCCATTACAAGGGCATATCAGCACTCACCCTAAATCTCAGTCATCCACCTAATCAATTTGACAATTTCGTAATAGCATCAATCCCTATTCTGATCTTGAACCACAACCAGGACAACCATGTATCCTAGAATGTGTCACATAATCAGCCATCTCTCTCTTTATGGAGGGAAATGACATGGTGAGACCTCCCTTGTTCAGCCACGTGCCCCCGGGGGCATCCTGAATCTTATCTACAGTCTTGGATTTCAATTATGTCCTATAGGATATTGTAGAAGTACATTTTTGGCCAGCTGGTGGAGATGACCACTTATGCTCGCTAGAGACATTTGGTTCTTTCTCAAGATTTTTATTCCCCACTGTGTCCTCCACAGCAGAGGACAAGGAGAACATGTGACTGGAGGGTGGAAACGGTACATACTGCCCAGATAACATACCCAGTGACATCCAACCAGTATGGCTCTGAAAGAGAGGAGGACCAAGTTGTGATGGAAGCCTGAAAGGACTGTATCCATGCAGAGCATGTGATCTTTGCTAAACCTGAGTAGATGAATTTGTATCATGACCTGACCCCAAAACATAAATGGGTTAGATCTGCAGTACCAGAAACAATGGCTGCAATGTATGAAATGTGGAGAAATGCTTGTCTTTTTGACTGCTTTGTCTGAATTAAGATCAGTTCTAATGTTATAAAGCCAAGAGTTGGTCTTCTACACTCTGGTATTCTTTTCAGATTTCCACCTATGATTGAGGATGACTGCTGGCCAGTATATATCAGTCGTATAAAGAATTTTGACAAAATGCACCTRAAATGGAGGGATTTGTGACTAGTTCTGTTGACTGTCTTTTCTATGGAAGAGTAGAGGTACTATTGTGGAAGAACAGAGGTACTACTCCATTAAACCAACTACTAACATGCTTTTTAATCCATCCATTGTACCAGGGACCTCCAGGACTAGTGGGACCTCCAGGACCACCAGGCCCAAGAGGTGTGGGAGATCCTGGACCAAAGGTAATAACATAATGATGTTGTACATTCATCTGAGCAGTAGACATAGTAGAAAAGCATCCCCAAAAACAAATGGATGAGATGCTATATATATGACAAAATGCTGCAATCTCATCTATTGCTTTCCATAGCAGTCAGAAGAACAGASTGCAATAGGCTTTTCTGCCATGTTAGATGCAAAACACGTCTTGCATTAGCCACAAATTTGATGCAAATATAAAGATTTGCCATAGACCAAAGGATCCAGGATATTGGAGTTTTCATGTAGAAGTGCGGGCAGAGTGTGCACCTGAAAAAATGTTTGTCCCGGCAGATTACATGACTTCACCATTTATAAGAACAAAAGAAACTTGTGATCTGCTTTTGATTTTTACACATTTTTATATGGTGTCCTACAATTTGTTTCTATATATTTTTCAGAAGCACAGCCATAAAACTTGTTTTAAAAAATAGCAGTTGTGAAAAATTTCACTGCAACTATTATAGTAGTTTCCTTTCAGTTAAAAAACAAAACAGAACAAAACTTTTCATTCCCATTTTGRGTTTGTTCCACTCAATTTTATTTTAATTAATCTTACTGTATCTTTTGTCTACTGACTTAAAATTGTCTCCAATTTTTCTTCAAGTAGCTGTTTTGACTGAGCAAATTGTCTTGTTACAGAGACTATTCTYCCCTCAACAATTTTCTCTTCTCTAAAATCTCTTCAATTTATCATTTCCCTTCTTGAACATTAGAAAATAATATTCTTAAAGGATCTACAACGGTCTTTATGCAAAAGTAAGAAAACTTCTATATTTCCAATGGCGTTCTGATTTCARTTTCTGAGGATTGTAATCTTTCAGCCATGGCATCATAGTGTGAGATAATCTTAGTCGATGACCTGACATGACTTTCAAGATTTTTCCTTGAAAACATTACTCTCTGTATGTTGTCATAAAGGAATATTACCCTAAGCAATCTGTAGTCTTAAAAATTATAAATAATACATGGTAAAAAAAAAAGTCTCCCTAAAACCCAAGTAAGCGAGATACACTTGAAGATGCTTTGCTGTTTATTGCTATATTTTGAGTCCAACCAGTTAGCTTTATTTTTTCATTATTTTTAATGTCTGCCTCAATTTTGCAGAATATTCTAGGATTTTAATGAAACATTCTTCTATAGTACCAGAAGAACTGCCTTGTAGGATTGTTTTATATCAAGGTTAATATCTTTATTTAGTAAGCATATTTATCTCATTTTAAAAATCTGATTAATGTAGCMGTATCTATTTTCTGTAACTCTGTATTGAATAGTGTCACTGAAATTATTTCTAGTTCTTTAGTACTTAGTGATTTGTCAGCCCTCCCATTACTCTATGTGAAATGTGTTGATAAGCAGTAATTCACAATAGGAGCAAAACTAAGATTCCCAGATATCTATTGCCAAGCTATTGGTTATTCTAGAGATGAATGGATTTTTCTTTTAAGACTTTATTGTTATTTGTTTATTTTATATTGGAATTCTCATGTCCCAGAAACTCAAGTTGAAAGTCCTTTCTGTTTGGGAAAAAATGTGTTTGGGCAATATTTATTTTGCTTTCTCCTGCAGCAGACTCTCTTCTTCCTATTTTACGTATATAATGAGGAAATCATTAAATAAAACCACAATGTGGGATATTTCAAAGCAATTTGTTCTATGATTTTATACTTAAGTCTCTTTTCTCATTTTTTTTWAAATTCTGTAGTAGTTACAGTGTGACTTTTTACATAACATATGGATTAGAACTTTAGAATACTTAGGGTTTTTTTTTTTTTCGTGAAGAAAAATTGGACTGTTTCACTGTTATATTTCTAATTCCTTTATCAGTTGTATCTTTTCTCTTGGAGTTTTACCTCTAAGCCAATATGAAAATTTAGCTAAAAGTCTGTGGTCTTCTCATAGGAATCCATTTCTAAGAACTGTAACAATTGCTTTTAACCATCATTTCTTCTGACTTCTTTGGAGCCTCTTCTAATCCATTTCTGTAGGACTCCAGAATCTACAGGGAATCTACAGAATCTTCGGGCAAATGCATGTGCAAACCCAAAGTGAACGTACAACTTACATTTCCTTCAAATGAAGTAAAACTAAGTGTAACCTGGAAGTATATTTAATGCACTTTTACCATCAAAGGAGAGTGAGTAAACTGGAACAGAACAGGCTAAACTGCAGTCCCTCAGATYTGACATTAGATCTATCTGCACTAACTGCAGATTCACTCCTCCTGGACCTGCAGGGCTATTTGCTGATAGTCTTAGAGGCTCCTTATCGAGCAGAGCTTCCCACTCATTAACCATGCACTGATGGAACAGATTCAGAACATGCTATATCCATGGGATATGGGGACATAGTGTATTGTCCTAGAAAGAGTTCTAGGACAAAGAACCCTATRGGAGTAGCTGACAATCATTTGTTTTTTAAATAAAAGTGCATTGGCCCTCTCTCATGCCTTCCACATAATAATAATAAAAAAGAAATAAAGAAGAACGGCAACAGCTTATGCATATTAAAGAGGACATTTGTTTGATAAAAGAGACACATGAATTTACACACTTGTCAACTGGAAATTCCTTTGAGTATCGTTATATAAGAATATTCCACTAAGCTCAATCAGAGCTCTGTTCTCCTCACTTTTAGAAATGGCTCACATATGTGTGCACTACAAGATAGGAATTTGAAGTGTCAGAGATCAAATTCACATGAAAACAAAATCAGAACATGTGGGATGCATTCAGTCTTGCTGGCACCCTATTTTCTGCAGCATTAAAACCGGGGCACGGAGTGTCAGAATACAATAAAAARGAAAGATCTAAAAGCCTTATTGCCATCTAGGAGGTGAGCGATAAACATTCATGTCCACAGGAACACAGCGCTGGAAATAACCAAAACTTCATTCTCACTAACTGGACAACAGAGGGAGTATTAAATCCACTAGCGTTATCTCTAGAGCATGAACCTATGAGCGGGATCCAGTTGTAGGGTGAATTTCTTTTGCAGCTTGGGTCCTGTCTAGTTGAACTCAATTGAGGAAAGTAGAGCTGCAGTATCTTTTTTTCTTACCTGTTCTCACAAATACCTTTGCTAGCCCCTAGCTCTCACTAAAAGGAGTACCCCTATGTCTATTCTGTTTCAGTATCAAATATGGAAGCTTCACAGTAAATGAGATACATATATTTATTTTTAGGTGACCTTTAGGTCATTTAATGAGTTTTCTTGATGTGATAAGGAATGATTCATTTATCTGAGATGATAAGAAATAGGCATTGGAGTCCTGTGCTTTACACTGTCTTGGCTCAGCTCTTTATTTSTTGTTTCAGTGTTCACTTCAGTGATGTTTTTCTAGTTCACTATTTTGCTGATGGTGATGATCTTATCTGCAAGCACAATATAGGAAATGAATTAYAGTTTATCAGATTTATAGCTAAATCCTTGAAACAAATTCCCTGAAGGGCAGCTTAGTGTCACACCTTAGAAACACGAACTTATGCTTTGCAACTCACAAAGCATAAGGAAAGTCTCTTTCCTCCAAGCCAAGAAATATGAAAACTTTCAGAATTATTACAGAGCTTTACAAAAGAGCTTTTCAAGGAGATATATGGTATTAGCTAAGCATGTGAGGCTAAAATTCAATCCTCCACCTGGAATCACCCAGCGTAAGACCCAGCATATGTTGCCCATGAAAGAGGCAACTTCAAGCCACTCTTCTACTCTTTTTGTTTGGGATTGGTCTAAGTGCAGGTGTATYGGATACCAGACTATAAGGAATTGTTCAATAATTTCCCATTCAGCTTCCATCACAGTTGCTTAGAGGCTGCTTCACAGTTCACAGCTGCTAGGAGTGTCTTAAAATCAGCGTGTCTCAAGTCATCACAAGAATATGATCTCAGAAAACTAGCCATCTCCTTAGTTCCCTTTTCCAAAACAAAACAAAACSCAAACAAGCAAACACCCCACCAGCCCCTCCTGATCAAATCTGAGGCTGAAATTCCCTCCTGACTGATTCTGGTCATTAGTTTAACCGACAGATTATGAGCTTGACAGAAATTTAAGGCTAAGAGCAACCGTGTATCATTCCTATGTCCTGACTCAAGCTGGCCAGTCTCCAGTGCTTTGGGAGATAGGGAGTAGACAATAAAAACAGATGTCAAATGTTCCATCAATAAGGATATTATAAAGGTTAATCTAAACCTCAACACTTGGATTCACAGCTCCCATATCTGCAAATCTGTCAAATTTGAACATATTGTAGGCTCTAATATGCATATATAGACTTATACGTAAAGCATGTACGTCAGTGTCATCTGTGCTCTGTGTAATCCATACTTGCACCTCTTTTCTAGCTAGCATGCTCCCTCTGCAGGCATGTTCATGTTTTTGAGTACAAAACCAATTAGAATTAAATGTACTTATATCTTAGTGGTTCACTGGGTTTTRTCATTGAAATTCTTTGTTTTGTCAAGAAATATAGTTTCTTCTTGGCTCTGATGTTGATATTTTGGATAAATAATACCTTATCAGTACATTTCTTTATTTTTCTTGCATGAGCCTGTATAAACATAGACCTAACAACTCTTCCTACTAAACCTCATTCAGAATTTTGTGTTTCTACAACTGATTTCATTACTCATTTCATTAGTCATTGTTTTGTTCTTTTCAAACTGAAGAGAGTTTTCCGGTGRTTATGTGCTGATTCCCTCATCTGTATGGTTTGAGATTATGGAAAACAAAGCTGCCTCTTGTATCCCCTTGCCTAATCCCCGCCAGTGTCCCCTGATATCTCTCTGCTCGTGTTTGGCCTGTTTGCAGCTCCAGGGACAGCACGCGGTTCAGCATTACCCCCGTTTCACCCTGGCTACTGCTGCTGCCTTGTACTGCCTGGTGGGGAAGGGATCAGCCTTCTCTGCTGTTTTTCTCCCTGAAAACAGCTTGCATTTCCCTCCTTTATCCAGCCTCCAATTTTCACCAAAACCATGGTAATGATTATCCTCAAGGCCTCAACCTCTCTGATGAATTTGGCTGAAATCAGCTGATAAGTTCAAAATATACTGGGGTGGATGGACAGGAGGACTAACACTGATGAGCAGAAATACAGGCATGGTATCACTCAAGCCTCACTCATGTGAAAAATCAAGCTAAAAGTGTTTATAAATTCAACCTCCATTAAGGCTTTTAATGAAAACAAAGGCAGAGSTGTTGCCTTCTCTCATGTCCATTATATTAAAATAAAATTTTCATAATCACRTTAGCTTGTTGGTTTGGGAAATAAAATATCTCTAGTTTCAGAACACTATGGGTCCAAGACTTCYGTTGTGCCTTACTAGTAGGCCCACAGGCCCTCCTGGCAAGACCCTGCACAATGTGATAGAAGAATGTTGTAGTTTCCAAATGAGCTTTCTTTCCTTTTTATTCGGTAGCCAATAAAGTTGCATATTATAATGGTAATTTTTGTGGTGAGTTTGATCACATGGACCTTTTCTTGTGAACACAGTGCTTAAGTAACGTGGATGCAMATTTTTTTTATTGTTTATTCTACAATTGTTGAAGATTGTTTATCTATGTTACATTTGTTATTTTTTTAAGTTCAATAGTTTGACTGATTGCTTCGTTCTGGATTTTTCCAGGAATGTGTATGTAATCTGTTAAGCAGATGCAAAGTATARCACTTAAGAGGTGATCAAATTACTGACAGTACTATGATTATTTCCAGGGAGATCGTGGCATGAAAGGCTATCCAGGGCCCCCAGGACCTAGGGGAAGTGGAATGGTTGGTCCCAAGGTTGGTCCAATGAAACTTTGAAACTTTCTTCTGTTTTGTGATTCTGGTTGTGGGATTGCCTGACACCACAACATCTTCAGCTACTTATTTACTTGGTGCAATTGCAGGAGGAATCAGACATTAAATCTTATACTTCTTATAATTCTAGCAACTTGATTAGGGAGGATGACTGGATGAAAATTACAGTTATAGCTAGTCTTTATGACTGGACTTGGCTAAATATTCAGCATATGCAAAATGTATGTAGTTTACATATCAGTTAATTCTATTTACTTTATTGAAGTAAGGTGAGTTTTTATTAACAGATAGTAGCCAAAATCCAGTATGAAGACTACAGAAACTTTTGTAATTATTGGTCAAATTTAGAAGATAAATATTTCATTTTGATGCTATTGAAGCAAAATGCTTCAGTTTCTCTATTCAAAATGTTCTTATTTAGTAAAGTGCAAAAGTGAAATCAAAAAGTTTTCAAGTCTTTTTGCAGGAGGTGCTTCTTTCACTGTACTCTCCACCTTCTGCTTTCCTGAATGACTGGTRCTACCGGACACCGTGGCACTACAGTCACTTTGAACAGATACATGATGCTTAGGAGCTAGCATGCCTGGCGGATTTACTTGCATTGGGTTTTATTGCTGTGGTCCTTTGCCCCTGGGCTGTCAGTTGCCCCTGCATGGAATGACTGCATCAAGCCATTTTATAAAAATTAGTATTATTATTTATCTATTCTATTCTATTCTATTCTATTCTATTCTATTCTATTCTATTCTATTATTTATTTATAAAATTCCATTATTTATTTATAAAATTATTATTATTATTGTTATTGTTATTGTTATTATTATTTATTCTACCCAGGCAACTACAAAACAGGACAAAATATCACACTGTTTCAGAAGCATTATTTATTTTCTCATTATTTTTAAATAAATTACTCCTTTACTTTCCTAGAGTCTGCCATGGATAATTTCAATGGCCCACAGTGTAAAACTACAAACAAAAGAAGGATTAGAACCAGTCTTTGAAAAGGCTTTACTCTAATTTTTGCTTGTAGTGCACTGGAGAACTACCAAGGATAAATTTTACCTGCTAATTCTTCTGTATTTGCCCCACTGGCTGCTATAGGGTGTTATGGGACGGAAAGGCTTGCCAGGTCCACCTGGCCCCCCGGGAGACAGCATACAAGGAAGCAAGGTAACCCAGCTTGATATGGTATCTCTCTGCAGTTTCTTCTTAAGTTTTGCTCTTATGGAAATTCATTGTCAGTTTTTCTGCCTGCATAATTTCTGTGTAAATTCTGTTTGCAAGTCAGTTCTGCTTCTGCAAATATTCTCAAATATTTAAATTTGAATAAAATTTAAATAAAAATAAATATTTAAATTTCTGTAACATGTAACATTTACTTAACTGTTGACTTCTCAGGACTGATAGCACCTGATTGTTCTCCTAGATCAGTGAGAATTGTCCTTGTTTTTACTAATATATTTAACTCGGAAAAAAGAAACACAACTTTTATCTCGTTATTGTATTGATTTAGTTAGATTTAAAACACTATGTCCTAAGAAAACATCCTCTTTTACTCTGGATGCTCATATAAATAGAGAGTAATAGAGATCTACCATGTTTTGCCAAAATAAGTCATACTATGTATAGCTACAGAAATATAGATTACCTTTTACACATTTTGTAATGTAAGAATGTAGAATGTAAGGATTTAAGAAAATGGCATGCTTTGTACTCAGAAAATCTTTGTTTTTGACTCTGAAACTATGACTGTAATGAGGTGGTGGATCAGACTCAGCTGGTGTATTTTCTGGAGTAGTCCAGGAATTGTGCAGTCTATTCCTTAAAATTTTCATCCCTTAAGAAATGTTTGTTTCTTAATTGTTATATAATTATTAGCAGCCACTCCTTCCTTATTAACTTCRGTAACTGCCTTGCTGCTGTGGTACCGTTTTCCTGTATATGCTGGTGCTTACTTGAGCATCTCTCTCTCCTGTTTTTCTCTCCTCAAAGCCATGCCAAGTTTCTTTCTTTTTGGCCATGCTTCGTCATCTTAAAGCTATTATACTCCTGGATTTGAACTGTCAGTATCACGCCACTTTTTTATACATATATATATATATATAYAYACACACACACACACACACACATAGTGCTCTCTCTGCATATGCTAAGAATAACATATAGAAAATTTTATGGGTTTCCAGCAACTTTATGTTGATAGAAACAGTCACAACTCTTCCTTTTTATGTTTGGTTTCCTCTCAAAACCACTGTCTAGACGTGCATAGATCTGCAGTCAATTCAAAGAAGGACAGTTTTATGAAAGTCTGTATGTTGATCAGTAATCTAGCAGGATATTAGGGTCAAGGATTCAAGGGTACGCCTTTTTACACACACACTATTTTGATTTTTAAGTTAATGCTGATGATCAAGTTTGAACTGAATTATCCATGTGGATTGAATGGGCAAAGCAGTAAATATTTCAAAACTAATAAAGCATTTCCAATTTTTACTGAACATTACATTATTTCTTCTATGATAAATCTTACCTGGTTTGGTGACTTGTTGCATAAATAGAGGAAGCAGGCTTTGGTTCTATGGTTGATGTGTGTTTCTCATAGGCACTCAGATGTATAGATGTATGCCTATGAGAAATGTCTGTTGTATAGGTATTTTATTTTAGAACAATATGTCTCATTCATTTTTCATTGAATGTTAACTGAACACCACCTTAACAGTTTCAGTTGTGCTTTAACAAATGATAGGAATAGATCGATAGTTTTGTTGTATCTGACATTAGATACCAGTGGAGGATCACAAGAAAACAAAACATATCTCAATTCTAGTTCACATGTATGTGCTCTGCCACTCTATTAGGGGATTAAGGAAGTACTATGATGACTCTAGCAGTAAGGCTAGTCAGCTCCTGTGCTRGAAAACAGGTGTTGATGCCGCCTGGCACACTGCGTTTCAAAGGTAATTTGTATTAATAACCTACATGAAGGGGCCAGAAAGTACAAATGTGTTAAAAGGTGAGTCAGAATACATTAGATAAAATAGTCACTGTATTTTCCTACAGCAGTGCCAACTAAATAGCCTTGGACATCCCATTGCCTTAGTAACATTTTGTATTTCTAGGAAATTCCTATTTTTTTCTGCTGAATCAGTTATGTAATATGCCACAGCATGATTTATTTTCCAGCATCCAGAATCTCTGCAGTGGCTGAATTTTTGCAGCTGKAAGAAACTGGGTGAGGGCTGGGGCTACTGCTTAGCAGCTTGGTGATACCTCATCCTGATTAGAAGCTGCATCTTGCKTCTTCCTAGAAGCTGCTGAATTCCCAACTCTTTGGGAACTGAAAGYCTTGATTCTATGGAAGGAAAAGTGCTGCCTTGGCTGTGCACACTGAAGCTGTTGCTCTGCCTGCAGAAGTCCAGGAGCTGCAATCAGTCCATCCAAACTGGTTTGCCTTTGGTAAAGGTGGATTCTTGATAAAATTGGAAATGTAATTTTATATTTCCCTGTCCATTATGAGCAGTGTAATCCCTCTAGGCCTAGCTGTGAGTAGCTATCAAGTATTAGTAGAAGATGCATAGTAGAAGTAAGTAGTAGAAGATGAGACAGTCTGAAAGCTCCTGCTGAAAATGGCAACTAAATTTGATTCAGATAGAAAGAGGCAGTGGAAGGGAAAAACAACACAAATCAAGTACTGTGATCTCTGAATTCAAGAACTTACTACTTGTATACTGTCTAGTTATAAGAAATAGATGCTATCTSTCTATTAATGGAGAAAAAAGAAAAGCACTGATGCACATAGACCTAGGCAGGAGAGTCTTCTATATACTGAAACAAAATCTAAAGGATTTCAGTACTTTGGAAGAACTTAAAGATTTTTCACCTTGCATCTCAATATGAAACCAAAATATTTTTAGATATTTGATAAGGGTGGAGAATGAAAATGTGGAAGAGTCCAACGGTATTTCATTATTTCAGGGGCAGCATTASGGAGATTAAATATATCTTTACTTTGTACTGGGCCGCACAGATTTGCTAGCATCTCATGGGCTAGGTTTGGTACAGGCAAAAGCAGCTCCTGGTCTCTCATTAACATTCACTAGAGCTATTTTGGGTGCCTCTGCAGGGCAGTGCTGTTATTCTGCAAAAAAAAAAAAAAATTAAATTGTGAACTTTAGTAAGCACTTAAGTACCGGAGAACATCATTTCGTCTAGTTGTGCTTAAAATATATTTAGCTTTTGATCTGAATATATTTGTGTTACAGTATTAAGGAAAACAAGACAATTTCTGCTACCCACATGCTAAGATAGATTTTTCTATATTTTGAAACAATGCAGACAGCTAAAAGCTGTATCTTGGAAAATTTATTTTTCTAAGGACCAGGTTTATCTTATAACATGTTATATGTATGTTCACAGCACTGGCATGACAGTGTTTTTCAAATCCATGTAAATACAGCAGGGCATATGCAAGAAACAAATTTGTATGTTGTGCCTGAACTTATACTGTCCTTTAAGGTGGCAGCAGAAGGTTGTTCCACTCTCCATACTCTGGACAGAGATTTCTTTGTATTTACTTAGTGAACAGGAGAAAAACCTACGTCAACCTTGCAGAAATTTCTGGATGTGTATTTCTAGAAAACTAACTTGTTAGATTTTAGCCTATTGTTTTTCCTTTTGTAGACTAGGTGGTCTGTCTGAACCTCAGTGAGGTTATTTTTCACTTTTCTGTGCCAATGAAATGACATTTCCTTTCATTAATCAAGAATAATTTCCTCATGATAGACTTCAAAAAACTTCATAATTCAAAATAATACTGTTACTTACTTCCCCAGCTTCAGATCATTTCCGTTTTGAAAATTATATGATTAATTGTATAACACAAATATCTAGCTYTCTTTATGTTGCAAAGTGAGTAACATAGTGTTAAATAGCATAGATGTTATTTTAATTTTCAGTTAAACTTATTTTCCATATTCTTTTCAGGGAGAAAAAGGAAATCAAGGTTTTCTTGGACCAAAGGGTTCAATAGGAATTGGCCTTCCTGGACCAAAGGTAAATCCTAGGTTTGCAGTAAGTGAGGGTTTTTTTTTTAATTCTTCTTCTTTCTTCCTGTATTGCTTATCTGATTTGACAGGTTTTTGCAGATAAATAAATTGTGGGGRCCACCCCACAATGGTTTTCCTGGTACTGCATTCTACAGTATTTGGTCCCCTTCAGCTTTTATGAAACAGGGAATATCAATCTCTGATTTGAATTTCTGACTCCTTATTCTAGTTTCCCTAGGATCCAGAATGCCACATAGTAAAATGACAATTGTAATATTTTGTCTTTTTTTCATATTCATCTTTTATCTTGTCTAGCCTTCATGACCTGGTGGACCTATTCAAATGCTTAAAATTTTTCTGTATTTTCTTAATTTAACAGACCTGTCATGCAGAAAAAGGAATGGTTTATTTCAGTAGGAATTATAAGCAGTACCACATACCAGACAGATCCAGTTTTAACATAAATATGTGTAAGAAAGTAGCAGTACCACCAGAGACAGCAAAGCAAAATTGCTTTCCCTTATGTTGACATTAACTTTGATGAGGTTATGTTCAATTCACAGAGGAATAATAGAAAAATATTCTTGTTGGATATGGCGATTTGGTGAATGTACAGCAGATGATATAAAACGGTGTCTGCTGAGAGCTTACTTGGTGATTTCCTTAACACTGCAGTAGCTATACACAATTTTCATGTTTATTCAAATTGAGTAATATGAGACCCAGAGAAATCAATAGATTTTCTTAAAAATGATATCAATCACTACAGCACATGTAGTAACAAATGATATATCTATATGGTTACATTGGTTGAATAGTAGTACAGAACAATAGCAAAATTCACAGCACTCTAGGTACATTAAAGTGTAACATTTCAGGTGAAAGGTAAGATGATCAATAATTTCCTGAAAGAAGTAAAATCTTGAAGAAATAGCAAATGTAGATCCTGAATGTTTTGATAGTATATTTCATACCTACCTTATCTGAAAATTGCCTCTTAAAATATAATAATGTTGAAGCCTTTCTCTTTTTTTTTTTTTTTTTTTTTTTTTGAAATCAAAAGGTCTAGACAAATGAGGGAAAAAGTGCAGAATTTGCTTTTAAATGTATTTAAAGATATTTTCAAAGTGAGATCACAGCCCAAGCATTCCTTTTCCTCTCTTCCATGCAAGCTCCCACTCTTTCATGGTAAAGAATTGAAACCATTCAAAGCTGGCGTGAGTTTCTTTATATTGGCTGATTTGAAGCAATTAAGTTTCCTCATAGGTTTGTCCTAAGACAGATCCAATATAAACATTACTGTGGAATTCCAGAAAATCAAAGAAGTGGAAACCATTATATGTATCTGGCCATCTGCATAAAGATGTCTATGCCCCACATACTTGAATCAAGGTATTTTTTTCATACAAATTTATTTAAAGTGTTTAAATACCCAGTGTAGCTTGCTTTCTGATCCTGCTTTTGGATGTTCTATTCACAATTCATACAAGATAAATCAAGTACAAAGGAAAAATCAGAAAATTATTTGTGAAAATGAACTGAACCTGAACTCCAGCTCCAACTACCAAAAAAACTTGACTTACTGACTATGTTTAATACTGCTGTTTTAAATCAGGGAGACTATGGAGATAAAGGTGATCCAGGGATCAAAGGTGCCAAAGGAGAGATTGGAGACCCAGGACCTCCAGGACCAAAAGTAAAATACAGTTTTTATATTGCTTGTTTTTACATAGTAAAAATTAGATAAATGAGTATTAATTGTATTGTATTGTCTTACTTTACATGCTTTCAGGGAATTTGGGGAAGAAAAGGTGAACCTGGTCTTTCAGTAAGTACACACATGAGTTAATATGAAGCCAGAACATTCTTTTTAAAAAAAAAAAATACTTTAATATTAGGTCACATTACACAAAGTGCATTATGGGGTTTTGCCTGCATTGTGCAGGTAAATACAAAATAAATAAAATCCAGCATTCTTAAAACCAGAGCAGGAGGCATATTAATTCATATTCTTTTTCAGAGAGAAGAAGTAATCAGACTTATCAATGAAATATGTGGTAAGCATTCCAGCACAAAAAAAAAAATGCTAAATTTATATTTTCTAAATGAATTTTTCCTTATGTGTTAGTGTGTAAGGATACCATTAAGTGAAATGGAAAAATGATAACTATTTCACCAGAGCTCTACTGGAACTAGTTTGGTCTAGCTCTGTTTCCATTTATCAATATCAGTAACTATATATTATGTTAATTCATTAATTGAGCCTAGCTAACTGTAGATCTGTTATTTCAATTAATTGCAAGATATTCTTGCAGTTTTCCTCATTTCCTCATTAATGTCTCAAATGGTTATTCTTCTAGGTTGTGGTATCAGATGTAGTRTAACACCACTGGAACTAGTATTTGTCATTGACAGTTCAGAAAGCGTTGGTCCGGATAACTTCAACATTATCAAAACTTTTATGAAAACAGTCATTGACAAAGTAGTGGCCAACCATGCCACAACACRTATTGGCATCATCAACTTCAGCCATAAAGTAGAGCTGGTTTCTTCTCTTAAGCAATACACAAACAAAGAAAACCTGAAATCTGCTGTGGATAAAATGCCCTACCTAGGGGAAGGCACCTACACAGCTTCTGCTATTCAAGAAGCCATTACCTTATTTGAGACAGCACGTCCAGCAGTGAGAAAAGTGGCTGTTGTGATAACAGACGGACAAGCAGACCCTCGGGACAAAGTACGACTGGATGATGTAGTAAGGGTGGCCCATGCCACGGACATTGAGACATTTGTCATTGGGATTGCTCAGCGCACTGAGCCTCATTACAGCGATTTTCTGAAAGAAATGCAACTCATTGCAAGTGACCCCGATGCAGAACATTTACACCCGATAGATGACTTCATGACACTTCCAGGTAAGAGAAACTATAAGAGAAGACTTTCCAGTAAGTACCYTACTGAGATTGGTCTTTCCCATAGCAAGGAGAGGCAGTCAGCAGAAGCCTGCTGAACATTGSCTTTTGTATCTCTTTGGATGCGACTATTTCCTCAGTTTCTCTTGTTCTTTATCAGGATTGCCCTCCCTTCCTGATCTCATTCTGGCACTCTTTTTTCTTCTTCCCAAAGTTGTATAGAAACCTACTCTTTTATTTTGGTTCTAGGGGAAAAGATGGGAGAGGAGCATACTTAAGGGAAAAGGGTCTGCTAACAAGTCATGTATTTCAAACTGGGGCATGAAAAATCCTGTGACCACAGCTGGAATCAGAGAAAATCCAGGAAAAGCCTATAATGACCCAAGAGAAAAATGGTTTGATCAAGACTAATCATAGAACAACGCTCTAAAGTATATCTATTCTGAACATAAAGTGATTTCACTATGCTGAGCTTGTGCTGGAGTTAAATTTAGGGGTTGAACTCAAGCTCTACCATCCAATATAGAAGTCTTCCCACGCACTAAGAATCTTGTGAGAGTAAGTAGAGTGTGTAGGCTAGCTTCTCTTTATCACATATACACAAACTTTCATTCATTCACTCAATTTTTTTCAAGCCCATTGATCAATGACTTGTGTTTAAAAAAGACTTGGTATTGAAAGCGCTATTTGATCTATTTCATCTTAAATGAACAAGGGCATCATAAAATTAAATAATTATGAGAGTATTTTGCTTTATTATTTCTTACTTCAATTTTGACTTTTTTTTTTTTTTTGACAGCATCCTGAAAATCATTGTCATAAGATTTGTGTTTYATATGGTACAAAAGCATGTGGAGAATTGGTGTGAATTTATTTCCCTTAGCTTCTTTATACCCTTAACTTCATCTTTGCTTCATCTTTGTGTTAATCTTTTCAGATCTTGAAAATCAACTTGTCACAAGAATCTGTAAGAATGAATCAGAAGACTACACCAGAAAAGTTGATGTTTTGTTGCAGCCTTCAAGTCCTGGAAGTGAAGTTACTGATGGTCAATTACCTACAATTGCTACTTCAGAGATTCACCTGCCCCCTGCAGAAGGAAACACTTACCCAGTAAGTATGTAGTCATCAAGTATTTTGAGAGAGATACATCTTTATTTAAATTTATAGGTTATTTATTGAACTATTTGTGAGTCATTTAATGTATAAATAATGTGTTCTTCGGTTGGAACAAAGCGTTTAAAGTAAGAGCAGAACTTACAATTTTACAATAAAAAGAGGGTAATACGGTATCTTAGTTGCAATAAATACCAAGCCTTCACATTTTTCATACATCTGTTCCATCTTAAGAGTTGGAAASCTTGCAGATATTCCTCCTTGCTGTCAGATGCACGGTGAGAAGGCAGTTATTTGTGTGCAGGCTGATTGCTAGTGCGATGTTTTTTGTCAGTCACCTACTCTCTARGTGTTTTAGTCCTTCAGCAGCGGGACTAAAACATCTAAAACAATCTCTAAAGGAGCAAAATGCATGCCTGTTTTTTCCTATTAACAACGCAACAAGTGTACTGTTCCTCCTGCCTGCCATTTCCCATTTCTTGACAGACCTTAAATGCCTGATCATTTCTAGGGAGTGTAATAGATATTAGTAAGCACTTCCTTAGTCCTTTTTTTTTTTTTTACTTCTCTTGCAGACTAAGTGGTTCCTGGAATTTTGCTAAAATGAATTTCATTTGGCTTAGTGACTAAATGGAAGGCTTTATTTTGCCTTCTCAGTTAGCTCAGTGTCAGAAAATGCAGTTGTAAAATCATCATGGTCATTTCCCGAGTAACTGGCTGAAGCAGAACAGAAAGCAGGGGCTGCTCCTGCTCCGTGCACTCACACTAAGGCTCCTTTGCTTAGCTGAGCTGGGAGCACAGGGGCAAGGGCCATGCAGAGCAGGGAGGGAGGGCTACAGGTTGATACTTCACTAGAAGGAGGTCTGAATCCAGCTGACAGTAGTGGTAAATAACACCTGAGAAAAATACCATTATATACCAGCAAATCTCTCTTTTACTTTTATTTTTTCTAAAGATTTGAGCTSAAACACATCTTAAGTTACATGATTTTGACTCCTTACTTTAGTTTAGTCCACCAAGGACCAGATATACAGAGGCATTGCTACCCACTCGGGATCGTACTGTGACCATCTCTGCYGAGACCAGACCTCAAAAACCAGTAGTCAACCCTATATTCAGTGTAACTGCAGTGGAGGATCACCAGCTAACAGCGTTGCAACCACGGGTAGTGACAACTCAAAAAGGTGAGGAATAAATTCTGCCCTCAGCATATGGGGTTCGTGGGTGTGGAGTGATGCTCTTATTCTGAGGATGGTGAGACACATGGATTGGTCCCCACTTTTTTTCCTTTTCAAAGACTTCATCTTCCTTCCTGAATGCTGATTGCTTTCGACGGTGCTTTCAGCAAAGAGATATACAAGATAGTTTAGGCAGAGAAATACAGATGCCAAAGARCTTCTCCTTCAAAGAATCATCTTCTTCCCTGAAAATGATTTCTTTGGCTTTCTAAAAATGATTGTAGGGACAGTATTTTYCCTTGGAAACCCTCAGGCAGAAATAGGGATTCACAGATGTCCCTCTCAGAGAGCAGATGTCTGGAAGAGATGACAAGGTGGCAGTGCTCAGAACCGGTGTACGGAGAGTGGAGATGGTTGAGTCAAAGCAGCCAAACTGAAGCTCCTTTTACTGAGAGAGAGTAGAAGAAAAGGCCAAATTTCAAGCTAACTTGTATGGATATATTTTCAGATCCTAAGTGTTTGGAACCTATGAAACCAGGTGATTGCCGAGACTATGTGGTAAAATGGTATTATGACAAGAATGGCAATTCTTGTGCCCAGTTCTGGTACGGAGGCTGTAGAGGCACCAACAATAGATTTGAAACAGAAAAAGAGTGTCRAGAAACCTGCATTGACATATGAAGTAAGTTGTCTCTATTGGATTGTCCTTCAATTAACTACCTTTCTTCCAAACTAAAAAGATTTACTCTGTTTCAACAGATCCCATGTAAATGTAAATTTAGGGTCATTTTCCCACATTTCTCATGTTTCACATTTATCAAAACTCAGTTTTCCTCTGCCACTTCTTTCACTTCTGCAACTTTTTACTCCTTTCCTTTACTATTTCAGAGTGGCTGAGTATCATCACCAGGTTTGTCACCTCATTTTAACCCCATCATTATGATTAAATGGAGCAGCAGACCCCAGCAGTCACACTCCAGTGACTTCTCCCTGCTTTTATTCCCTTTTCCTTGTTTTCTTCTTTTCACCAGTTGCTTATAAATTAGAGCCAAAATAGCTTTCAATCCAAAATAGCTTTCTGTTAGACTCTTTGGTGAGGGACCTTATGTTTTGGAATCCCAGGTGGTCTGTATTAACCATCTTAGGCGGACCTGCTAACCGGGCTTGGGCTTCCAAGAGAGTGTTTATCAATAATGTGTAACATCCTTTCCAAAATCCAGATATCTTCTCCCCAGTAAATGTATGAAAATAGTATCTGATCCTTCAAAAAACAAATCCGTTGTATTACAACAAGTATTTTTCTTAGTTTTTCAAGAAAATTAATCAGTTCATTATTTCTTCTAGCAGTGACTGCTATTTGGAGTTTTTAACGCTGGAAGTTTGCGGGTACTGAGGAAGRAATGACTGAGAAGAATCCAAAATTATGTGTTAACATGGATATACTACTACACTTTGCATACTACTTTCCCCACTATGGTATTCACATTAACTAGATTCCTGTATAGCATATTATCTAAACAACATAGCAACAACTTTATCGCACATACATGTACACACAAGAGAACCTACCTTTTCCCTCCATGTTTACAATAAGTTGGTACTACATGTGGCAATGATCAGACACTATTTTTAAGATTAACATGTCAAAAATGTTGATGTTCAGCRCTTAATGACAGAGGTCTCTTAATCTCTTGGAAGAATTAAATGTGTTCCAGTTTTAAACAACAGTAAGTKGTTTCTGAAATTAGTTCTCTCATTACAGCACTTTCAGACATACATTAAGATCTGCATTAATTAGAGTGCCTCTTTGGAAAGTAAATGCCACAGCTATAAGTAATTAGAGCTTTTTTTTCCCTGTGAGAGCACATTTGAATTAACACCAATATAACCTCTTCAGTTATGAGGATAGGACTTCTATTCAGTTACATTAAAAACAGGATTCTTCAAGTCCTTTGGGGTAGTCAATACATTTTGATTTCTCAGGGCCTCTGTATTAAATGAAAAGAAAATGGTATTTGACTCTAATATATGCTATTAAATTAAAAAAGGAAAAAGCACTGAAAAACGTTTATAAATGTTTACTTGTATCCTTTTTACTTTTAACCTTAACTCCATATGATCTCATTGTTAAAACTGAAAATGATTAAAATGGAAAGCAATGGCTGAGAGATGATGGCTGCATTGGTATTTTCTTGCAGAAAAACAAGCAAGTATCTATACATGTACACTGGACAATTTTTGATACAYGTACAAGAATTCAGAACAACTACTTGCAGAGTTTTAATCCTCAATGTAACCAAAAGACACTGTAGACCATGCAAAACCTAATTCTTTTGGAGAGACGTGCTTGGAGCAGAGGTTTCAAAGGAATGAAGAGCTCATCCTCTTGCAAAAAAAAAAAAATGGCCTTTCTAGAGAGCTTCAAGATAGGAAAAAAAAAATCAAAAAAACAGCAGCCCAAAACCCTGCTCAGGGGTTAGGTCAGAATTAATATGATGACTGGAAATACARTTGATGTCTGGTTGGCAAGAAGCACCAAGAATATCTTGTGCTATGTATTCTGTCATCTGCTGGTGACAAGGAGATTCTGTGCTATAGAACAAAGTCAAGGTATTGAGATCAGCTTGTATTTTTATTTCAGTAAAGAAGAAAAACAAAATAAATTCGACAAAACTTTTAATAAGGCCCTCAATCCGTTGTGTCTTTTGGATGTGAAGAACAAATGGCCTCAGAACATGATACAGTGATACAGAAGGGTAAGGTCAGACATATAAGAGTGGTTGTAATCAGCAAGTCAGCTAAAAGGTTAAAGCAAACAAGCTGTCTGCTAGCGGCATGAAAAGATCACAGAAAGGCTCAAACTACTTCTCAGTAATAAAGCTAATGCCATCATACCAAGAATTTCTGTGCATTTGGAGACCTTTAATAGTGAACAGATGTCCAAAACAAATAACTTCAGTATGAGAAGAACATGAGCTTTGAAAAAAAAAAAACAAAAAGTACAAGATGTATTGACTGCAATAATATTTTCAGATTGGCTGGAAAAATTAGACTCAAATGCAAATCCAACTGAAGTATAATATTAACATGCTGCCAAACTCAAAAGATGCATTGAACAACTTTTTTTTCTGGGATATATCTAAAATCTAGTATTCAGAATTTCAGTTWTTCTAGTATTTCTAATTTCAGTTAGATGAGAGAGACAATGTAGGAAATACTAAAATAAGAGACATGCAAATATTTTCAAGTAGATTAGTATAAAATATGACCCAAAAATCAAATTATCTGAAGGAAAAAAAAAATTCAATCTCCCCCAATCCAGGACATCCCCTCCCAAGCACTCAGTAAGTGTAAGCACAGCATCCTACACTTTAAAGGGAATAATTCATTGCACTAATACAGGATAGCAAGKTATTCAAGTCAGATAGATTTAGTTAAAAAAGAAAAAAAAAAGAAAAAAGGYAGAGTTAGGCTTACCATGGAGTACCTATGGATATAGGTACATTCTGTGGTGGTCGTAGTTTCCATGATCCCCTGATATCCTTCATCTCACACTCACCAGGAATATTTTAGGTATAATTGCTCCAGGAAGCCCACTGTGGCAGCATATCAACTCAAATCCCAAGACTTGGAATTCCATGAATTTTTAATGGCGAATGACCCAGAAGGAGGGCGTTCTCTTCRGAGTGGGAATAGCTGTTGTATTGAGCTGTGCATCTGCAGACAAACTGCAAACCCAACCATTAACAGTGTCCTGTCTTGGTATAAATACAAAGATGCCAGTTGGAGGATTGCACAAATATCTTCTAACCATCATTAGGCTCAGTGCAAACGTTTGGTAAATTTGTCCTGCTTTGATAAATACAAATAGGGACCCCATTTGTTATAGAACAATGTTGAAATTGAGTTACTCACTGCTCTTATGGATAAAAGAAATTTTCTTAAAGCAATTAAACCAGTGCGATCCACAGCTTTCTTCTCCATTTTCATGGAGAGTTGACTAGAAAATGTTACAAAAAAAAAAAAAAAAAAAAAAAAAAAAAAAAAGCAGAAATTGTAAGCCCATAAAATTTGGGGGGGGGTTTGTTTTGTTTTGTTTTGGTTTTGGTTTTGGTTTGTTTCTCCCCTCAACCCTGTCCCAGGCTCTTCACCCCACTGGGCAGCCTCGAAGTGCCTTAAGCTGATAAACCAGGAGGGGGCCCCTTGTGCAGCACTGCTATATTCTTTTAAGTTGTATAAAATCCTAAATCATCACTACTAATTAAAAGCAGCGAACTACCAACACCTTTGCTTACATCACAGGTGAACTGTAGCAGTGAAAATAGGTTAATAAAGACATTTTTAAATCTTCTGTGGAACTAGACCAAGCACTACAAATCCTAAGAGTTAGCGATAGAACAAGAGAAGTTTTTCCTGCCTGTAAAACTGATGATTACAGAGCAAATTCTGTCTGAAACATCCTTGCTTCTGACAGTTCTATGTTTATGCTCAGGTAAGAAGGTTTATTCACAGGAAAATGCAACCTGCCTCTACTCATAGCACAACAGCAGCTTTTCACTTTGCAAAACGCTGCCAGCTCTTGCATGACCATCTACATCTAGCAAAATGAATTTCTCGCCTCAAGCCAGTTCAGTCACTGCTCGTCTCCAGGACAAATTCAAGTGTTCAATGCTAGTGCTGCCCATGCTCCTCAGCTTCCTCTGCAGCTTCTGATTTCCACTGTGCTCCTCTAAACTGAGGGGAAAATATGCAACCATCTGGACTGCAAACATCCTCCTAACAACTGATTGCATATTCCTCGGCTGCAGATGACTCCTTTGACTTTCCTTAGGAAAAAAAAACATGACTTCACAGATAGCATGGCTGTGACCAGCATCCCCTCTTCAAAGTTGAGTTTATCACAGTATAAAGACCAAGCTGTTCGTGGCGAGATGTGTGGTTTGGAACATCCCGAGCCCTGGTTGCAAGAAGCTCTGGCCTTTTTGAAAAGGTCCTGACATGTGAGATGCTGTAGGGTCAGCCCTGAGATCTTTGACACCTCAGAAATTTGCATTTGGAAATAGACTTTTTTTTAAAACACACATTTAAGATATAATATAGTCACAATCCTTACTGATTATTCCAATGCATATTGGTTAAACTGCACAAGTTAAGCTACTTAGGCAGATACAAAGCTTGGAGCTTTTTACTTAGTAGTGCCTTGAGTTTATTTACTAATTACATGATGGCTGAGACTTTCCTTTTTAAGAGAAGGAATTTCCCAACAAAGTTCCCTTTTATTAAGCTAAAGTTCATATTAGTTATTGGGGCAACGCAGAGTAAGATGTTGTCGTGGTTCCAAAGTCAAGCTTTGCGAGACTCCTCATGCCAGTGAAAAAAATCCCAGCACCTCCAACGATGCCGAGGCAGTAGAGGCCCCCACAACCTTAGCTTTATCCTACAGTGCCACCAGCAGGAAAACAACAAAATGCTTTAATAAAATAAATACAGCAAGATGTCAACAAGTTTTTACAAATCTTATTGAGTTAACTGCAAAAACTACTAACTGCAAAAACTTGCTAGTAGCAATAGCTGGCTGAGGATTTTTAAATCTCCTCTTAATTCAGCTGACAAAATTACATTTCTGATTGACCCCTGTGACTAACTCAGCGCTTCCCAGTGTCCTCAATGAAGTTACTGTCGGCTGTTGCATTGCATATGCAGGGTGTTGAGATGACATCCCCTGGAGCTTTGCAGTGACGGATCTCACAGGTATTTGTTGAATTTGAGACAAAGACACAGAACTAGTAAAAAAAATTTTTTGTGTAGTGTAAAACCAAAAGAGCAACAGACCCCATAAACACACAGTGTAAGAGATACAGTCATCTCTGCTGGAATTTGTTTCCTCTTGTAGAGCGCCACTTTCCCCGYAGCCATCTCAGTTGCTGCTGAATCTAGCAAGTTTACACCTAGCAGCAAATGTCAAGCACAGCGGCGCTTGCAGGAAGCCCTGGCACACCAGGGCTCAGGATCACGGCAGCAACGAGTGAGGGACCGGCCCTGTTCCCAGCACTCAGCACCAACATTGCTGGAAAAGGTGCGATGCGGAAATCAAGCTATTAATAGGGAGTAAACCTATCAACAAACCGGCAGCAGCCTTTACTCTGCTCTGGTGATTTGAGGGCGAGGGCTCCRGGGCAGTTTTGCAAGCTTGGACACCCTCCTCGGCTCCTCGAGCCTCCTGCTTCCTCATGGCAGGAAACACGTGCATTTGCAGAACAGCGCCTGAATGCTAAGCTTGAATGTAATGATGAATTGAGCACCAAAAGAGTGTTTCCTAACTTGCTGCATTTATGGTTCATATTCCTAATGTATCTGCCTTTTTTTTTTTTTTTTTAAGAATTGGCAAAAATAATTGTTAAGCACTGGGTTTAACTTTGAGACACTACAGGTGCTACAGGCAGCTCACGCCTTGTGTGAAGAGATACAAGGCCTGAAGACACATACAGAAACATGTGTCCCCTCTGCCTTGTAAAAATCAGTTTAAACCATGTTCTCATCTTGCCAGGAATAACTTTTTATGKTTTTTTAATAGAGGTGACCAGTCTGCTGCTTACTAGAGATTAGGAATCATCGTTAGACGAGCGAGGGCCTGTGCAAATACCCGCCATGCAGSTAAGGGCCCTCAGACACGGTAGCAGCAGCCACACAAAACACAGGGGAACTCCGAGGAAGAGGGGCTCGGAATCCAGAAAGGCAACTATGGAATATCAGAGATGCAGCACAAGTTGGGGGAGAGCCAACTCCTCCTGAAGTTGGTTAGACGAGAGTGAAACAGCTCCCTGCCCTTCCCTGTCTGCTCCGATCAGAGGCCTCTGCCCAGGTTACTGCACTCCAGKGACCTGACGTACAAAAGAGTACTCATAATGTCCCAGAATTCGTTGTGTAATATGTCTTGTATATTTGATATCGCTCCTTTATGYGGCCCTTAAATGGCAAAGCTTCCTCATAGAGCTGCCAAATGTTTTCAGAGGAAAACTTCTAATCAGATGTGGTTTCTTAGTGTATTTGTCCCAGTGGAAACACATTTTGCCTGTGGTTAAGTATAAAACTTGAAAAAAAATGCTTTCCGGTTTTATATCTGCAGAAGAGAGCAACAGTGAGGGAAGTGATTAAGCCTCTACTAAGTTGTAGTATCCATTACTGAGAATGTTAACTACCATTTCTCTATGTGAAACACTTGTTTGCAAGCACTGATACATGGAAGAAAATAGCTTTATAAGCAGGAAGTGCCAGTAGTAGTATGCATTTAACTGCCAAAAAACAATATAGGTATCTAACTACCCATCTGTAACAAAAGGACATAAAAGGAATAACATATTTTGTGTAGTATTATGTGGAATGATATGATATAGCCCTTCAATTATACCTCATTACCCTCTGAAAGGGAGAAAGAATATGAAATTGTAGGATAATTCGGGCAAAAAGGGACTGCTTAGTCCAGGATCCTCCCTCAAAACAGAGTCAGCTATGAGGTCAGATTGGGTTATTCAGGCCTTTAAATTCCTGCAAACGGCCAAATATCCCTATGCAAGTGAGTCTCATCCTGAAACCTCACCCTTTCAAGAAGCCAAGGCTTTTCAGGACAGTTAAGATGATTTTTGCATTCAGATGGAAAGGTTTGGAGTGTTACTAAACACAGAATTTTCTGCCAGATAGCAGAAAATACCAAGTACCAAAGTTTATATGCAGAAGATGCATGAGGTGCTCAAAGTGATACAGATGATGCCCCTGAGATCCAGCATAACACCCAACTGTAAAACCAGATCCTCTCTTCAGTCAGGTAGGAATCTCTGCTGCTGCTGGATACAGTAAGTGGGACCCCTGTGAGCTCTGGCTCCTTCTCCTAGGGAAATGCTGGCAGGTGCATAATGCATTAATAAGACCCTAACACTATTTTGCATTGAAAAATATTGTATTATATTAATTGTATTAAAGCAAGAAGACAGCTTGATGCATTGGAGTCACCTACCGGAGGACTGGTGTGAATTTGTTAATATTCAGATCTAACTTTGGTAAGACTTCTGCATTTAGAGATATGGAACTTACTTAAACCAAGAACACAGACTGTGCATTTTGAGTGAGGCTGAAGGAAATGAAGTTTTGTCCCCAAGTGAGCTCACAGGGATTGTTTCAAAGGCAGGATGCTCTTGATTAGCCTGACAACAGATGTTTGAATGTGGGTAAATAGACAGTGCCTGTTCTCCACTAAAAACTGAGGCAACATTGACAAGTAGGAACAAAGAGTTCCCTGTTCCCGTTGAAGCTGTGCCAGCTTCTGAACAGGAGAGGTTCATTTTTCTAAATTACACTTAAAAATGAGGTTTACACACGATTACCCTACCTGCCCTTGAAACACTTATCACATTTCAGTTATGATTTCAACAGGATCTGCTGTGGACTACATGAAACCTGCTATTTTCTACGGCAAATGCTTGAACTACTGGTGCTGTTAAGATACTATTCTGGTCTGGCTAAATGTCAACCGCCTGATATCATTTGCCTGTGATGTATACTTAATTGCCATAGACCAGCCATCTGGACTACAAATCTAAGAACAATAAAGGCTCAAGTTCACTGCCACCCCCCCCTCCAGGTTAAATAGTCACGAAGCAGATACCTGAAAATGCTGCAATATCCTTGTGTGTGGGGTGGAGTTTGGAGTCAGTTCATTCCAAAAACAGGTTATACATTTACATCTGTTTATTTTGATTTCTGTCAATTACTCAGTATTTGGCCCTGAGTTAACATTTGGCTTAAGTGCTTACGCTTGCAGTCTTCAGTGGCAGGCAACAGAAGGGTGAGATTTAACGGCTTGATAGCTGGTGATTCCTAGTTAATAATTCACACCTAGACACCAAAACACAGTACAAATGTGTAAAAGGTGGAGGGTATTGGTGCGAGATGAGACCTGGATGACCAGCACACATGGTCCAGAGCTGCTGGGGGGAAGATGGAAAATCCAGAGTGGGGCAGGGTCACAGCCCTGACCTGGTTCTTCATATGATTGAAGTTACTGGCAAAGCTCCTTTCCTTTCAGTGGATTAGGATTTATCCTAGGAGGAGAAGAAATCAAAAGAGGGGTGTTTGAAAAGCTGGTTAGAAATTCAAGGACACAAAAGAGATCTTTTGATTCATGATACCAGAGATGTGGATTAACAGGGGCCACAGGTGAGCAGTGTAAAACTGAACTGTATCCTGCAAACACAATGTGCAGGATGTACATGCCTTGTACCTGCACAAGGCAAGTTTTAGAGCTTAAAAAAAACAAACAGGCAAATTATTCACATCATCTTTTTATTAACAATCCCATCAGGCTCACATCTCTCATCTATTCCTTTAGTCTGTAACACTATTGCCTCTCAGCTTGGTAAGAAACTGTTCATCCCTTTGGGTAAAAGCCCCAAATTACAGAATGATTCTAGCAGTAATTACTGAAAAGCTAGAAAATTCATGGTCCTTCTGAAAGAAGGTGCAGAGAGCGTTCCTTCTTCTGTAAGGAAAATGAAACAGAAATGGAAACATTTTTCATAGGTCTTCAGCCCAACTCCCGTCACAGGTGGTTGTCTAGCTGCCAGTCTAGCAGTATCTCCTACTAAACAGAGAAGGATTTCAAGCATCAACTGATAAAACAGGACTCCAACACTTGCTTTGGTAGAGACTCATTTAGATAGACTGATGCCAAAATCTTTTTAAGTTAGGAACTTATAGTAAMAGGGTGTTTTACATACTATTTCTTTCCAACTGCTATTAATACACCAAACCCTAGGAAATTTCCTTGGGCCAATGAGGCTTTCTGCAAGYGAGCAGGCTACGAGCACTTACCTTGATTAATCAGTTACATATTTATAACTGATAATTRTTTTATCATGTTTTGGTTATATCTTTACAGGTTCTGCAAATCAAATCTGCAGACTGTTGCATATGAAAGACAAAGCAGGAGAGAAAAGCAAGAGAAGCCCATGCTTGGGGAACAGTTTTTCTTTCCCATAGTTTCACCCTGGGGCTTGGTCCTGGCAATAGGACCAAGCAGCTTTAGGTCACAAATGTATAAGCTGAACCTGGAACTTTAGGAACAAGACTTATCTTCTGTTCAGTCTGTCGCTGTTCCATAGCTAAAATACTCTTGCTGCTGGGCACAGTTAAACTTGTGGTCACAACTTCTGCATTTTATAGACGTTTACATTCCAGTCAAGAGTAATGAAGCAGGTGATTAAACCAAGGTAGGCCTGACAATAGTATCTCTTAGAGTGCTTAAGGCAGGGAAATACTTAACAGTTGTACCGTGATTGTACCTACCGTGGGCAACATCTAGTGTTTCATACACCGAGAAAAGCTGCTTCCTATCTGCATAAATAAAATATATTTTACTGATGAACCTTATTTTCCATGAACAAAATCACASGAAATGCGTCTAGCTCTAGACAGCACTTTAGTAAACTGGGCGTTTTCAACAGGCTATTTGGAAAAGTAGTTAAAAAAAAAAAGTAGTGGACTTTAATTGTAATAATAAAGGAGAAAATCTAAATGCCACACTGGCATGCCAGATTTTGAAAACTAAATCATTACATTGAGATTTTGCCTTTGTATACTGTAAGTTTATTTTAAAATAACAGATGTGTGAAAACAGGCCTAAAGAACTGCAATATTTGATCATGTTATGCAAATTTAAAAGCAACAAAAAAAAGTGCAGTGAAACTATTATCTCTGCCCAAATTATCCTGTACCCTGTCAAATATTCTTCACCTAACCAAGGCTGGGAAGATCAATAGAGCCACAAACACTAAATGCAAAGAACCAATTGCACTGAGTCCAGTGCTGCCAATGCATGCTGTAGGTTTTTCATCAGCATTCCGTGCTTAACCGTGCTCTCAAAAAGCAAAGATTAGGTACTTGCAGCATGGCACTTGCTCCCACAAAAAAAGTTGTTGAGGTTTAACAAGTTCACTGAAGGAATAAGCCTTTGTAGTCTTTCCTACAAAAATCAAATAAAAAAAAGGTTAATTTTCCATAGCTTTGCTTTACTATTGTGGTATTGGCCTTAACCAGTGCACTCAGGTCTCTGCAACAGCCCTGAAACACCCAGTCAGGGTCATGCAGGAACAGCCCCCCAGTCTTATGCRAATCCCACACGAGCACCTATGGCCAATTTCACATCCAAAATATATCCGKGYCGGGTTTATCAGGGTTGGGTTTTCTTCTTAGGTAGCTCTTACACATACCACAAAAATGTTATAAAGGGTGAGAATTGCTCAGTTTTTCTATACCTGCTTAAAAAAAAAGTAGGTGCAACTTTAGGACATTGAATTGTGCTGCTGTAATTATAACGGGATTTAGGAGGGATAAATGAAGAGAGACATGCACTGTTACATGAGATAAGTTATTTTATTCGTTCAATTTTCAACTTAATTTTGATGCTAAAAATTTGTCAAAGGCACTTCAAAGAAGAAACAAATCCTTACGGTGATCCCACTGGACCAGTGACCACCTCGCACCCTTCTCAGGGATGTGAGTGTCTGTAACTGCAAAGGGAAACACTGACGAGTTCTACACAAACATACTGCCCAGCAGCAATGTTAAATTCTCTTAGGGTATTATGAAGATTTGTGGAATATTTTAAATACAATGTGGTAAAATACAGTCCTTCCACAGAAGTTGTCAGGGAAAGGAAAAAAACGAGTCTCTCCAAGCAGTCCTGTAGTGAGGATCTGTTTTCATCTGTGTGCACACAATCAGTAGCAGTAGCAGGTACACTGGGGAAATAACACAGTTCTCCGAGACATTGATTAAAAGGAAAAAAAAAACTTCTCAGCAAATTGTTTATAACAGATCTACCAGCTATTCATTGAATTTTTTACTTTTGGAAGCATAACAGAGCAAATGGCAACATGTGAAAGGTTATTTTAATATTCAAAGCAAACCAAAGTGTCCTCAAAGATAAAGTACATCAGGAAAGGAGCTTTCACAGAATGACAGAATGAAAGATGCTGCTGATACCAGCGGTGTTTAACCCCTTTTAACAAGACTAAAATAAGATGTCAAAAATGGGTTAGGAGTGAAATAAGCTTAAAACTCGTCTTTTTCTGAAAATAAAGACTAATCCTATTGCTCTGATTAAGAGCGTTGATCAGAAGGCAACAACTGGGTTGTTGTYGTCTCATCCTTTCAGAGCTCACACACACGTGTACTAGGTTGAAGTGACACTCTCTCACCTGGTGACACCCATGCAATTTCCCATATCCAGGTACAAGTGATGGTTTAAGGAAAGCCTGGTGTCTACTAATCTCAAGCAAACGAGCTCAGAATTCCTTACTTGCATCATTTGGTTCACTTCGGTTGGCGATGGCAGCTTTTAGGTTTAAGAAACATTTTTTAACTGAGCAATGATGTGTGCGGCCTAAAAGAGTCTATGCTTCCTGCTTCAGAAAGATTTATCAGCTCAAAACACAGCAGCCCCACTGGGCTGCAGAAATACTCAAATTCAACAGACATTATTTGAAAGCACAAAAAGCGGAGAGTGAAATAATAACCTACCAATAGTTGTACCATATCGTACAGGAAAAGTACACTAAATGTTCACATCCCAATCTTGTCAAGCTTTGGAAGGGAGAAGAGATAGAAAGCAATTATTTCATAGGTATCAGCTTGCRGTTGGGACAATACAACCCAATGGGGAGCAAGAGGCTGCTGCTTTGATGGCACAGTGTGAAAAATGAAGTCTTCTCAAGCTTGGCTGGATACTGGAAGGCAAGAAAAGTTTCTCTGCAATACTGCTAGAATGGCAAAAAAAACCAAACCCCAATAGCTTCAGAGGCCTAGGAAGAAGGACACTTTGAAACACAGCTGAAGGAAATGCCTAAAGAGAAGGCTCTACTTATTCTGTATGTATTTCTCCAGRCAGGCCACCTATTTGTCATAAACCTTGATTTCAGCCTCCTTGCCTGATCAAATGAAACCTGCCCGTTGACAAGCTGCTTGCTCCATCCTTCCCTTCATCCCCCCCTAGATCCTACACATTTTGTGGAGGGAGACGCTCTTAAAACCCACAAGGGAAAAGGCTCCTCTGGGAACTCCCCAGCATCAGGTTCCCTTCCTCCTCACCCACTGACTTGTGCAGCTCAGACATCCCTATCTGCTCCCCCCATCCACCGGGCACTTATGGGTGAGAAAACTGCAAATTCAGGAAAGGATAGTAGGGAAGATGAAGAGGAAATGATTATTCACAGGGCACAGCACGGCAGACATAAGGCACAAACCTGCAGAAAACATGCAAGACTAGCCCTGCACCTGGGGGAAACAAAATCTTTAAATCCCAAGGGAAGAAATCATGAAGAAAGCAGAAATAAGGAACGAGACAGCAGCACAGCAGGCCTTCTATGAAGCCCGAAATTACAAAGAGATTAAGTTGGAAGTTGTGATCTTGATTTCATTTTACAGTTTCCTTAAACACTGCAGAATGTTTTAATTGCGAGGCTGAACAGAGTCACTGCAGTTATCAATAACATATGGATTTCACAACACCATTGGTTGGGTCGCACACAGGATAAACATTTAGCTCACAACRGGAAGCATCTGACTAGAGCTGCTGGACACCCCCTTTGGACAGGAGGCCATTTTAGCACAGACTGAAGGGSTTTCCTTCCTTAAATGCAGTTAAAATTTTCTAAATAACTGTATTAACATAAAATAAAGCTCCTATCCTTTTCAGTACTTCAGAAGCAAATCTTGTTTATTAAATACCCACAGATTTAACCCTGATACTATTTAATTGGAACTATGTAATTGATACTTGATACATAAACCCAGCCTATATTCAGGCAAAGCAGCAAAGGTGGATATATTTCAATAGCATGAGATGTTTCCATGACTGCCATCATGCTGCAGAGTAACAATCAGAATAAAAGTCATGACAGACTTGCAGGACCCCAATCCCCATGATCCCAATCCCACCTTTGGGAGAGAAAAAAAAAATCCAGTACTTTGGGGTAACATCCTCTTCTAGAAACATCCTACAGGACAGCAGGGCCTGGGAAGGCCGTCTGCTCCCACTATGTGCCCTTTCCAAAACTATGGCTGGAGGTAATCAGGTTCCATCCAAATTCATCAATATGATGAAGATAAACTGATAAAAAGATAAAGAAACTTCTGACCAAATGTGGAATAAAGACACTCTATGCATCAAGCTTAAAAAAYGCACTCAAAAAAACTCACTAGCAAGTGAATTTGAAAGAGAGAAAACTAAAAGGTTTTATGTGGTGCATATAAAATGTAGGCTTGGCCTCTGAGAACTCCCCAGTAATGAAAATACAAACCTTGCCACCACAGAGAAGACCAAGAAAGGGTGTTTAGATAAGAAGCAGAGACACCCGTGACAGGGTGGAGAAGGTTAATGCGCTCTGAAGCATCCCTGCATTCAGGTGGGCTTACCTGAACACTAAGTTATTGAGGCAGCATTTAACACTTGGTCCTGAAACGGAGAACAAACAAAYACAGAACAAAGTTTCAAATTGAGCAGAAAATCCTCAGAGAAGTGGAATTAAGTACTTCAAGCAAATGAATTAAATGTGTACAGAAACAACCAAATCAGCTTTGCTGCAGTGTTAAAACAGGACTTGTTTGTACCTTTTTTATAAACACAGTGGCTCCAGAAATTTAAAATACAGTGATGAAAAAATAAAAATAAACTACTTACAATACTGGGTGAACCCATGTTATTATGTGCCAGTGTAACTCTGCTAAAATAGTAAATTTCCTGGTTTACATAGAAGATGTGATAAGACAGATTAAAAAAATCCACCTTATCTTTTGCTGAGAAGTTCTGAGATGATTTTTATAACTATTTGGTCAAGAAATCGATACATTGCAGACAAAAAGAAAGCACTGCCACAGGCAAATAGGTAAGCTCCTCCTATCACCTCAAATTTAAACATTTCTCCACAGAACTGTAGTGATTAAACTTCATATTCTTTCGTACAGTAGCTTTAGTAAACAGGGTTTTAAAAGAAATGAATTCATAGCTATGAATTTCATTGGGAAAACAATTTGGATTAAATCATTTGAGCTGATGTCTGTCTGCTCACATTAACCARTCTGTCTTTAAGGCAAATGAATTTGAGACTGTTTCCACCCCATTCCTTCCCTATAGGGCAAGATATTTAACAAAACTTTGCGATACCAAGAATGCTACAGAAAATCATCATGAAGTATTTCACTGTGCAGCATCAGGTGTCTCCTATTGGAGCCGACCTAACAGAACACATGGAAGGAAATAAAAAGCAGAAAAGGGGCAGAAATACTGCATGATTATCTTTGAACCTGCCCACCASATTTTTCGTGAGAGTTCTCCCGGGTACCAGTGCACCAGCACAGCTTCCTACTTCATTCACAGCTTTAGGGCCCAAATCTTTATGAGCGGGGCTGCAAGGTCACACTACCCCAGTCAGAGCCAGCACGAGACTCTGTTTTACACAGCTATGGACAGAAAACACTGCCAACGATGACTGGGGATGTAAGAGTCACCATGAGGAATTCTGGCCTTCTGTCCAAGCTTGATGCAGGAGATTCTTCACCATACTGGCCTCTCAGTTCTCTTCAAAGCCTGATTAATTCTCAGAAACTTTTTGCCTTAGCTTTGGGTTATCCTCCAGTGCTTCATTTTTATCCTGCTCTTCTGGATTCTTTGCAGAATCGGGATCGTACCGGTACAAATACCCATATGGACGGAGATGATAAATCAAATACTCCAACTGATACATAGTCATCGAATCAACATAGTGGAATGAAACAGCGAGATCAGAGCAGCATCCAGGACCCTGGAATAGGGGGGAAAAAAAAAAAAGTTTAAATGATGGGCAAGAATTCCACAGTGTGCTCTAGATACGTCCCAGGAAGAATTCAAATGCACATCTGACCTCATGGTGAGAAACTTAGTATTATCAGTCATCCATACACTTCAAAGCTTGATTAACCAAGCAAAATGGATCAAAGATTTATTTAATCACTTGCCCCAAAAAAGCTGGGCAGATTTCTGCTTCTGTAATCAAGCCAACGATGAAGCTGCAGCTGCCCTCATTAAGGACACAGGGCAAAGTTTTGTTTCCTTTTCCATGCTTCTGTTTTGACAAAAATGTTTAAACAAAACTACAGAGCAGCAGGTAGCTTCAGGCCCATACATTGCAGGTATATATGAAGCAACATATACATATTCATGGCAGCATTACCCAGAGCATGCAGACAGGCAGCTGTGTCTGTGTGTTTTGACGCACTGCAGTATGTTGTTCAGTACTTACCCTCCTGTGTTTACTCTTGTCTTTTTTCTTTAAACAGAAGTTTACCACTTCTGTTGACATTCCTAAGCATTTTAAGAGCTTAAGGATTATTGCTAATACATTTGTCACAACTTGGCTTTGATTAGCTCCGAGTCARCTCCAAGAGACACTGCCTTTGATTCAGGTGTTCTTAAAACTTCTTTGTAGCCCTCAAAATAGAGAGCACCTACAGACAGCTGAGATTGTCTTTAACCTCAGTTATGTTTTGTGAGCTTATTTGCCAGATAGAAAATTTTGATAAAYGTGATTTATCCTGACACAATACAAAGCAAATACAAGAGCTTAGGTACTTTKTACATATGAAATGCTCGAGCCACTGAATACAAGTATAAAGAAATAGACTTYTATAATTAATGGCATCTCGTTTTTTTCAGGTTTATCACATCAAAAGAATCCCAAATCCATTTCTTGAGATTGGCCACCTACACAGATCTCAAATCTTCCTGAAAAATAGTAATCTCACTTTTGAAGGTTTAATCATGAAAATAGCAGCTTCACCATGTGCCACAGACTGTGGGCCAATCAAACTCTGCAATACTGAGTACCTTTAGATCCCTTTAACCTTGAGTAGCTTTTTAAAAATCGTGGAATTCAGATGGGGAGCACAAAGGATAATCAGAGGTTCTGGCAGTAGGGATGTTTCAGAAGTCTCCAGCCATAACTCCTGGTTTGCATCTTCCTTCTGGACTACATTTTAGTTGAGGACAAGCACACTGAGCATTTCTACAAACAAATGCATCTCAGGATCTCACTACAAAGCTTTTTGGTGTAAAATACATTTAGCTCTCATTATTCTGACAACATATCATAGCAGTACAAGATGTATTGCATATAGTGGGTACCAGCCTTCTAAGGACTTACCTCTATAGCGGGATAATAATTATAATTCCAGTACCAGAAAGTTTTTGGTAGGTATCCTCTGATTAAGAGATGCTCGGGGACAAAAGGATGAAAAGTTTCTCTGCCATTTGTATCCCTAGAATCTCCTGCTTCCACATTAATGATCTCCATGCATTTTCCTAGTGCCAGGTCTTCAATAGAAGAACTGTGAGAACACTTGTTGGTTTTAAATGCTGTAACAAATCTCTTCAGAGCTTCTTTGCTTAGAACATATCCTGCTCCTCCACTCATGTATCCTTGTTTCACGTAAGGTTTAAACCTCCTTCCAAAGTATATTGGTTGTTCAGGATTGTATTTGGAAAGGAGCCATCTCAAATTGTCCAATATAACATACGTATCATCATCTGCCTTCATAAACCAGTCAGCATCATCAAAATAATGGTCATAAACGTATTGAAAAGCTTTAATAGTCTTCCAGTAGAGTTGGTCCCTGCCTTCTTTGGTTTCTAGGCCCACAGTTGGAAAGTCTTTATTTTCCTCAGAGCTCATAAAAAGTATTATATTACAACGCTGGGCCCAAGTGGCCTTAACATGTCTGGCTTTCTTTTCTAGATTCTGAGGTCCAGTCATCACCCAACAGAGTATTTTCACCTTCTGATAGAGTCCTTCTGCAACATTTTTATTCTCATCTTAAAAAAGAAAAAGGAAAAAAAAAAGGCAAGTTAAAAGGCAAGTTCTTAACCTGTATTACATTTCTTTGACAAGCAAAACAGACAGAGGATCATCTATTTCTTTTTATGAGGATTTTATGAAGTCTCACATACATAAAAATTACTAGAAGCCATCCTCCTGGTGCTGGGAGAACAATGAAAGTTAAAAAGCTGAATATTTTACCTTTTCACTGATGAAAACTTAATGATGACAATAATACAATAAAAAAGACCACCTATTTTTTGGTATATGTATTTATGTTAATTAAGAAAATATAATAAATATTCCCAAAACAGTAATGCATTTCTGAAGGAAAAAGTATATAGTAAACCAAAACAAAGATTTTATGACCAAGTTAAGTTAAAACATATTTGTAATAAGATTTAGGATACTGTGAACTAATATTGTTACTGTGCTGAAATCCTTTTATTCTTGGCAGATAATCTCTCCATGGAGAGCAAGATCTGCAGGACTGGTCCTCTTTATCCTTAGTGCAGTAATAGGTCAGTTTGCTGAATAATAATTCTCTAYGATTGCATACAAAACACTCACAAACTTGTCTTAACTGAGCAATTTAAAATCTTCTATTTTGAAACTCTTATTTAGAAAATCACTGATTAATGGTTTGTTCAGCTGATGCATTATATTGCAATCAATTTTACTCAGCCAAATTGCCCTYGCCTGAACATGGGTCTGCATTCTTAAAAAAACAGAACAGAATGAAATAACATGTTCAAGTGCAACTCAGTTTGGTTTGGTCCAAGCACAGCTATGTGCCTTTGATCGTCTACATATTTAACTTGGCAAACAGTGCCAATAGTGGCCTCTCTCCTGCACCAATTCTGAGTTCTACTAATCCTTTCAAAATGTTAATTTCTATTTCATTTTTATCTTACAGGCTAGGTCAGAAACTAGAAACAGTCCAAGACTAGCTTCTTTAAGGAAAAATGATAAAAAAACAACCCTGTCACCTCTACAGTGCTAGCAAATAAATCTGCTTATTTAAAAACCACAACTGTTATCAATGATTCCTAAGGACACTGCCAAGTCTGCATACAGCAACTGGACAAGCAGGTGAGTACTAAGGCTGAAGGAAAAATCACTACTGTAATAAAAACAAACAGAAATATCATTCAATACATCTCAGGAGAACAAAGCTATTCATTCTGCACATGGGCAAAATGGAAGAAGAACATTCATAAAATGGAAGAAGAACATTCATACAAATTCTTAGCAGTAACAATAACATTTTGCATTATACATGAAGGAGGCAAACTATTATCTGGTGTAAAAAATACCTTTATGCTGTCCAGAGTCTGCATTGAAATTCATCTGTCCTTGCAACTGATTACTACCAGTATCTGCTGAATGTTGGCCGTGTGGATCATTGTGAAGAATGTGAGGCTGGATCTTAATCTGTTCTTCTAGGATCATGCTGAACAGGAGATAGCACAGGAAAAACCCTACTGCTGATCCAAAAGTGAAGGTTAGAAGGTTCATCAGGGATTTAGAAGAGGCCATTTCCTAAAGACAATCGACTGTCAAAAACAAATGAAAACTGCATCAAGCTTAAAGTAATACAGAAATCAAATCAAGAAATATAAGAAAATCAAGAAATAACTTTGAAGCAGAAGGCCTCAGTAATGAGCTCCCTTGGACTTGCATTGTAGACCAAAGCAAGACAAATATTTATATAAATCTGTAAAGTCACTGATAAATTTACTGCAAAAGATAAAGCAAGCATTGCTTAGTTTTATAAAGAAGAGTGAAAGAAAGAGCAACTGTATAGAAAGAAAACATTCATTTCTTTAATTGTACTGGCATAATATTTATGTAAGAATACACATGAAGTAGTAATTTAATTATTAAAAAGTTAATATATATCCACTTGCTTATTCTCTCGGTCCCATCAAACCTGCCCTTATAAAAGAGTGATATTTAAGTCTTCTATGAGGATAATAAAAGATGATCAAATACAACCTACAGGTCAATACAGAATATGACTGTGAGATGTACTCAGCTCTAAGAGTAAGTAACCCTTTGATAAATGTCAAATACTAACCTATTTTGAGGACTTGGTTGAGGTCATTTTCATACACACACACACACACACACACACACACACACACACACACACAAATACTCCTATAAATGCATTTTCAGGCATTTGAGGAAAGATCCCATTAACCGTTAACTGCATACTGGAGTCAAGCAAGAACTTTACAAACAAGCTAACAGTGTTTCCTGATTAGGAACACTTTTAACATCAACAGGTAAGAACTCTAGTGAGTTAGTTAGTCAAAAAACATAATTTAGGGAATGCCCAGAGCATCAGTTAGCYAGGCAAGAGCAAGCATTAATATGTTCTACCACAATATTCCACGGCTTTGACTTTTGTAGCAGTTAATAAATTATCATTTCAATACATCTACAGAGCACAAAACTAAAAAACTGAAGAAAAAGTTTTGCAGAACTGGGGGTCACTAGCGTGTGAGAAGATGAGATCCCTTGGAAAAACTAGGGAAAYGTTATGGTGTTGTGTCCAACAGGCAGTGAATATGCCCGCAAAATTATCATCTTTTAACATTACTAACTCATGCTATTTACATTATTTTGCATTTATCTCAAACTTCACATTTTCAACCAGAACAGACAACTCCCAAAGCAAGCAATCTGTATRGCACACCAAGTCTATACTCTCTAAAAATACAGTTGCATGTTCTGTAATTTATCTTACAGCAAAAAATATTTTTTAAATGGATATTGTGCCTGCTTTCTATGCACTGGATTACAAAAGGGCACTTTATTACTACTGAAAACAAACGACAGTGGAGAAAAACACCACAGGTTCTAAACTTTATGAAGGTCCATTCCTGCAAAGTCTTGCATGTGAGCAGAACCGAAGGTGCCTCCATGCACAACAGATTCCAAGCAGGGCATTGAACACTGTCAAAGGCCAATAATCCTGCCTGAAAAATACCAGGTGGAGAAGAGCTACTGCGACCAAAACAACCTGTTTAGCCAGTGAGTGAGGCCACAGGCTACGAAGAGTCTACTGGGAAAATACTGTCCTCGAGCAAGCTGCATGAATCACCCGGGCAGCAACACCCAACAACCAGAGTGTGAGGGCAGCAGCTGGAAGGTGATACTGCTTATTTGCCCATTACTAGAAAAATGAAACAGAACTGGAAAGGCAACTATGAAGCACACAAGGAAAAACAAGAAATTTCACAGGTGCCCCAAATTAACATATCTGTAGTTGTTAAAGAGCTGTAGCTTAATATGAAAAAAGCACTTTATGCAATTTTTTTTTTTTAAACACATGTTGTCTTTAATTCTGTGCTCCATCTSCATGGAGACTTGTAAACTAAACCTGTAAACTAAACCTTTAGGCATCACCTTCAGGTATAAAATGTGCTACATGACGACTTGAGATGCAGGCCCTGGAAAAATGACTTTGTTTCTAGCATTAATACTGGAGCGTCACATACCAGCAACTTGGAGAGGAAACAAGAGAAATTAGATCATGTGCCCTCCAAAACAAATTCTATTTAAGGAAAAATCTATATGCACCAGCAGCCTCTGGCACTGAAAAACACCACTGTATTAAAAGCATCTCCTGTGTTGTYTTGTTCGTATTTGTCCCCTCTATCGCCACACAACGAGCAATAGAGAAGGTGAGAGGGCCAAGACAAAACAATGACTTCAGCACATGAAACGGGTAGAACTCCATGCATCCATACAAACCACAGCACCTCCCAAAAGGAAAAAGCCCCTATTTTTCCACTTTTCAGTACTAGGTGCCATTYTGCTGCTCCATTTCAGTTGTCTGCTCTAACAGCTGTTGGAATTAGTTCTGTCTGGAGAGAGCAAATGGMTATTACTTGAAAGTAACTGCTGATTATTGGACTGTGGGGTTGCATTGAACTAAAACTGTGCTAAAACTCTTCAGAAAGAAATGTGAGATAGGATTTCCATTTTAATATCTTCCATATGAAGTATATTCATCACATTTAGAAATAACAAGTTGCTTTGGCAGTACTCCCCAAGCTAGGAGGCTTTTTGGGTGGAGGCAAGGCCAGATGCTGAGGCAGCACTTGGTAGCTCATATGAAAACTGTGTAACCAGAGACATTTCAATCTAGAACCATCTGCTTTTCATTCTGTTAATTTTGTATCAACAGACTGGGCTGCTACATGCATACATGAATATCCATATGCATATAAAAGTGCTCCATTAGCAAAGGGGACAGTAATTTTTCAGTTTTTATATTACATTGTTAACTGACACAAGGGTTTTCAATTTGTGAACAAAACTGAATGGCACAGCAAAGACTAGGAAGTGTCTAAAAGGAAGATTGTTTCTTRTAAGTATCCCCACATATGCACTTAGACAGTCACGTAAGTAGCCCCATTCACATCAAGCAGACTGGCAATTTAACATTTGAAAACTCTATCACAGAAGTCATTGCTGATTTCACTCAGAATTCAAGTTCTGAAAGTCAAAGTCTCCTGAATCCTCAAACTCAAGAGACCATTTTCCCGTGTTAGGGGGTTGCCAAATCCCACAGTCCAACGCAGCAAGGCAGCTGCAGCTCCATGTCCCCGGACTGAACCCGTATTCCCAGTCATACACACACACATGCACAGTGCTCACAGAGACACACGGCACCAGCAGCCGGGCCCCATCCTGCCCCCCGCTCTCGCTGAGCACCCGGAGGGTCCCTTAGCAGGGAATACGTAGCTTGATGCACACACAAACACAGGGCTTGCTATTCCCCGGTGAGCACAGGGCCAGCRCCACACAAAGCACACGCACTCGGTCCTTCCCGTCGGCTGCACATGTCCCTAGGGCTGTGACCCCAGCTCTAGCTGTGCTCACCCAAACCCTCACTGCCTCCAAGGGCTGGCACCAAGACCGGAGTCCCAGGGGCCCAAGGACTAACCCAGGCTGCTGGCACTTTGTCTCCCAGCCTCTCTGGTCCCTCCAGCTGCTGGTTCCCCAGGGGCCTCCATTCAAGGCCCTGCTCGTGCCAGCCCTGAGGCCCTCATTGACTCCAGCTGCTGGCCTGCTAGACACACAGGCCCTAGGACCTGCTGCGGGCACTGACCTCCATGAGCACGTGAACAGGATCCTCACGTCCAGGAATAAAGTTAGCAATTGAGTTTATGAAAACACAAGACAGGCTCTGGTGACCAGGCACAGCCAGACAAACATATTGACCAGGCATCTATCTGCATATGACCAGGCTCACTTATCTCTCTCCCTTACCTCTGCGTTTTCCCACGCTTTCCAAACCACCTTGATCCCTGGCCTTCGATTTGCCTCCTAAATGAGATGCAGGTCTTGTGCWGTCCCTAGAGATGCTCTTCTACATCCATAGCACATCCTTTTCCCCTGCAGGCATCAACTGCTCTCCAGGTAACTCCCAGCACCTGCAAGGTGATCCAGGGASCCTTCCTCTCCGCTCATGGTGAAGGGCTTTGCGTGGGGACAACGGGTCAGTCGCGCTCCTGTGACAGCCCCAGGAGGGGCTGGGGCAGGGGGGCTGAGTCCCATCAGGTTACCGGGCTCTCCTGCCTGCCACGCAGCCTCTGTGCCCCTTAGAGATGAGTCTTTAACAACATAATCTACTGCCAGGCACCACTGCTATCACCCTTCTTGCTGATTCCAAAGAGTAAAGACTCTTCCTAAGCCAGGGTAAATGTGGGGAAAACCCATGCAATAGGAATGCACCATGCTGGAGCCTGTCCATGCAAATACTGGTATCGTTACGCAACCTCCAAACATAAAACCTCTTGAATGTGCTTCCTCTTGAAACAAGTTCAACAAAAAACGTGGGATTTTATAGATTACAGAACGCATGACGGAAGACTAAATTTTTTTTTTTTTTTTTTTTTTTTTTTTTACATATGTGTCATTCCGGCATCACGCTACAATAATCTTGGCTTCGGAGGTGATGAAGCCCCTGTGCAGGGTAAGCCTGGCTTGCACGCAGAGCTGGCTCTGCCCAGCCGCGCCGGCTGCACRGAGCACTGCTACACAGCTGCACTGCTCACTCGGAAAGGTATTTCATTTAATAAAGCACTCTAAGGGTGTGACATTTCTCTGGGGATTAACTTCCCCTTGAAAAAAACAAAAATCACAGAAGACACCAAAGAGGCAGGACKGACGCAAAGCATCCGGGCGCGGTGAGGGGCAGCACCTGCACTAACCCAGGGAGCAGGGAAGCGCCCGGGTGCCGCCTCCTTCTGCCGGCGTCCCCAGCGGGGCCCCTCGTTGAGCAACACGTCCCCATGCCCGAGGGCCGGTCCAGGCCCCCTGGCTCTCGCTCCTGCCCCTCGGCAGCGCCGTTATCAGCGGCGGGAGCCGGGGGGGTGGGGCAGCAATCCCCCCCGCTCCGTAACTCACGCGCTTCCCTCGGAAGCTCCCTCGGAGCCTCCCCGTCCCAGGCGGGCACCTGCCGCCTCCCGCCCGGCCCCGCGGGGAGGCCGCTGCCCGGCGCCCCGTGCCCAGGCGGGACGCCGCGGCCTGCCCGCCTGCCCGAGCCCGGCACCCTCCGAGCGCTGCCCGCCTCACCTCGCCTCGCCCGCCGCGGGAGGCGCGCGCTCAGCGGCGCGGCCCGCACGGAGCCGCCGGCCGCGCGCAGGGGAAGCGGGAACCGCCGCCGCCTCCCGGGGCCGCCGCCGCCGGCACCATCGCGCGGGGCCGCGCTCCGGCGCGCGTCACCCGCAGCGCGCTGCCCGCGCCGGGGGCGGGGCCGCGCCGCCACGCGCCGCGCTCATAGGGCAGCGAGCGCCCAGGGGGCGGGGACTACGCCGCCAGAAGCCGTGCTCATTGGGCAGCGAGCGCCCAGGGGGCGGGGCGAGACTCTGCACGCGCCGTTAACCCTTGCGGGAGCCGCCGCGTGGCAGCCGCCCGTATCCGCTCGCCCGCTCCGTGGCGGCGCGCGCCGGCACCAACGGCCGCGCGTAACGAACGCCGCAACGGCCGCCGCYGCCACGCGAGGCGGCGGGGAAGGAGCGGGGGAGTAACAGCGCTGCGCCACGCGCGCTCCCGTGTGGAAACGGGAACCTGGTCTAGCTCCCCCCTCTCCTCCGCTGCTCCCTTGGCAGCGCGGCCACGTTGGCGGGCACGGCCCGCGCTGGACGCGCCGCGGCGGGGAGGCGGGCAGGGTAGCGGGGAGCGCTGCCGTATCCCGGCGCTGCCGCCCGGGGAAGGAGCCGCCCCCCCGTGCAGGGCTGTCCCCCCCGCTCACCTTCGCCGGGCGCCGGGCGCAGCGCTAGGGCAGCCTCGCTGCTCTCCAGCCCCTCATTCCCGCCGCGCGGGAGCCTCCGCGCTTCCCAAATGCCATTAGGCAGCTGCCGAGATTGTTGCTAGGTAACGGCACCTCAGAAAGGGCTCCTTATCGCGGCGCGGAGGCCTGCCCTGTCCACATCCCCGCCGCCGCTCTCTCCAGACCGCTCCTTTGGAAAAACTATTAAATGTGAGGAGAGATTATGGCTTTGAAAGGTGTTTTCCGCTGCGGGCAATCAAAGGCGGGTAGCACTTTGGCAAAATGGAGTTTTGTAGGTATGAGGCTACGTTTCTGTGGAGGGTGCCGTAATGCTGGCGCCTCGTGGGGCCACCGGTGTTTCCTGGAGATGGAGATCACTGTTCACACCGGTCCTCCTCTCATCTCCTCACAGTGTTGCCCTCTCCAGTGCTCATTTCTTGCTTTCTGCCCGTCCTACCTCCAAACCAGCCATTATCCAGGTGTATTTGCCCTTTCCCTACTGGAAAACCCATCATACAGCAGCTACTCAAGGTGCTGGCTGCTCTACCGGCTCAAGAACCCCCATGTTCCACATGGACCTTGGACCATGGTTGCTCATTCTTGCTCCATCCCACAATGTGCTGCCACCTCAAAATAAAAAGAAGCAGCCACTTAGTGGACGGCGCACCTGCTAAGTGACTTTTATTACAGACAAAAAAGTGAAGCGGGTATATCCTGGTTTTATGTTAATGGACTCCCACTGCCACGGCTGGCATCGAGGTTGTGTGGTATGTACATATACACACCCAAAGTGTGACACTTTTTCATACCGACATGTTCACCGAGCCTTTCTCGTTCTCTGTTAGGTTAATTTGAAAGGGAAATTTCAGAAGAAAATGGGGAATGTACTGTAAATGAGCAAAGGTCAACCATGACCTGCCTATGCGTGTACACACTGTGCTTAAAAAATGTGGCTGGTTTGGCTGCARTGTAATCACTGTGTAGCTGTTTTATGGGGAGATTAACCTGCCACGCCGCCAGGCAGGTTTATTTCACTCGGGAACACACGTGCAGCCCGTGACAGCTCCGAGTAAGGGGACGTGCAGGGCTCTACCCCCTGCACACACTTCCCCACTGCCCTGCACTGTGCGGTGCTGCCCCGGGCAGCCAGCGAGGAGCAGTTTGTTGTGAAAAGGTGACAGGGTGGCAGTCACAGCGCATGTCACCACACGTGCCCTGGTTCGGACACCCAGCTGGGCATCCTTCCTCTCCATYCCCAAGCTCTCTAGAGGGTGTCCCAGGGCATGGAACTACCACAAGTCCACTCACAGCTTAGTCACAACAACTACTGCGCTAAACTCTCCTCATTTCCCATATATTTCCAAGCATGGGAGCCTGAGGATACGGGTTTCTAAATGAGAAAGTGGGCAAAAATTCAAGGTGTAAGGCAGAATGTAATAGCTGCTGTGAGACTGTGCTATTTCCCAGGCATTGACTATATACATGACATATTTGAATCTAAATATCTACTTAGATATCTAATAAATATTTTAATAATTTTAATAAATAAATTGTGATTTTCTTCTGCAAGCAGCACATCTCCTACAAGTCCATGACTGAAAAGGAAATGGTTTTACAAGGTCACATTCTATATACTGCCATGAATAGCTTGGTTTTGTTTTCCTAAGCTTTAGTGCAACTCTTAGTGGTTTTGTTTTGATACCATTTACGCAGTTACTATTATGAATAATCAGTGAAGGCCAGGGAATGTATATTAATGAGTAATTTCCGTGTGTTCTGACTGTAAGCTGCTTTTGTTTCCCCTATTCCATTCCYAGATCACACTTGCTTGGTCAAACAGAGGACGAAATTAAATACGTGTGGGAAATTAAATACAGACTGGCTTCAATATTTACATTTACAGCAAATCACATTAGACTGCTCTGATTCTGAGAGTGCATAACCTGCTGCTGAACATGGAGAGGTTCTCCAGGGAACCCAGTCCCATTCCGTGCCTGCTTGCGAGCRCCGGATCTCCTTGACTGTTCTCCTCTAAGCTGCCCCCGACAGCTGATTCCCACCTCGTCCTGCCCCAAACCAGTGCAGAAGCAAAACTCGGGGATGCGGAGATGGCTCAGAAATGGTTTTATTCTAAAATGCTTTTTCACCAGCATCCAACTTGTAGCATGCATTACTGACAGTTCAGATTTCTTAGTATTTCTTAGCCAAATCTAAAAGGCAGAGATCTGTAATTATAATATGTAGCTTTCCAGTCAAATGAATCCAAACTGTGAGTTCAACTGAAACTCCACATGTCTTCAGATCTCACTCTGTAAGAGTTAGTGGCTTCTTATGACCATAAAGAATACAGRATTGTGACTTAATTTGCACATTTATAATGCGTTCATATCCAAATGGCACTATGTACATGCAAGTGTTTGGCTTAAAGCTGCCTTCAGTAATTGGAACACTTAAAGTTTCTGGTTATTGCAGAAGTAGCCCTAATAAGCCTGAGTTTTTAGGACAGTTTAGCCGTATTGGAATGTTCATTCACTTCACTTGTTTTTCAAGTTCAAAATGTCAAAAATATTAAATAAAAACTAGCCTTTGTGAATGGCCAATGAGGAAAGTACCACACGCTTTTGTTGTCTTGCCACTGTAGTCATTATTTCTGTATTGCAGTTGCTGGCACACTGGTCTAGGTCAAGTAAAAGCATAATCCAAGCACTTGCCCTAAATCCTGCACGAAAACAAAGGCCTTCAGGAAAGCAAATGAATTATGATTTACCGCCATATGTTTGGCCACATTAATTCCACTGCGTGTCCTGGAACAGTTAAAATGGTGCACAGAAGTGTAATCTGTTTACTATAATCTATTGCCTTACTGCTTGAGATCAAAAGGAGAAATAAAAAGAAAGTGGGTARTAACATAATAAAGAAGTAAAAGGGTTTTTACCCTTTTTTTTTACCGCTGAAGTCAACTCCCAGCCTTCCCTTTACCTGTAAGAACAGCAGCTGCCTTCCCACTGCGATCCGGACCTTTGCTGACTGTTTCCTGCACAAACAATGCTGGAATTGCCTTGCAATAATACACACCACTGATCTGTAAAGTACTGTCTGCATTTAAACAGTGTACACTCTCTGCAGTGCTATTCATGTTAATTAGATTGGCTTGCAACAAATAATTGACTTAAAACGAGCCATTGTGAAATTTTAGATTGGTGCTTAGCATGTGCCAAAAGCTGAAATGATGCACTCTGAGTGGCAGGGTAAGAAATTAATCACTGTACATTGCTGGAATGAGGGATATATGGTGTATCCGTTTATTGGRAAAGAGGAATGCTTTAAAATAACTGGAAATAAAAGAATTTTATTTTTTTACTGATCTTAAAGGTTTCAAATGCTTTTTTATTTTGATAGGAAGTAAGAGAAGCTGTTCAGGGCTGCACAGGGAGTGGAGTGAACCCCCCGGCACTCTGCGGAGACAGACCTTGGTAGGAGTTACCCTGTAAACCATGCCCAGGCATTTCATGTGGGAATGCTGCTCGGCATGGATCTATACGATGCCAAGGACATGCTGATAATTAACCRACCTCCGCTGCTTTTATTTATTTCCTGGCCCTCTTCCTGAGGCATAGAAACAGCCTCACAAACATGCCTGTGGTTTTACCTGACATGTGTGATGAGGGCTCAGGCACCCGTCAGGAGGAATCTGAATGTGGAACTAAGTTTTCTCCTACTTTGCAATCATTGATTTTTTGTTACTTTTATCCTTTTGAATGATAATGCATTTAGAGTTATTTTACAATTATTTTTCTCCTCATGAGGTGGCATTTATGGAAAGTGATACAATTATTAAAAACTTGTCSAGAGCTTCTAGTTGGGAGGAAAAACATTATGTTTTACTGTTTATATGACAACAACAATAATAAGTTTATCGCTGTACAGAATCCAGAATTGATTCCTAGGAGAAAAGCAGAATAAATTGCTATCATGAAGGAACAAGACATTCACATGAAAGGCTCAATACTTTTGTGACAAAACTTCAAAAAAAAAGTGTTCTGTCAAAATAAAATAATTGGCTTCGTGCTTATGTTCATTCAATTGTTTCTTCTCACAGTGCAGTGTTGAATTTTGCAACCCCAGCTTTTTCAGCTCAGAGACCTTTGCTGCATTTGTTCTTCATCCCTGTTCCTGATACAAACACAAGGCAGGGTGTCTGTATCTCAGCTTGAGGTAATAACTCTACCTAGCGATGGGAAATGGCAACTGCATTTGTAAGCTTTACAATAGTTTCTCAGTCTCCTATAAACCAAAGATTTTCTCAAAAATGATCCTCATGCAGCATTCGTCTAGAGTTATTCTTCATCCCCTAGTTTTCTTAATAGTATTTAGGAGAACACAACGCATGTAAGAACACTTTGCTGAACACTTCGTCTTCTCAACCACTAGTGACAGGCAGATCACAGAATGAAACATGCTGCTTTAAAAGACTAAAGCAGCACTAMTGATGTGTGTCAGGCTGACGGTATCAGATCCTGTCTTGAGGAGAAAATAATCTGTATGTCCTTTAAATGTTCTCCGAAGCAACAAGACAGAGGAAAAGAACAAAAATAGAGACAGTCAATGTTTGGGAACTAACAGTTTTGTTGAGAAGTTCTTGAAAGGTTGCATTGTCAGAGCACTTCGAAACGTGGTGCAGTCCTGTTAGTACCTAAATGACACAAGTGAGGGGCTATCTCAGTTGAAGCTACAGCTTTCAAAACAACTTTTAAATTTGACAGTTTCTCTACTTTTTTTTTCTCCACTCAGACATAGAGATTAAAGCACAGTTCTGCCTGAGATCTTAAATGTAATAACCAAAGATTTAACCCAGTTAGCAGCTCAAAAATGAGCACCTCTCAAAAATGACTCTTTTCTGGCATAAAAAAGGCCATATTGTCACTCCCTGCACCCAGAATGACATTATAGTTTATCATGGCGTGCATACAGGAGATGTAAATGGATGAAGTGCAGTAGAGGAACTTCRGTGCCATGTGATTTGTGGGTGTTGACAAACATGAACAAATTACGGTAGCAGACCCGTTTTGTCAGGCTTGACATGTGGCAAAGTGTTGTCCTACAAACACACCACAGAAAGGGCATCACCAGAAGAGAAAAATAAAACTAGAGAAGACAGGATTCTTGGTGATCTGTGCCCTGCTCAATTCATGAGCAAAAGCTTCAGTCATTGGGAGTAGAAAGCACAGTATGAGGCATCTGGAAACTTAAATCTGATTCCCATGGCTCCATTACAAATCATTCAGGACAGGAGTGGGAAAAAAACGCTACTGCAATGTAGGCTGTGTCCAAGGTCAGATGAAGAATAGCTGGCCCAGGCTAAAAATGGACATTGGGTGCAAAGCAAATTATGTCTGCTGCTGCTGCACAAGGGCTGTGGATAGGGCACATATCCCTGCTCCCCTCCGGGCAGGAAAACAGCTAAGCTCTAATGAAAACCAAAGAGGACCTCAGTTATGAGCAATGCTCCACTACCAGCAGTTACCAGCTCAGCTTAACAGTAACAGGGCCACGACAGCTACATTAAAAGATACAGCGTGTTCCGAACACCAAGTCTGAAAGCTCACTGGGAGGAAACCACAGCCTGGAATGACTGCCGACTGTTCTTCAAAATCCCAGGAGGGAGGGTATTCACAGGGAGCTGATGCAAATTGTCCACAGGGAGGAGTCCACGGAATATGAGTTAGCTCAGACACAAAGGCTGGGCCTCAGGAAGGGTAGGATGAGAAGGTTTGAGGCACTTGGYCAAACTTCTCTCCCTTGGGGTTTGTCCCCTACCTTCTCTACAAACTGTCCATAAACCCAGTGGCTCCCAGTAATGCCCTGCCTTGGCTTGCTGCTCTCCTTCTGCATTGTACCGGCTCACTCTAACTCATTTGCTCATTTACTTGTTGAAACTTCCTAGGTTTTCACGTCAGCAATCTCATACCCTCAATGTATGGTGGCCATTTTGTCACCTACAAACCTATGACACATAACCACATCCTTTGTTGTCTGGCCTGAGTGCCAAAAGACTTAGATTAAAATAAGAAAAAAAAAGAAAAAAAAAAAAAAAAGGACAATCTCTAGTTCCCTCTCTAATAAGAAAGATACAAAGTGCTGTTTTATCACTAATATTAGTCTTCATTAATTTGGCAAGCACGGAGTCCCTCTCCACTGTTATTTCTGAGCAGACGCCCCACTTTGGAGGCAAGAAGCTTCAGTCCCTGCTGTATGACAGAGTGCCACACTAACCCCACAAGCCTCCATTAGGCTAAGTAGGGCACATGAAGGAAAAATGGCATGGATAACCTGGGTCTTTTCCAGCTAGATATTCCTAAATCACTGATGACTAGCATTGTCARAAAGAGATGAACTTCTCCAGCACTAGTGACAGCCAGACAATATTCTGGATCCCAACTATCTGGCAAAGAGATTCTAGACCACAGGAGACACAGAATCTCTCCTTTGTTTCCCAGTGACTTCCACTACAATTTTATTCTCCTCCTCTCTTACAGAAGAATTTTATCTCTTAGGTCATTCGCTCTGCCTAGCAGAGTAGCTGGGCCAGCACTGGGAACAGCAACTTATTCTGGCTTGTGCTCCAAGAAGTCCAAAGACACAGAACAGAAGTAACACCCAACCTGTGCAAACCAGGTTTTTGTAATGGGTGTTAGCACTTTGAGATAAGACAGAATGTGACCTGGTTTCCCTCTGTAGCATGTGCACAGTCTCTTGGTTTCAGAGTATCTGATATTGTCCTCTATTATCCATGTCTGACACTGTGTCAGCCTGCTGTAGCGCTGTAGCTACAGCTGTGCACTCCTGGTTGCTGTGCTGCAGTCTAGGCTGGGAAGACAGGCCTACATGAGAGCACTTGGGCCCTGCACAGATCCTGCACCCCCAAGTCCCGGCAGGCCCAACACGTCCACCTAAGCCCAGCAGGCGCTGCAGCAACCCTGACCAAGAGGATTCCTGTCTCAGCAACATACAGTCTATTATCTTCATTAGTACTAACCTTAACTTGGTTATAACTCTTAACTGAGCAGCACTCAGAAGTTCAGAGCAGCCCAAAACGATGACTGTAATTACTAGTCCCAATCTGGGAAAGTGGCAGCCAAAGGCTAAGCCTGGCAAGCATCAAAAGAAGCAGGAAAGCAGATCTGAGCCTACTTGCAAAGAAGGGCTTTGTAAAGACTGGTCCTGGAAGACAGAAATGGGGAAGCAAACAAGCAGGGACTAGTTAAAGGGCCAGTGTGATGGGCAGATGAAGGTCCAGTGAGACATGTCAGTAGACACACGTGTCCCACACCAAATCCAGTACAGAAATATCATATCAAAGTTACTGCCTCCCCCCCCCCTTTTTTTTTTTAATAACCTGAGATAGTTAATTAATGACAGGTCACGAATTTTCTCACTGTGTTTTTCCCGCTAGTCTTAAATGGGTTTAGCCTATGGCCACACGGTAATGTTTAGGCACTGAGCAGATTACTCAAAGCCTCTTGGCAATCCCAGGCAACCAATATTTACGTTCAAACACATTTTCTCCACCCAGCTAGCATCAACTTAAATTCTCTCCAACCAAAATGGGAAAAGAAACAGCGTACTGCTAAAACCAGCTTCAAGGGAGTAAAGGTGGAGTTGAAGCATGCAAGACATGAAAGGATGAAGCATGGCAAAACGATGCAGTTCTCCCCACACTATTTTTAAAAGGGAGGGAGCAGAGAGGACAGTGAGGATGTGTGGCCGCTATCCCAACGTTGCAGGCGTGCACAAGCTTTGCCCACGCTCCCGGGCAACTTTGTGCAAGTTGATTCTTCCCCCCTCGCTTCGGCTTCCGCACCCAACTGTAGCCGAATGGTCTGCGGTTTCCTGCTGTAAGAGATATGAACCCGGAATCACACATAAAATGAAGGTCCCAGAAGGATTTTAGCTTCATCTTAATCACACTTTTGCTTCCTGAAGCCTTAGTAAATTCCTTTTAAGGACTCCCTAAACCTCTTACACGCTGACCTCGTGGTGCTGGGCGATCTTCACAACCTGAGACCTTTAGGCAGCTTTAAGCCACCAGGATCCCCTTGGGATGCGTGCGGGCGGCTCTGTATTTAATTCTTCCCTTCCCTGTCTTCAGGGCTGAGTTCCACCCGGATTGACATGTTCCGTTCACCCGGATTGACATGTTCATTGACTTGCTGAGGCGGCTCCGGGCCCAGGGACGGGAGCAGGGGCAGGGAGAGGGGCAGGGGCAGGGAGAGGGGCAGGGGCAGGGAGAGGGGCAGGGGCAGGGGCAGGGAGAGGGGCAGGGGCAGGTGCAGGGACAGGGGCCGCGCGCGCGGGGCGCGCAGGCACGAGGCCGCATGGCGGGCGGGGAGGCGCATGATGAAATTTCTGCCGGGGTTTCAGCAGGCGGCGGCGGGGGAGGAGCCGGCGGCCCCGGCTCGCACTGGCCGCCTGAGCGCCGGCGGGAAGCGC
>NW_020454916.1:635366-744253 GCF_003342845.1 Nothoprocta perdicaria | reverse complement strand
GGCGGCCGGCGCGGGCTGCCTGCCCGGGCCCGGCCCCGGCCCCGGCTCCGCTCCGCCGCTCGCCATGCGGCCGCCGCTCGCCATGCGGCCGGCGAGCTGCCGCATCCGCGCGCATCGGCGGGGAGGAGGGCGGGCGGGCGGCGTTTTGGGCGGAATCCGGGGCTCGGCGCGTGGGCTCGGCCGCGCCTTGGCCGCGCGGGCGGCGGGTGAAACCTGCCCGCCCGCGGGGTCCCCCCTGCCCGCCCGCGGGGAGAATTCGGGGTGACCGGGGAGCCCTAGATGGCACCGCGTGGAGCCGGTGTTGGTGCCGCCCCAAGGCCCAGGTCGGCACCTCGGAGCGCGCTTGGAAGCTCTGCTGGGTGCAGGGCACCCCAGCCCCAGTGTGGGGGTCCCACAGGACCCAGCGACTTCCCTGGCTTGTCCRCACACTGTGCCCGTTTGCCAAGCAGGTGGATGGATGGATGAACTGATGGATGGACAACTGGATGGATGTATGGATTCATGGAGAGCTCTATGAAAGTGTTGAAAGAGTGGTCAGTGCTTCTGCTGACATGATGTTGCTTTGCTAGAGTGTATCCAACGTGCGATACTGAACAGCTTATCCTAGTTATGCTTTATAAAATGTGCAGGCAGCAGTGGTGTACCTGAAGGTGAGCTGAAACCTCAGTTTGTGGCATGGATGAGGGTAGCTTATCATATCCACAGGAAATTGGGTTTTACCTTGGGATAGTAAAGCCTGCTAGCCGCTTGATAAGCTTTCTTGATAGCTCAGTGTGTTCAAATACACTCGATATTCACAAAGTATGTGTGCTGTCCTAGGTACCCTCTCTTGCTTATTGCATTGGGGCATTTTGTCCTCCTGACTTGTGTGTGGGAAATGTCCTGTTTGCCACAGCTGTTTCCCACTAAAATGTGCTGCTGATAACATCAGGATTCCATAAAACCTTGCAAGTTTCCCTGCTTGAGCAAGGGGCTTGGTCTAGATGATCTCCAGAGGTCCCTTCCATGCGCATCCCTTGTATGATTCCATGTGATTTCCACAGCAGGTTCAACGTTTGGGGATAGCTCACCAGCTTCAGGATGTGCGGCATCTGGGCCCTGTTCGGGAGCGACGAGTGCCTCTCGGTGCAGTGCCTGAGCGCCATGAAGATCGCGCACCGGGGGCCCGACGCCTTCCGCTTCGAGAACGTCAACGGCTTCACCAACTGCTGCTTCGGCTTCCACCGCCTGGCCGTCGTCGACCAGCTCTACGGCATGCAGCCCATCCGCATCAAGAAGTTTCCCTATCTCTGGCTCTGCTACAATGGGGAAATCTACAACTTCAAACAGGTGCTTGTCCAAGCAGGTGTCACACGGGGGGTCATGCCGCTGGCTGGCCAGGGTGTTGTATGGGCCACACTGCTTTTTGTCTTAAAACCAGTGAGTGTTTAGAAGTGGTTTAAAACATGGGCAAGAATACCAGAAAAATTACAATAATTTAAAAAATGAGGTCATCAAATATTTAATATTTAAAAGCAATAAAGGGGACTTGCACGCTCAGCCTTTCAATAATTCAAGAACTTTTTAATTGACAAGAAGGAAATTCTTTTTCATAGCTTTAGGTTTCCAGTAGGCCGCAAAAATATTTAGGGGTCTTCAGCTTAAGGCAGATGCTAGGTGGGATTTTTCAGAGACACCTAAGCAAATCTCTGGCAGGGGGAGACATTCATCAGCTCAGTGCTTAATTCCTCAAGTGCCTAAATGTCCCTGACAGGAGGTGTGATTGCTGCTGTTGCTCACCATCGTCTGTGCCTTAGTTCCAATGCTCAGATTATCTGCTCTGCCTATGCCAGCCTCATAGGGGAAGTGATTCAGAGCATTTGTGCTTGGGGTGTAAAGTATCTGCTTTATACTCACAACTGGTTCTGAATCATGCTGAAATAAATGCTTAAAATGGATCATAAATTGAGCAGCAGAGTTAGTTAGTTAGAGAGATAGGAATAATTTCAAATGACTCAGGATTTCTGTTSTTTGRGATTTTTGAAGTCCASTTTATGTTGATGCCTTTAGGGATTTGACTGAAATGGGAAGTAATAMTTTTTTTTTWCCTCCTTCCAAATCTGTCTGTCTGGAAGGTAAGATGTCCTGGAAGACAAAGTGCATGTGAAAACATAGCAGCAGTCTATGTCTTGCTGTGCTTTGCCTTTTCTGCTGATGAAAGCAGCCGAGATTAWTCTCAGTCATGCCACTGGCTGAATCTTATGTGAAATTCCTGCAAAACTTTCATTACGGTCGGCAGAAACTTACTCACTTTCATTGTGTTATGTCCCTTCCTGCTTTGCGTAGGGGTTGTACTGTCATGTTTTCAGCTACGAATAGGTGACTGAAACCTACCGAGGAAAGAACCACTGCTTTTCTTTTTTTTGAATACTTATTTTGTTTAGGGCAATGACTTCTTAGCTCAGTTTGGGCCACCACTTTRTCCATAAATAAAAGTTAAACCAAAGAAGAGCAGTTTAAAATGTGAAAGCACTGGTTAGSTGGTTCTTCGATTTTTAGTGTTTTATTCCTGCTTCTCCCTGCCATGCCCTGGCCTCCAGTGTCCATTTGCACAGGCRGAGTAAGGAAGTTCATTAGAGGACTGGAGGAGGGTAAATTCAACGTGAGTGAAAAAGCAGTGCAGAGTTGCAGCATTTATTCCTGAAGTCGTCCAGAGACACATGTACTCCGGAGACACATGACCAGTGTTAAATGTCTAGTGTGGGAGGGATTGGTTTGATTGTTTTTAAGTAATTATCACTATCACTATCCAATAAAGTGTCACTGAGAGATTTGGGACTGCAAAAAAATGATGTAACAGGTTCTGGGCCTGTTTTGTGGTGATGGGCAGGGTTTCTACAGCAGTGGCTGCCTGCCTTGGCCGTTTGCCTGTTGGAGATGGGGAGGTCAGTGTCTCTGAAGATCAGGATCTTGTCTTTGCAGTTTCACATGCCCAAATAGAAAAGTATCCTGAAATCTTTCTCTGCCAAGAATTGCTGAAGACCATGGCGTAAATCTGCATTGCTTGAGAGGAGATCCTGAGTAATATTTTGAATACAGCAGCATCACTTTCACCCTCTACTGAAATGTATACATAACTTAACATAAAAGTAACTTGCATTTTCATATTAGGCAAGAAGCAAGTATGACTGTTATTTTTTCTTTTTTAATTGATAAACAAGGTTTGCAAATKCTTATTTGTGTTTTCTGTTATGTATTTTCTTAGCTGCAGAAGCAATTTGGATTTGAATATCAGACATTAGTGGATGGTGAGGTTATCCTTCATCTTTACAACAGAGGAGGAATAGAGCAAACAGCTTGCATGCTGGACGGTGTGTTTGCTTTCATCCTTCTGGACACAGCAAACCGAAAAGTTTATCTGGCAAGAGATACATACGGGGTCAGACCACTCTTCAAGGTGCTGACTGATGATGGATTTTTGGGTGTCTGTTCTGAGGCAAAAGGTAAGACCRGTTGTGCTTAGTGCCTAAATAATCTTAGGCAGTATTGCTGGAGAAAGACTTTTTTGTTGTGCTGTCCTTCTAAGCATGAAGAGAAAGTGAACTTTACTTCAGTAATAAATGAACCTTATTTAATGGTATAAAGTAAAGCAGTACATCATTAAAACAGAAACTCCCCAAGGTGGGGGGTAAGTTTCTGAAGATGTCCTGTGGTAAAGTTGACATGCCTATATTATTTCATTTTGTAATTCTTTTTATTCTGGTATCATAACAGTATTGAACCCAAAGTTTTTAACTCCGAAGCTGAATGTAGTGTATTGAGTGAGACTATGTCATGGTAAATCAGGTTAGAATTTGTTATTGGAATTTTATGGTGAACATGGAAATAATGCCATAAGARATAATGCCATAAGAAATAATGCCATAAGAATCTTAAAAACAGAAGGGAACAAAAGTTTCCTAAAAGGAACCCTCTGTCATAAGAATTACAGAGGCACCATTGCCCTTGTAAAGCTAAGTGATTAACTTTTCTGTGGAGTTACTCGAGTGGCATCTGAGTGGCCCAATGGTGCAAAAACTTTTTTTTTTTTTCTTTTTGTTTCTTTTCACCTCAGAAGTAGAATGGAAATGAGTTATGGTCCTAAGTCTGATTCCTAGTCTTCATTAGAAGCAGTGTGGATCAATCTGGAATCATTGAGTTATGAAATCACTAATTTAATGTCAATCACTTTAGCTTTTTGTCCCCAAGTTTTCCAAAGGAAAGATTGTAGCTTCTCACATCTACAGAAGATTATCAGTTCAGAGAGCTACGGTGCGGCTGTGAGTCCATCCCTGCGTGCTGGGAAGATGGGACTTCCAGGCCCTCACTTGTCGTCAGGGTTGTCTTCCACTGCTGAGCTGCTTTCTCATTGCAGCAGGATTTTATTGTCCCATTCTGAGTCTCTGCATCTCACTGGACTGCACAGAGGGGCCTAATGTTTTGTTCCAGCCTCCAAATATCTGAAAGCCAAGTGCTGCATTATCTGTATTCCCAAATACACCAGCACTGATGCCTCAACTGACAGTTAAATTTACACCAAAACTTATGTTCTATAGAAAATAGTTGTATGTGGGTTTGGTACAGGGGCTGTTGGGTGAGGTATGATTCAACCATCCTAGATTAAAAATTCTGTTTCTTTTGTTTTATTATCTCTGTAGGACTTACCAACTTAAAGCATTCAACATCCTTCTTTCCTAAAGTGGAACCGTTTCTTCCGGGTCATTATGAAGTGCTGGATCTGAAGCCCTCTGGCAAGGTTGCGTCAGTAGAACTAGTAAAATTTCATAGTTATAAAGATGAACCACTCCATGCAGCTTATGATACAGTGGAAAATCTTCCTTCAGGTAGTACAGCAAAACAATTGCTATTGCTTTTATTGTTTTAAATTATGATTTTATTGTTCTAAATTGCTTTTATCAGAATAAAGTGGAAGAATGATAATCTTTGAATATGAAAATTGCTTAGATTAAAAAGAAGTACTTTTAAAATCTGAAAGAATCTTTATGAAATAGGAGCTTAATACTAGAAAATTCGCCTTGTAGGGTAGTCATATCGAAAGGTGCTTGAACCTGTGTATCCTCATAGTTAAAAGAAATGCAGACTGGGTTTTTTTTGGTTGTTGTTTGTTTTTTCCTAAGTTTCCTAACTTTTTGTTTGGTTGGTTTCCTGAACAGGTTTTGATCTTGAGACAGTGAAAAGCAACATCCGTATTCTGTTTGAAAATGCTGTTAGGAAGCGCCTGATGGCTCACAGGAGGATTGGCTGCCTTTTGTCAGGTAAGCAGCAAGAGCTGTGAAGGTTGTGTGTCTTCTCTCTCCTYCCTCACCCCTTCTACCAATTAGCTGTAAGACCTGGCTGCTCTGCTGCAGCGTGCCTGAAGTGATGTGAATCTTCATTTGCTTTCTTAGTTACAAAGAGGTCGTTCGTTTTTCATCAAGTTGTTTAGTTTACAAATATTTGGACTTTAAAATGATCTCTGGGCCAGGATGTTGAATTGTTGAGATACCATTTTAAACTAAAAAGAAAGCAATCTAATACTCCTTTGAGAAATCACTTTCTGTATTCTTAAATATATAAAACTGATACTTAGGCTAGTATCTAGAGGGAAAACCTGTTACATTCACTTTGCACTGAGTCTAGAGGAAAGCCTTGACATGTTTCAGATAGCAGGAGGAACTGAAGTTCTTAATTRTCACCTTTTATGCTTTAGCCTCCTTCCTGGGGTGCCCTTAATTTACCAAATTACAGAGGAGCAACTGGACCAAAATTACTTGTTACACTGTTTTTCCAGGTGAGGTAATAGTTTGTGGTACAGAAAGTTGTTCACTGACGTAGCTCATCGATACCGTGATGGCATGGCACGMTGCTACACAAGTACCTTAAAGAGATAAGGCTTTGTAGCCAAGAGAGCAACATTGTTCTTACTGTTTTCTTTTTTTAACACTTTATAGTTGTAGTCAGAGTTCTGATCGTGCATGCACTGAATGTGAATGATGACACTAATTTACTGTGCACCCAATTAGCTGTGAGTTCAGACGAGAGCATGAACAAGATGCAACCATTAGGTCCTTATCTTAGGCTGGCTTTATTAAAAAGTGGGAGGGAGGTAAATGAAAYGGAAACATGTTTCAGATAACAAATTGGAGAGGGTCAGAAGCTCCTCAGACCCACATACCTACACTGTATATGCAGACCATATATACAGACTGCAGGAAATGAAGAGTTTTAGATTGTTAGAGCAGGAGGGAAGCACGGGAGAACAGGTATCATCCCTTGCTGTACATGAAAGTGGAGCAGCAGGTTGAAATAGGCAGGGATTGGCAGAACWAGTTAATCAGGGTAAGAAGCTAGAGCCTCAGAATATAACTGGGCACCTTGGATTTGTCTTGGGATTTCTTTGTTTTCCGAACTTCTCTAATCCCTCCTCTCATCCTCCTTTGGAAAGGAAGAGGAATGAATGTCACTAGGGACCCTTTTCACTTGGACATGATATTTCAAAAATAAATTTCACTTGAAATGTTAAATCCACCTTTGAAAAATGACCAAGGAGGGGTGGAATCCTTACRCTAAATATTTTGTTCTTTGCTGTTTTGCAGTTGCTGAACTGTGGCATCATTCTCTTTGATCTGAACAGCAAATCAAAAATAATTGTTGCATATTTCTGTTACGAGTTTATCAAATGTGTTGGTATAAGGAGGATGGAGAGAGAAGCTTTGAAATACGGAGAATAAATCCCGCTATAGCAGATTTGGGAAAGAGCATGTTCTATAATGGCACAATAATTTCAAAGCAACCTTTTATCTTAAAGCAAGATTTCTTTTAATGTTTCTGACATCAAAAGTATCAGTAACTGCTACTAATGATGTTCTAAGGCCACTTTATTAAGCAAAGGTAAATGTGCACTTGCAGAAAGAATGTTTGGTTTGGATACCTTGAAATGGAGACACATACATAAGATTCCAATATTCAGAGACAGTGTTTTTAAACTGTGTAATTCTGTGAAGCCAAACACCTAAAAATCATTTGTTTGCTTGAAGGGGGCTTGGATTCCAGCTTGGTTGCAGCTGTTCTTCTGAAACTGATGAAAGAAATGAACGTCAGTTACCCATTGCAGACCTTCTCAATTGGAATGGAAAACAGCCCTGACGTACTGGCTGCCAGAAAGGTACAGAAACTTGTTTTCAGGTTATCTAGCACTCTCCAACTCCAAACAGTACTCATATATTAACTGTGCTAACCTCATCATTATGCTATTAATTGTAATACTAATTATTAGCCATTTATTTTGTGTCATAAATCAGTTTGCAGCTCACCAGTTAGTACTTCATTTGCTGCTTAGTTAAAATCTTAAAGAACAACCTCGCCCTYGTTACTTTTTTGCCTCTCTTGCACTTGGAAGGTTTTTGTGTGACAGACTCCCCCATGTTGCTATCAAAAGAAGTGTATTTCAGAGCAGTCTTGGTTCTATCTCTTGAATACTAGAGTAAATCACCAGGACTTATATATTCAGTATGTCAAGTTATGTTTATATACTCGCATTTGTGTATTTGTTAATTACAGCAATTTAATAAGACCCTTATACAGGCGTAGTTATCTTCTTGAGYACATGCTTGGATATTTAGGCTGGCRTGACTTTTMAGCTGCATTTCCCTTTGTAGCAAACACCAGACATGCTTAGAGCTGCTGCAGACTGTTACGCTCTGGACACTCACCTGGACGAGCTGCTTCAGCCACGGCTGAACATGGTGTCRTTGGGAAAACTCTGTTCCCTTGGGTGGAAGAACCACTGCGAGTCACAGGGGCTGCCACTCAGCCTCACATTGTGTAATTCTCAGTGTTTGCAGCAGAAGGGAGCGGATTCTTGCCCATAGTGTGTGGATTTAAAGACTGTTTGAATTAAAAGCTAATGTATTATCAWAACCTTTCACAAACAGGTGGCAACTCATATAGGCAGTGAGCATCATGAAGTCATATTTAATTCTGAAGAAGGAATTCAGGCGATAGAGGACGTTATCTTCTCCTTGGAAACATATGATATAACAACAATAAGAGCTTCAGTTGGTAAGTTTTTTATTAATACCTTATTTTATATTATGTCTATATATTTTTATGCAAAATTGTGTAGTTGTCTCCTACATCTTCTTAACAGTGGGACTTGGAAACTGGGACACCCAAGTTCTGTTCCCCGTTCTTGTGTCTAATACCACATTGAAACGAAAACTATTTTTAGTTTCAAAGTTGCTGAAAAMAAGTATCATGAGCTCTTCATGAAGCTTTGGGCTGAAAAACAAACATAGGAAAAAATGAACAGTAGAAAAAGCAGTCTAGGTTTTCTGGCTTGGGGTGTATGAATCTTGGAGGAAAGGGGGAATTTATTACAGGATATTAGAGGTGCTCAATGTTACTACAGGAGAAACCGCTATGGTTACCGTATTTCTTGCATTATTCTAGTATTAAGTGATGTATTTCTCTTTATCTTCCAATAACTCATGTATGCCCAAGTGAAATGGGCAATTTATACTGTAGATTGGATTCTGAGAAGTGAAATAAGTCACTAGTAGCTTCTTATAAAGGGCTGCCAGCCTGATAAGAATGAGAAACCCTAATCTAAGGTGACCTTCTGTACGGTGCAGACTACAGCATTTTGCCTAGTTTCTCTGTGTCAGCCCAAAACACTGCAAGCAAGTTAGTCTACTCAATAGGCAAGACATTTTTGAAAAGACTAGCACAGATCCCTGGGTAGAATTTGACATTAAGATAGGACTTTGTAATGAAAAATATTGGTAATGTTTGCTTAAAAAAATAAGCTTACAAGCTTTCCAGCTATCTTCTCTATTTTTCTTTTCCTGTATGTTTTTGTTGCTTAGTATGAAGCATGGTGAAACAGATCCCTTAAAAAAGATTGCTAATAGTTTGTTAATACAACATACTGTTTGGAAGGAGGTAAAGAGGAGAAGAGCTAATTYTGATTACCAAATAAATGTAAAATACAAAGAAAAATCTGGAAAAAAAAGTACCTCACCTGGCTCATTATGCAGTGGCAGGGAGTTAAACAGCAACTTTGTTGGTATTTTTGTTCCCCATAGCTGGAAGGTTTGTTCAGAACTCTTTGGGTACTAGGCAGATGCTTAAGTTGTATGTGAGTCAAAAAAGAACTCAAACCCTCTTAGATATGTTTACATAGGAATCCTCTAGCATTCCCAGGATCCAGGACACACATGGCTTTCTCTTATTTTGGTGCCTAAGTATAAGTGCACAGTTTGCAGGTATTTGCAGTACTTAGTTTGTAAGCCTGGTGATGGTTTTGAATAACAGAGCTTATTTTAGGTTAGTGCAGTTTGCTATGCCAGGAAGTAGGGTAGGAAAGAAAACTTGACAATGCTGAATCCACACTGTACAGGCTTTATATAAAATCATGCGTATAACTGTATTTTAGTGACCTCATACTTCTTTTTTTCAAGGTATGTACCTGGTCTCCAAATATATACGCAAGAAGACGGATAGTGTGGTCATTTTTTCAGGGGAAGGCTCAGATGAGCTGACACAAGGATATATCTATTTCCATAAGGTAAATATGCTTGTACAGCACCCACTCCTTGTTTTTCTCTTCAACACAATCTGCYAAGATTTCTAGATGGGAAATTTCAGAGTTGACAGCTGTATACTTGCTGATGCATTGTCCTGAGCCAGCGTAAAATATGAGGGAATTGGTGTAATCACCTCATACTTAGGGTCTGTTGTTGCTGTTATGAGTGTTGTTTACCAGTTCCAAGGGCACTTAGTTCCTACTTAAGCTCCTGAAAATGAACATGGTCAAAAGTGACTTCTAGAAACTCGCAGTAGAGAGTGATTGTATTTGCCAAGGCAGGTGAACAGCTCATACCTTGCATTGTGTCTGGAAGAATTTTGTGTGCTTACGTAAGCAGGTGGCAGGGAGCCTCCCACTAATCTGGTTGCATGTATTTTCCTCAACTCCAGGACTCAGGAGGCATGCTTAGGTTTGTCACAGATGCCTGTGTAGTGCTCATTACAGCTTCATATGCAGGATAGCAAGCAGCTGTGCATTAACCTGTGTGCTGCATGTCTCGTTACAGGCACCCTGTCCTGAAGACGCTGCGGAGGAAAGCGAGAGGCTGCTGAAGGAGCTCTACCTATTTGATGTGCTGCGTGCAGACAGGACTACTGCAGCCCATGGGTAAAATGCAGTCTTTTGGATGCTTAGGTCATGTGTGTTTAAAGAGCYTTAAATGGATCTTAAAAGCCCTGCTGCCATTCAGGAAATTACAACATATCAGAATACTGTGATGCAGGATAATTTYATACCTACTGGCTAGGCCTAGATGATTCTAGGAGGACCATTAGTCTTTAGTACTGGTAATTGGGGTGGACCTCATGTTGTGCTTGAGCTTGATATCTAATAGAGCTTGAGACACCACCCACTATGACAAAACAGCTAATGCTACAGATACACACTGGTGTTCAGCACTGTGGGTGTGAGGCAGAGTGTAAGAGTCTACAGGACACACAGATCTGGTCTTGAGAGTGATCATCAATCACATTTCTGCTCTCAACTTTGCTAGACAAAGCTGCTAGAGAAACTGGTACAGGCAATATCAAAGAAAATGCTTTAGCAGATGAGCAGAGACAGTATATTTGGGTGCCATTTCTTAGCAGTAAGGTGGAGCAGGAATGAGGATTTTCCCTTTTTCCCTTTTTCGAACACACGAGCAAATGTAGGTGTCAGAAGTGACAGCAGCCTGACCTGTAACATCTTTCTGAAAGCTGATGCAAATCCCAGTGGGCAGCTTGCAGATTTTTGGTAGTTCTCTGGGGATAACAGCATTTTTCGATATCTTTATGTGAAGCAACAGATGTTGCAAGTTGTGCAAAATGACTGTGGTGTTTCAATTCATTATATAATAAGTTGTCCAGCAGATGGCATCATAAATCATTTGTGATTTTCTGTTAATAAATCCACCACAGACTATATATTTGACTAAAAGGTTGAATTAATTGGAGATGGTTTGGATATTTAAGCTAAACCTTAGAGTAAAATCAGAAAGCCATATATTATGTGAAAGACAGGAAAATGTAAATGTTACAGGATTTAAAGTGCTCGGCTTGCTGATTTAGTTCAATGTATCTTCTGTTCTTTTTCCCTGTGTAGTCTTGAGCTGAGAGTCCCATTCTTGGATCACCGGTTTACTTCCTACTATTTGTCTCTACCAGCAGAAATGCGAATCCCAAAGGTAGGCAAGCCTAGGGTAGACTCAAAATACAAATTAACTGRTGACTATTGTAAACATTACCTAAATATTGAATTCAGTGCAAGTCCTTGCTTAGGACTAAGCATATGCCAAGTTATTTTGCTAAATTGTTGAATTCCTGGGCAATCTTTCCTGAACAGACTGCTGAAAGAAATCTCTTTCTTCATACAGTGTTGAAAGCAGTATCTCTGTATGATAGTTCTTAAGGCCCGTGACATTATTTGTTGTTTTCCAAACAGAACGGAATTGAAAAATATCTTTTAAGACAGTCCTTTGAGGATTCCAACTTGCTTCCCAAAGAAATACTGTGGAGACCCAAAGAAGCTTTCAGTGACGGCATAACATCTGTAAAGAAATCCTGGTTTTCTATTCTTCAGGACTATATCGATCAGCAGGTATAATATCCCAACCTTTTTGTTTTTCATATTCAGCTGTATTGAAATATTGCTTACAAAGAGGGACAGATCATATGCCTTGGGAAAATAAATCTGAGTATTGCCATAACTTGAGCTTGGTGGTGGCAGAGCAAGATGAATTTTAAACAACAGTTGTGCAGCTGTCCGAGCTGCTTGAAGGCGTTTGAAGTAGTAGATGCAAAGAAATATTAGAGCCTGACAGAAATCCCTGTGTAAGGAAATGAGCATCCTTTAAATATCTGATTGCCAATTAGATTCTGTGTGGGGAAGCACAATTGTTGGGTTACACACRAAGTGGCAGCTTCAGCTGAAGGCACTGGCATGAACCTTGTGGCTCAGTAGCAGTATGATGACTTTATTGTGTACTTATTTATTTCATTTATTTTTCCTAGCATTGTCTACTAAGCCCTTTTCCTAAAGCCTTTCTCGGCATGGTTAGCCAGTGGAAACATGTAGTGTTTTGGCTTTGAACAAGGGATAGTGATGCCCTGTGTGTGTAGAGGTAGCTGAATCACTGGGAGGCAGGAATAACACTCATTTCACGCCAGAGCAGCAGGGTTGTGGACAGGCTGCCCTGTCCTGCTAGCAACACGTTGTACCCAGCTCTCCTTCTCTGCCATACCCACAGGCAGGAGGGTAGTTGAGTCAGGCCACTGTGCTGCCCCTAATGATCCCACATATTAGTGGAGTAGCAATATCCCATATATTGGTGGAGGGCAAATTTGTTTCTTGGCTGTGGAAGGTTAGATCATGTGCTGGTGATAGAAGCTGCTTTAGAAATTACCTTAGCTAGTGAAACTTTCCATCCTTCCTTTCTTAGCCAACTTGTGTGTTTTACACCTGCATCCCCACGTCTGGTCATTAGGAGCTTGGTTATACCAGCAAAGGCAACGGCTCTCAGCTACCAAAACAGAACAAACACACAAGAAAGGAAACTACCTTCCTGGCAGAGGACTGCTACAAGGTTTTAGAAGTTGTGGGGTGTTTTGCTTTTTTTTTTTTTTTTTTTTAATATTTATTTAAGCCTGTGACCATTCAGTGTTGAATCGTTGTATGCTGAGATGACTTTGCAGCCTGATTTGAATTTTACTCATGTCTTTAGGTTGACGACCTCTCATTGGAAAAGGCAGCGGAGAAATACCCTTTCAATCCTCCTAAAACCAAAGAAAGTTATTACTACCGCCAGATCTTTGAGAAGCATTACCCAGGGCAAAGCAGCTGGCTGCCCCACTACTGGATGCCCAGGTGGATTAAAGCTACCGACCCTTCCGCCCGCACCCTGAAGCATTACAAGGCRGCTGCCCAGGAATAGGCCCTTGAAAGAATTCCCCAAAGGGAAGTGCTGCGAGCAGCTTGAATGCACTCTGCTTTGAAAGAAACATTAGATTCTGCAAACCTAAAGCTTTAAATGGTATTTAAGATGTGTTTTGACAATGCTTTTGGAAATAAGAGCTCTCTATGGCTAGTATACTACTGCAAAAAACGCCCTGCTGTCCCAAAATATTTGGGAAGTACTTCGGAAAATTCTCTATGGGCAAGGAACTTCATGACCTTGATTGTATTCACTTATCCTGTGGTCATTTAATATATTTTATTGTGAGCTCAGTTTTGAGAACTTGAATAAGGTTAAGTGATACAAACTGCTGTGGGCCCTCTCTGCAAAAGGAAATTGTGCCCTGTCTACTTAGTGCAATTGTGTACCTGGCTTTGGGATTCAGAGAGTCTGTCTCTATTATTCTTTTCCGAGTGTCTTTCTAATAATTCGTATGAACCTTGACCTCTTTTTCAGAAAGTATTTAGATGTGTGTGTATATAAAATTATGCAGAGGTGCTTACTAGAGGTTATAGTAGTGTTGGTGGTGCAAGGTGGTACCTATTTAAAGGTGGTACTTAATTTAATAATGAGAATCCTATTAATTACTATTACTGTAAAACCATCAGCTGGCTTTTTTTGCTATTTTAAATATATCCCTAATCTAAAAATATTGGGACTGTTACCAAAGAGGACCAGAACACACAGRAGAAGCCCAGTTATGTTTTTGTTAAAACTTTTAAATATGTGGTTTTGTTTTTTAAATATATTTATTATTCTTGAAAATGGAGTGTTAGTTGCTTGATTTGTGTTAGTCTGATGAAAATTTCATGACTAAATATTTTGATTTTTTTTAATTTATTATGAAGATAAGTGTTTCCACCTTTATGATGGAAAGATAGTTACTGTTCAGCTCCACACGGACAGCGTTGGTGCTGAAGAAGCATCATTAATCATACATTTTAGTCAGGCAAAGTGCCATTGAAGACAATGGCACTTGGACACCTATCTTGAAAGAATGAAAAAAAAGAGAATTCTTAAGAAACTGTAAGAATTTTTAATATCCTGGAGGAAAAAAGTAAAACCTTTCTACCCATRGCACTTTTTTATTAAATCATTAGGGGCAAAGGCTGCTTTTATTAGTGTACCTTAAACATGAGGGTGGTTTAAAAATATTCATAAATGCTGTAGATCTTACTGTCTTCCTGAAGATCATGATGTTAATCTAGTTTAATTTTCCTCTTGTCTTGGAAACTAAAGTCATTTGCTATTGCTATTTTAAAGGTAAAATATAAGCAACCCTGGTTAAAAATCTTCATAACATGAGTGATTGTCTATTTATTACTCTCTATGCTGCATTTGAATCTCTATTTCAGACATCGTATGGAAACCTTTTGGCGGTGTCCTGGGGCCTACAGTCTGACTGTGTGAGCTGTCTAGCTTCACTGGGGCTGTATTTTGACATAAACACAGCCACAGTAGTTACGTATASATAGGTGATAAAGGAAAGGTTATGTTCCTGCAGACTTCCTGACCTACAGGGCTATGCGCACCTGGCTGTAGGTTTTCTTAGAAGGACCAGGGTATGTTTTGATTAGAGGAGGAATAGTACCTCATAGGTACTGATGTGTAAAGCAAGGATTTACACTACACTATAAACTTCCCAAGATTTGGGTAATAAGAGGACAGCATTGACCTGAAATAAAAAGATGACCAGCAAATGAGTTGAGCCCTACTCTCCTGTGGGTTTTTTTTTTTTTCTGTAAAATTGCTTGCTTGCTGCTTTTTAGCCTTATTTCAGCAGTGGGAACCAGGCTGTTGGGGAAAATTATACTGTGGAAAAGCCAAATATTAAGTAACAGTCACCTTAATTTCTTTCTTAATTCCTGGTAATTTAAGTAGTGAGGCATGATCCTACACTTGCATTCTTAATGATTTTAGTTTTTTACTCATTTGTAGGGAGAAAATAATGTTTGCTGATTTATTTTTGTTAGAGGTAGGTACAGGTTAGGAGTGGAAACCGGTTTAGTCATTCCTCCACCACGTGTAGATTTGGCTTCAGCAGCCTTTATGACTTTGTGAAGCTCTGTGGCTCCTTTGTGAAGCTCTGAAGCTCCTTTTAACTTGTTTTGAGACCACAGCTACTTCACTTAGTCTGTGTAGTTTGTGGTAGGAGGAGATGGGCTGCAAGGGCAGTGTGTGAGGCTCTCCTCTGGTTTCCCTTCTTTCTTTATTCCTGCCCTGGCTACCTCGGAATGAAGCTGGGCTTCTTGGGCAGCCTGAGGAGCTTGGTTAAGAGCAGTGCATGTGCTTGTGCACATGTGTGTGGGGGCAGGCATGGGGAGGCTTAAAGCCTGGGGTGCCCCTGGAGGGAAATGGTAACTCCCTGGCTTGCAGAATTGCTGGAGGAGAAAGTGTAAGGCTCTTAAAAATGGATGAAATAGAACACTGTTTCACTTCTGCATTGATTGGATTTTTGGACTCTCTAGAAAATGTCATAGCAAATTGTAAAATCAGCCTATTTTACTTAAGAGAATATGGAGAGTGTCTGTGTGGAAGACCTTTAGGGTGAAAAGTCTGAGGATGAAGCTGTGCAGGGTGATGCGTATTTAGCTGCCCTCACCAAACTGAGGAAAGCTTCTGGAAAGCGACGTTATGGGCAGCAGTGCTTCAAAGCCTGCTCAGAAGGTAATTGCTCGGCTTTGAGTCTGAATGGAGTTACAGTATTCATTAATGTAGTTTGAGGGTTTTCCACTCCAAACTGATAGTGTTAAAAATAAAATAGTAGCAAGTAATTGTACTGAGGCTGCAGGGCTGGCCTCAGTCTTTTTGTTCAGACTCAAATGTAATGCATGACCTAGTAAATAGGAGCTGTGCAAGGGGAGATTAAAACAAGGTAAAACCAGTGTTTGACCTCRCTGTCGAGCGCTCCGGAAGGAGGGTGATGCTGAAATGCTGGAAAGCCTCCCCATTTCCAGCACAGAGTCARCTCTTACCTGCCCAATGCCTGTCCTAGGAGTTTCCTGTTTTGTTTGTGTATCAGGGCCTGCTGGTTTCATTTTCATGTGAATTAATACTCTGTGATTGGACTAGGTCTGTACTTGGCAGAGTCAGAAAAGCTGTGGTCTGTCTGTATTTCACATGTCCCTTTTCGTGGCCCCACCTAGCGTCTTTTCCCYGGAGGCTCCCAATTAACAGAGCCCCATACAGTGCAGCAGCTGATTTTTATGACACATTATTTTCATTTTTTTCATTTTTATGACACAGTATTTTCACTTTCAGAAGCTCAGAGCATCCGTGAGCTGCCAGGATAGCCAGGAAACTGAGGGACACTGGTCTCTCCCAGGTGCTGAGTGGTAGGAGAAGGTTTTCCAGGAGCTTCCTGGATCTGCCCATAGGCCTCAGACCCGTGTGTGGGGTGGCCTGTGGTGGGTGAGGAAGGAGAGAGCAGCAGCTGCCTTGGTGCTAGCAGGACAGGGCGAATCTCAGCCCAGATGTGGGGGTTTCTTTGAGGAACAGATTTTATTTTATTTTATTTTATTTTATTTTATTTTATTTTATTTTATTTTATTTTATTTTATTTTATTTTATTTTATTTTATTTTATGTCCAGCAGATGGCAGTCTATATTAACATGTCGGTTCAAGCAATTTTTTTTTTTTTTTTTATCAATAGGGAAGATTTCATTCCTTCCCTGTTTTCCTCGTGCTTTTCTCTTTCACACACCCTTGCCTTGGTTCCTGCAGGAGCTCTAGAGGGAATTTGCTAAATCCTAGGTTGGAAAGGGAGAGGGGAGATCTACGCAGGGAAAAAAAATATTTAACTAACCTTGCTTATATTTTGCAGAACTTCTGGTTTTCCTGCTGGAGGTGAGAGGGTGGCTGAGTTAAATGTTATCATTCAGGGTTACATTTGAAAATAATTTATATACAGCTATATTAAAGAGAAATATGAGTTAGAACAAACATAGAAAGGCAATCCTAAGGAATATAGGAGATAGYGCTAGGCTGTGGAATGAGAAGTGTTAATTTTATCTCTYTRTCTCTCAAAGTTGTTGATTTTTTTKCACTTTTGCCATCACCAYGCCATTAACACACATATTCTAGGATTTCATGTAGTTGTTTTGATATTTGACTGTGAATCCTAGAAGCAAGTTTTACAAACATGCATTAGGTAAGTTTGGGACCTTACCTGTCACCATCTCTCCCCCCCCCAAAAAAAAACCCCTTTTTTTTTAATGTATGTTATAAAATACAGTACATCATTTAAATATCAAAAGACTTCCTATTTCCACATATATTTTATAGGCTCTGTGTTTTGGTGAGTGACTCTAGACCTGTGAATTCAGAATCAACTGCTTTGTCAGGAAATATTTTACACCAAAAACCATCGTGATACAACGGCACTGGGTAGCTGGCTGTCTGACTTAGCAAGTGCAGCCTCTTCCCTGTTCCAGACTACCTCTGCAGCCAGGTCTTGTGCTACTTTTTGTGGCTGTTTTTGCTACAGAAGATGATTAATACATTTTCAGCCTGAAGAAGGTCAAGATATGAGTCCAAATTAGGCCTTTAGAGAATTTCTAACCCTGGATGTATAAAACTTGGAATTTACCTAAATTTCTGCTACGTACTTGTCTTGCAAGAGGCAAGAGGAGAGTCAAAATGTCCTGGTACTGTCAGGAATGCAAGCAGTCGTCTATATTAAGAAGCCATCCTATTTAACATCTCTCACCACTGTTCTTGAAGACTGCTCTTAACACCTGGCGCAAAATGTATATTAATACAAATTACTTTTGATTAAAACCATTATTATTTTAGCACAAAAAGGGAGGGGGTGGTAGCAAGGAATGTTCKCTTTTTAAATATTTAAATACTCATTATACCAAAGTGATACAAATTACTGGCTGACTGACAATTTGCTAATAATAGCGTAAAAATGCAAATAGAGCCATTATCACAATTGACACTAATTGGGAGTCTTTTGGCAGCCTCCAAGGGCAGGGCAGGAAGAGTTGATTGTTTCCTCAAGCTTAAATTGAGTTGTTAAAGAAGCTTTAGGAAGCTGTTCTGTGAATAAGCAGGCTACCATTGCATGGGCTGCTAACAGGACATCCATGGGCATCAAAATTTATGTTATTTTTTCCTGAAAGCTGGAAGCTCTGATTCCTGTCCTGCAGAGTCTGAGGGAGCTGGTGGATGCTCTGGGCTGCCACACCATGTGGACACGGCCTCGGCTTCCGTGGGCCCAAGTTGGTGCCACTGAACTCTGAGATTCAAACTCAATTCTCACAAAAATCTGGATGTCTTTTTTTTTTTTTTTTTTTTTTTTTTTTTTTTTTTTTTGGTGCCTGTAACCAACAAAGTCAGCTTTCCCAAACTACAGCAGATGTCTGGGAGTTCCAAGCCTTATTGGTCATAAATCAATAGCAGGTTGTTAATGCAGGAACTGATGAGGTAGATTGCAGAAAGGCCTCTCAGAGCCAAGGCTTCCTGTCCATCCCTGGTGTTTGCCGTGCGAGTCCGAGGTCAGTGCATCAGAAGTCATAGGTTACTTTCAAGATACAAGAGAACCTCCTAGATTGAGGTTAGAGGAGGCTGTTTTGACCCCCACACCCTGCTTTCCTCGGTAACACAGATTTGTTTTATTTCCATTAGTTCCTCCTTCGCTTCGCTTTGAGATCAGAGGTGCAACATGGGGCATCTGTGTGTTTCCATGTGGGCACCCTCAAGCTAYTCATTGGATTTCTCTGCTTCATTTACTTGCTTTCAGGCAGCCTCCTTCCTAGTGCCACCACCACACTTGGATGCATTGTACAAAGAAAAGCTTACTCACTGAAAAGTTAAATAACCAGTTGGTGATACCTAAGTGAAGGAGTTTAGGAGCCCCTATGGTAGTAAGATATGTCCTGATCAAATGAATGGGGCCTACCAAAATTTGGGGTCGAGGACAAGCTGTTATTCCTGACATCCTATCCATGGCTCTCTTCTCTCTAGCATTTGTTTAAATGACCTTTATCTCAAAGAAGGTTTGGATCCAAGTCAGCTGCGTCTCTGTGGGATGAATAGCAGAAAGGTGCCTTGCAAAGGCTACCTGCATTAGGCCATCTCTGTTGAAGTGAAACATCTGTCTAAAAATAGATGGTTGGGTAGAGGACTGAGACATGCTGTGAGCCTTGACAACTGCTGTAACTCATCATCATGTTGAGCAAACTTTTGTTTTGGGAATCGAGCAGAAGGGACACCCTRACTTGCACACTCACAGACAAACAGCGCTGCTTGTTCCTTGAGCTCAGGCACCCTGTAGTCTGGGGGCACGTGGCTAAGCCCAGCAGGCTAAGCCCTCCTCTTTCCCCTTGCTCTATTTCACCAACACAACTCATGACAATAACGTTAAGTTTCTGCAGGAAGCAATGTTTCTTTTTTTATGCGCTTCTCCTTACCCACCTCCTTGTGTATTTGGAAAGATGGGGACAGCTGAGTATCTCCCTCATGGTCCTTATGTTGGAACATTCCTCTAGGTTGCTCCCAAGTGCTTCTGAAACCAATGTAAAAGGGTCAAGCAAGTGCTCGTCTCACTCTGCCATTGCTGTCTGCTAACTTTCAACTTGATTTGCCAGAAAACATTACATTTTTTTAAATGGCTGCAGGAATCTGGCTTGAGAAAAGTCGTAGTCAGACTTGGTGTTTGCAGAAAGCCAAGTGAAATCACATTGAGATTCCCATTAGCTGCATCACGCTCCAGACAAGGTCTGCAGCACAAGTGTTCCTCTTTTCAAGCTCAGCTCTGCTAGGTTATGGACAGGGAGAGCATCCCCTCATCATGTGTGGGTCTGAATTAAGAGAAAACAACAAGCTACTCAGTAAGTTAGATTGTGATGTTGGTCCATATAGGTGGAAAAAAGTACAAAGTACATACGGTGATCTAGAAACCTCCTGGAAGGTCTTCCCTTGGTTCTCTCTTGTCTTTTGAATAGCATTTGAGAATGATGCTGGGCTACAGGAGTTTTCTTCTGACCCCTGAGCATTGCGTCTTCATTTTTAAGTCTCGCATTTTTACTGTTAAAGAATTAAAAGATTTCTGCACAGCTTGGAGTGTCTAATTTAGAGTTTGGTTCAGATATTTTTACTCTGTGCAGAGGAACACCAGCTAAAACAGCTGGAGCTGCCAGACAGTTATCCTGTCATGTTATAACATTAAGCATGACTTACTGCCCCAGCTTGAAATAGCAGATAAGTGACTGCAATGACTAGTTTTCTGGGAAAATATAATCTACACAAGTGTTATTGCAATAGTCTGTTATGGAAGCTATTACTGTGATATGTTTTATTTTATTTTACTTTTTGCCCTTATGGCTAAAAAGACCCTTCATAAGTTTGTTCACTTTTTTTCTTCATAACTACACTCTTTTTGCTTTTGTTTCTCTTTTTTGTTTGCTTGTTTTGGTGATTTTTTTTTTGGAAATGTTTTTCTCCGTGAGACTGTGAAGAAGTAATTTTGTTGATTTATTTTTATTCCCTATGCCTCTTCATTTTTATTTACACTTGTCTTCTCTTAGCACATAAATGACCAATTAGAGACATTTATGGGATAATTAAGTACTTTAAATATGCAAATACTCTTCAGTGAAGACCTGGCTCTGCACGAGTTCCTGTGTGTAGGGGTGGTTTCCGTCTGYGGGCACACAGGTGTGTTGAGGCCTAACCCTTGGAAAACATGATAGTTACCGGAGCAGTGGTGCTGCTCAGCTGGAGGTGATGCTTCCCATTGGGAGCTAATGGGAAGTACTGTGACCACAGGGGACAATTTGTGTGGCAGAAAGCCTGTGTCAGCACGGCGGGAACTTCCAGAGCTCATCAGAAGGTGAATGTGCTCCTCTAACTGTCACGTTCCTGCTTCACGACAACTTGGAGATTAGTGTCTTTCTCCTTGGGGTGTTCAGGACAGAATATTGCTGACGTTCTGCATTTGAATTCCTGGCCAATGTCTCTCAAATCCCAGGAGTCACCAAGCACGGTGACGATGGTCATGAGGCAGTGATTGAGTTGGGAGCTGACAGAGTGCCCCAGTTGGGTGGCCCAAGGCTGCCCAGCTCAGAGCTGCCCACCAGACGGCTGCATTTTGGTGTATGCAGTAGGCTGCTCTTGGGCAGTGCTGGAGAATAAAAAGATGGAGCAAGATTAAAAACAGAATTTTGCCTTAAACATCAGAAGAGGTCTAGGTAACAGTAAATTTAATTTTAAATTTAATTTTCTTCTGACATGATGGTGCTACTCCACAGACAGAACCTGGTGGTTCCACTTGGGCTGCTCTCCGTAAAATATGCTCCTTTATTCTTGGCTCACCTCTAAAGTCCTATTTTTTTTTATTTGTATATTTAATTGCTTCTATTTTATCTAAGCCTATCTAAGCCCTTTGGATGAAGGGCTGGAGTGCTCCCACAGCAAGTTTGCAGACGATACCAAACTGGGTGGAGTAGCTGATAGCCCTGAGGGCTGTGCTGCCATCCAGAGGGACCTGGACAGACTGGAGGACTGGGCGGTGAGAAACCTCATGAGGTTCAACAGGGGCAAGTGCAGGGTCCTGCACTTGGGGAGGAATAACCCTGGACACCAGTACAGATTAGGGGTGGACCTGCTGGAGAGCAGTCCCGCAGAGAGGGACCTGGGTGTCATGGTGGACGACAAGTTGACCATGAGGCAGCAGTGTGCCCTGGTGGCCAAGAAGGCCAACGGGATCCTGGGGTGCATTAAGAAAAGCGTCTCCAGCAGGTCGAGGGAAGTGATCATCCCCCTCTACTCAGCCCTGGTGAGGCCACATCTGGAGTACTGTGTCCAGTTCTGGGCTCCCCAGTACAAGAGGGATGTGGAGCTGCTGGAGAGAGTCCAGCGCAGGGCTACCAGGATGATCAGAGGCCTGGAACATCTGCCCTATGAGCAAAGGCTGAGRGAGCTGGGYCTGTTCAGCCTGGAGAAGAGGAGGCTGAGGGGGGACCTGATCAGCGTGTATAAATACCTCAAGGGAGGCAGTGAGGAGGAGGGGGGCGGCCTCTTTTCAGTGGTGGGCAGGGATAGGACTAGAGGAAATGGCTTCAAACTGAAGCATCGGAAGTTCCACAGGAACTTAAGGAAGCATTTCTTCACTGTGAGGGTGACAGAGCACTGGAACAGGCTGCCCAGAGAGGTTGTGGAGTCTCCTTCTTTGGAGATCTTTAAAACCCGCTTGGATGCAGCCCTGTGCCACATGCTCTAGGTGACCCTGCGTGAGCAGAGGGGTTGGACTCGATGACCTCTGAGGTCCCTTCCAACCTTCGGCATTCTATTCTATTCTATTCTAAGCCTGAACAATCGATCTCAAAAATCAAAGTGCAGGAGGGATCAGTCATGTTTTTCATCTGAGTTGCCTAAAACAATGTTGCAGCCCCTCACAGGAGCCTTTTCTCTTCCCATTATAGCTTTGATCTCCTGTGCTCTAGGGAGACAAAAACAGAGATTCATGAGGGTTTCAGTAGCAAAAGGCTTTGAAGAAATATTGAGCTTTRGAAATTTGCAGTAATTGTCCTTAAAAGCTACAACAGCTGCCCCAGCTGGATTAAATGCTTGAAGTATGCGTTTGGGGGCGTTATGATTATTACACTTTTTGAGATGTATTTAAAAGGCACAATGATGTGATAGCAACATAGTCACACTGCTGCTCTGATTTAGCAAGTTTATTGCTTTCCCTCCATAGTAGCTCATGTTTGGAATCATGTGTTTCTCAGTCACACAAGTATAGGTTAAAGGTGGGGGACTGTTGCTGATGGAAGATGTTAAGGCTTTCCTGCTGTTTCCTTAAAGAACTTCTGTAGCTCTTCTCCAGAAAACATTTCCTGAAATAAATAAATAAATAAATAAATAAATAACATAGCCACTTACATATCGGACCTTTTTTCTTTTTTTTTCCCCTCTTTTGGGAGGGATAATGAAAGCACATTTGGCTTGGTTGCTCTGAAGCTCAGATCTCTGAATACCAACCTTAGATAAAATGTCTAATCTCAAGTTCAAATGGATATTTTTCCCCTGCAGGATCTATTCCTTAAAATCACCATGCAAATTAAAAAAAGGAAATTAAGAAAGGGTGAAGAAATAAGACTCAATGGCAGCTCCTGCATGCTCTAACATGCTACAGCATATCTGCATAACAGAAGATGCTTTGAGGAAACATTAAAATCACTTGTTTTAATATACAAGATATATCAGTTGCTTACTCAGCCCAAATCTTTGTCCTAGTGGCAGAGTCAAATTTAGTGGTTCATAGCACCTGTTTGAGGGAAATTCTCACCAAGTCCTGGGTCTTGTTTTGGGCTACCTTGATTGCAGAAGGACTCAAGTGAAATAAAATTTCATGAAGATGAAGTTACTTGATTCTTTTGAAAAAAATAGCTCCTCTTATCTTTATGATAAATTCCAGTAAACAGGTATTGAAGTGCTTTATAAATACACTTATTTTAGCACGTAGAGGTGTTCTKAGGGGAACTGTATGAGTAAGTATCATGACGAGAGGTACAAAAATAAACTTTTTGTCTAAGGAAGGTGAAAGCTTCTTCTTTAGAATTCTAATAGTTGACAAAATAGTTGAAAGTTTGAGGTAAAAGTTGTGCTCTAGGGAATCTTTAGGAAGATCATTTGTAGTGAAGAGCCATTTTCCTCCAAAAATTTACCTGTGATATCTATTTTTCTGTGAATTTATGTGATTAATTTCTAGTATATGAATAAAATAAATAAATGTAAATAAAATAAAATAAAAATAAATATATAGCATACATTTTATATATGTGTGTGTGTATATATATATATGTAAATTGGAAATTTTATAAAAGACCACAACTACAATTTCTTTTCCTGCTTCTTTCAGAATCATTTCAAAATTTTCCTCTTAACTTATAACCTGTACATTTTATCTCATTTTCAGAAGAAGGAAAATAAAATCTTGCATAATCATGTGATTCTAGTACCTGGTACCTGCGCAAAAACTTCAGAGGAAGAGAGCTATGACAGTACTGCCCTGATGCTGGTAATCTTTCTCAAGGAGTCTTTTGAGCATGTTTTGGGAGAAATAGTAGCATTAAAAGTTATAAAATAYTGTGTAACTTGACAAAAGAAGAAAAGATAAGAAGTTATATCTTGGCTATATAGTCCAGCTGTAAATTATATTAAAATTAAATATCACTAAAATGCCCCATGAGTCTTGGGCATTGAGTTCTCTCACTGGACTCRTCATATGAGCAATARTAACTACACCTATCATAGCAAATGAAATACTTTGCATAAGAGATAAGTCTGGGTATATMTAAAATATCCTTTAGAATCTCTYTCTTCTATCACACAGCAAACTTGGTTTCTCAGTTGTACCCACCATATAACTTCATAGACATAAATGTACCCTCTTTTTTCACTCAGATATGTAGGAAATCTGTCATCGCTATTTGATTCCCTATCCAGATAGATKTTATATTTAATAACTGATTTTGAATGAACAGTCCTAATGTAGTCACACTATGGCTGTGTTCCTTCTGTAATGCATGAGTGTCTTTTCCAAGCAGGAGTTAATTTCAAAGAACATTCCTTATATTTGAATGCTTTGGTATGCTGAACTACAGTGTTYCTGTTGTTTTCTGACTATTATGTCAGAAAATATAAAATCCGTTTTCATGTGCCAAAATGGAATGTTTGCTATTAGAGATACTCTTCTGTTGCTCAGTTAGATGTTTTCAGTACAAATTATTTCCTATAGAAAGCTATGTTAAAAGTCTATTGATATATGTTGGTGCAGATGTGTGCCTTTATATCTTTTTTTACAGCTCTATTTCTAGAATAGTGCTATAGGAAATGATTTAAATGGGGGCAGGAAGCAAAAACAAACTTTTGCTTTTCCTGAAGAAATATCCTTTTTTTTTTTGGTCAGAGTTTTTCTTTTTTGGCACTTTTTTATATAATTTTTTTATTCAGCCTTATCCCTTATTATTCCTTATAAGTTTATTTGCACTCACCTAGCACCTTTATATAGTAGTGGTCAATAAGGTGCAAGATATATATTGCACTTCTAGCCTAGCTACTGTTAGTAACTTTGGCCAAGCCACTGTGCCCTGCTGGGATTCTCTGAGCTTCTGTGGAAGCGTGAAGCACCATGTGAGATGATTCTTGGCCTTTCAGGAGTCTATTTGCATTTCATTTCTTGCACATACAGAAAACAGTGATAGTGTTTAATTTGGAGATGCCCATGTCATTTTACTGTGAGTTTTGTTATTTACTCTTTCATTAGTATTTTCCCTGCAAGCACTCTCTGTGCCTCTGCTTCCAAAGGAGTTTCTGAGCTCTGAACTGAGGAGYTCCTGTTTTATTCTGGTAGATATCTGGCTTATATCAGCAAAGGAAGGGTGATGATACTTAATGAACACCACAATGAGGCTTATAGAGCCCAGATCCTCCTCCTGTTGACAGCTGTTTTGGTCTATGCTCCTTCACAAGCATTAAGAAAACAATGTGCAAAGGTTCTGCTTGCCTTACTTCACGGCTGTCGATATGCTCAAGGACGTGTGCGCTCTTGCTGATAGCAACTCCCTCCACGCACACATCCCCCAGTTCCAGTAACACCAGTTTACACGAAGTGAGTTGCCTTGAAGGTRCCGTGAGGACGTGGAGCCACACGCTGAACCCTGCAGCCTGCCTCGTTCCRACAGAGCAACGTGACCAGACTCCCGGGACGGAGCTGCCATGGGCTGCTGTGCCAGTACGTGCAGAGGAGCTCATTAATGCTGCCTCTGATATTATGGCTAGGGAACTGTTCGCGCTCGTCACGACAATTTGGTTGCTGCAAAARTTTGTGCTGGGACTTGTTAAATATCTGCTTATGCTAAAACAGTTATTTAAGCCATAGCTTAAAAGTGCACGGGGAGTAAGTCTGCTTTTATGTAAGGGCTCTTGGCAGCTCTGAAGGATCTGTTGGTGGTGTGCTCTGAATAAACAGCCTTCTTAAGAATCACTTTAGTAATTTATAAAAAGTTCTTGGAGTTATTCTGCCCTAGGTATGCATGGGTTGGAACCAGGCTCCTCCACCATGCTGCAAAATGCAGGTTTCTTGGTGTGGCAGCAGCACAGGTGGCCACCACCAGCCCTGCAGCRCTGCTGCTCCCCTCGTTTAGGGGCACCAGCTGCCTGTTGTGGCTCTGGCAAGCTGGACGTAGCAGCTGGGAACCTACCAGCGAGCAGGAGCTTCTTGGAAACCTGTGCTCAGCACCAGAGGGCTGGAGGTTGACCATCCACCTGGGCAAGTCTTGGCCCAGGAACCTAGTCCTGCCCAGCAAAATCACTGCATGCAGCAGCTCCTTGGGGCCAGAGTGAGGCAAAGCGGGTAAAGCAGAATCTCTGCTCCCTAAGAATTTCTACTCCCTAAGAGTGCTGCTGAGTCCTGACCTGTTCTTGTTCCAAGCTGGAGAGGTAGGCTACTGATTTTGACATCTTCTGAAAGGAGGCGTTTTGAAAACCTGTGTTGAAATATTAAGATCTCTTTGGTGGTACATTTTAAGCTTTGTCCTTTAGGGTGTCTATCTTATTTGTACATTAATATACGCTTTACAAGCACATATATTGATGTCAGTTGTAATCTTACTGTTCAAAACATAAATTAAAACAAACCTAACATTAATTTGACACCAAAAACTAAGACAAGCTGTCATTCTCGAGACAGCCACGTAACAGGGAAATATTTTGATGCTGTGAGTCCACCTCTTCTCAGAGGTAAAACAGTTTTGCCAGAAAATCCAGGCCCAGCTCTGTGCCAGATGCTGTTAATTAAAGCATATACTGTGCTCCAAACCCTTAAAAAGGTGAATGGTGCATGTGATTCCTGCTGTATGTGAGTCTGCTTGCCGTGTTTGCGCTGTGGGGAGGTTGGTGAGCTATGCGAGCCGTGGGGCTTTCTTCTTTCTGCTATTTCTCCCACAAGTCACCGCACAGTGCGTGCTCTGACCCCTGTGCACTGTGGCCTTTAGAGGTGCAGGAGGTAGCATTTATTGATAAATTTATTCAACTTTATTCAGCACACATTTCTGCACTCATTTTGTCACGCCTGCTTCCCAGCAATTAACTTGCTCTCCTCATGGAGCTCAGCAGGAGCTGGTGTTGAAGTTCATGAAGTCTGAAAATGAGCGCYGGAAACAGGGGGAGCTGACAGCCTGCTAACCCAGTGAAACCCCTGTCTGTCGCATGAGTCTGTCACCTGCCACCGGCCCAGCTCCACTTCCCACCCTGTAGCCCTCCTCTTCCTCACGAGAGGGCAAAGCGATGCCAGGATTCAGAGCCAGGACAGAGGTGGAAGTTGGATCTTCTTGAAGCACAGGGTCCCCCAGGGGCTGCATGACGACCAAGCACAAGGCCCTACATCCACCTGCTCTGGGACATCCACCTGCTCGGGGAGGATGCCTTGAATTAACCTGAAAAGGGCATTTTCTCCGTTTGTAGAGAACAAGCACAAGGAGACAGCTCTGTGCTGCATAGAAACTCAGCTTGTTTCTGTTCTTTGTTTTCACTGGTGATTCATCTGTGATCAAAGTTAATGTGATAGCATCAAATGGAGCCCTACAGCTTTTAGCAGGTGGAAAGAAAACAAATCTCTGGATGCTTTGGCATCTGATGAGAGGTATGTGGCACTTTGGGAATCTCATAGAAATGGAGTAACCAGATATTCTAATTAAAGTGGTAATTACAATCACATTTTTCCTCTTTGGGTGCATTGGTTCAAGTCAGTATGTGTTTTACTGTGAATCTGAGAGCTATCATTTATTAAAAGTTGATCTTTAAAGGAACAAATCTGTAATAGCAGATGAATTCCACTGCAARTCATTCCACTTTGAAGCGGTAGGAGACACTGATCTCTTTTTATAGAATACCCTTTACTTCTCAAGGGGTTTCTGCAGGGTTTCTGATGCACAGGACCTTGTGTGACCCTGGGAATGACCGTCTCCCCTAACAGACCCCCAAGGAATTCACCAGATCCTCACTAGAAACCTTACRTCCCCTCAGCAGAAGTAAGACATTAAACTGATCATTCTTCTTCTTTTCACAGCTATACAATATTTCTTTGATCCGTTTCTCACTCCAGACCAGTTTTGGAAATAATACCATCACTATCACCAACAAGAGTATGTTGCAAAATCCCCAGAGTCATTTTTATTTAAAATGATACTATCATAAAACTCCAGACAGTGAAATGAAGACCCTGGATTCACATTCAGCCCCTCCCCACTCCCCCCTGTTTCAGATGTATAGATACGCCATCACAAAACATAAAACATGCTGCAATGATACAAATATATTTTTTGATATGGAAATTACAGTACATTATAAACCATGAAAACAAATTGAGGCACTAGACTGTACATCAGTTCTGTTCTGCACTTGTTGTGAAGCTGAGAGAATCGCTTTCCATGAACAAAAGAATCTGGGTTCTGTTTAACGAACGTAACTTTACAGGGCATATCAAACAATGTGCTTTGTTGTGAGACATCACCAGGCTTGCTGCTCCAGGGGAGCCTTCCTTTGAGAACCACAGCACACTTAGACAACGTGTATCGCTGCCACAATATGAAAAATAATCATTTTATTGAATGTACAACTCAACCCCCCATCAATTATTATTAAATAAATAATTACTCCATACAGTGGTTAGTTTACGTTGCACCGCATGGGCCATTGGAACAAATGAAGTTTAATAAATAACGCACGGGAATGTCTCATTTACGCCTCCGCTCGTAACTCTGTGCTAGGCTCCTCTCGGAGGATCCTGCAGAAAACGAAACAGAAAGAGACACATTGAAGCTCTGCATAAACTGCACCCAGCACGAGCAAATGGTAGAGCTGGAGAGCCCAGTGCTTCACCCCATCCATCAGCTCATGCAGACGTCAACAGCAGCAGCTTAATCTGGCTCACGCAGTGAGGACTTGCCAGGCTAGACCCAGGCTCTTCTGCTAAACAGGTAATAAAGCTGGGCTTCAGAGGGCTGCTGAGTAACAGAAAAATAATTTAAAAAAACCCTACCTCATAGCATCAAGAAAAGGAGAGGCTAATTCCTGTCCCGTTAAGCATTTTTTTGGTGGGGATTTAACATTTAACAGCTAGGAGGGACWGGAATCCTGGGCAAAATCCTGATCTTACCTGATTACACACATGGTGCTTGGGACTATCTCCTCYTCAATAGGAGGAGAAGCAACTTCTTGCTATTTTTATCTCAGGGAATCGGGTAGAAAAGCAGTGAATTCCTGTTGTACCTGTCAGGCAGGTGGTACGTAGCCTGGCAGGGTAAAATTTCATTACTCCCCTCTGRCAGAGATAAATGCTTAAATGCCAGGTAACAATATTCTAACTACACCAGGGTTTTGGAAATTAGGGCAATCAAATCCTTGTCGTTCTTTAAACATTTTTGCTATATCTTACCTTCTTGCACAAATCTAAATGTAATCCCAATGGAAACYAACCAAATTTATCACTTCCACTCTATTTACTTTTATGATAACACATATATTTACAGGTATTATGGATTTAATAGTTATTGCCACCACAGACAAGATGGTACGAAATTATTCATGATACATAGCAATTTGCAAAATGRTGCAGGGAACAATATTACTAGTCTGAACAGGGTTTAATTGAAAATAAAAGTTACTGACAACCATAATTGCAGAATATAGATCACAGCATGTACCTACATGATATAAAGGTGTCAGCTAGTAATTTAACTTTTATCATTCATTTAACAAAGCAGCAAGAATTATTTCAGAGACATGAATTAGGTTTTCTTTTTTTTTTTCTCTCTCTCTCTTTTCTCTCTCTCTCTTTTCTTTTTTTAATTCCTTTTCTAGGGAATTACCTGACACTTTATGGCTCTCTGTGAGAGATTTCCCTCATTACTACCCTACAGCACAGGAAAGCTGGAGTAACCAGCAGCTCGGAATTACCCCGATGGGCTGCTCACAGGAAGGAGCAGGTTTCTGTCCTATATAGAGCACAGGGGAGTTCACAGGATATAACAGGAGTTCACAGGATGCATTCAAAGCTTATTGTGCCGTTTGTTATTGTTACTAAAATTAAAAGCTCTAAGGGGCTGGGAATGTTTAACTGTTTGAGCGGAAAATGAGTCGGTGGTAACGGGCAGATCTCTGCTCTTTCAGCTCATCCTTTGAGTTTATCAAAAATARTGATCTGCTAAGAAGGGGAAAGAGTACCTTTAGCTGAGAGATTTAGAAGGTTAAATGAGCATTAYGATTTAAGCTTCCAAACTCCTCGTGACGTACGGGTAATTTTTTTTTCTTTAATATCATTTTGCAGACTGGAAGAATATAAATAGCACTAGGATAAGGAGAGCAGGGAAAGTGCCCGGGGGAATCTTACTTGATTTYCCGTGCATTTTGGCAGCTCAAACCAGGCCTGATCACATAAGCATCAGAGTATATTGAACCCTGAGACTCCAGATTAAGCAAGAATATCCTGATCCCTCTTCAGAGCTCTGGGTCTGCACCAGGTATAAAGCCTGCTCCATCCATCCCGTGGCAGGGAACAAGGAGGTAACAGAATTAAGCAGCTGTACATTACCACATATCAGATTTACCAGAATACCTACCAGAATTTAAAGATCTTTTGCCCATAAGTCCAACAAAGGAGTCTGTTTTATGCCCTGAAAAAAAAATACATATCTGGAGGTGTTTCAATACATTTTAGCTAGGTAGGTTTTTAAGATAATGTCTTCTCATTAGGAAGTAAGGCACAGAAACTGTTCATCTCACGCAATGATTTTTCACATCATTCTCATACCAGGGAGAGGGTGATCACTAGGAAAATTAGACCAAAGCACAGGCAAGTTGGTGGAAATCTTCCCTTATTTGAGAGGAACCCAGTGGGACTCAGTGTCTGGACATGACTGAGCTAGACAGTCTGCCTCTATTTTTGGAATATTCATGAGTTCAAATATTACCATCCTGTGCCACTATTACTCCTCGAGGCACTGGTTGTGTAGAGGATTAATTACTGCAAGGTTTGGCCTACAGCATGTATCAGATGTAGCAATAGCTATAGTTTCAGATAAGGACCAAACAGGGGCAATTCTTCTTTTTCCAGGCTGACATGAGGCCAATTTATAAATTTCTCTTTGGAGGGAGATTTGCTTGACTAATTCATCTACAACACAAGATGAATGAGTTTGAGACCTCACGGGTATTAACCTTAGAGCTGAAGCAGTTTACAGCGGCTATCATTTTTTCACTTTAGTCAGCAGCTATTTGTCGTGAGCTTTGGACGGGACCCTCCTTAATTGTTCTTCAAATAAATAATCCCGCTGACAAAATCTAGTGACTAACAGAGAACACTAGGATACACATGGACCTCTGGGGACAGCTGCCAAAACACAAGAAGATCAATTTTTCCTTATTAAAAAGTCTTCCAGATTCCATCTAAGAGTCTTCAGGTAATTGTGGGGAATTAAACTGTTTGTCAGTGTGAGCAGCAGGTTAATACCACGCTGCTGATACCGTCTGCCCCTCGGAGCGACACAGGACTAAGCCAGACAAGCTTATTAATGGTGTRCACTAGGCTTGTTTACACGGCAGCACATCATCGATCCGCCTGTGCCAYGACGGGGCCCTGCTTCACAGCCCGGCATTGCTGCGGGCCCGACCACAGCATCCCGCAGGTGAATCCATCATCGCCCAGAGATTCGGGAATTCGCTATTCCCAGTTTTTGCTGTCTCAATTCCTTCAGCCTGAGTGTGGCAGTTAGCCTGCCTTGCCCATGAGAAAGGTTTGCAGAATGGACCCCAGAGAAGCAAGAGCTGCAACATTCACACATTAACGCGACCGAAATCCCAGAGCTCATAGAGGTTCAGAATAGGCACCAGCTTGAGTCTTTACTGCTGGCTCCTCTGTCCTTTGAGAGGATATCTCATGACCACCTGWGCTGCCAGTCCGTAGCTGAGCAATCCACTAAAATATACTGTTTTCCATTTGAATATCTCTTATTTAAGATGTTGGGGGTATTTTAAACTTACTTTTGTGGGAGATCTGGCCATATCCTGCATGAAAAAGGAAAGACAAAGAAAGGAAAGAGCTATTGAGAAAGGACTGACATACACATATGCTATTTCTATGATCCTTTGAAGAACATGTACAGAAAYCTTATGCATATTCAGTGTACGGAAAATCAAGGGAATCATTTACCACCATGTCTCTCCTTGAATAGACTACAAAGTCTCGTTTCAGTTAAAATGATGGRGTCTGGGGCTGTTTAGATCTCTTTAGTCTCTGCCAGACTCTTGGTTCGCACTTCACACTATAAAAGACGGCACTAAGGGTGCCTGGCGCCGCTCGGCTGTCCCGATGATTGGGAACTCGGATGATTTAGTGGCATCCGTGCAGGTGTCACTGCGGCGTTCCCCACACATATTTATTTACGGGCTGTGGTTAGTGCCTCGCTTCTAACGCTGTGGTGCAATTTTACCCTTGGCTATTTSCCTGCCGAGGGGTTTGTCCCGTGCAAAGCTTGGCGGCGGGAGGARGGAAGTTTTGGGAGGGTTTGCAGGGGGCGGTGCCCCCCGCGCCGTCCCGCTCACCAGCATCGCGCTTGCCCATGAGGCCGAAGAACTGCTGGGGCCGGGGTCTGCGGGCCATCCTCTGCAGCAGGTGCTCGAAGGGCAGCGGCAGCTCGTCCTGCGGGGGGCAGCGGGCGGCGCTCAGCGACGGGGCCCCCGGCGCCCGCCCGCGCCGCGCCGCTCACCCACCTTGCCGCGCTCGCCCTCGGGCCAGGCGGGCCAGTAGCTGAGGTCGTCGCTGGCGCCCATCTCCTCGGRCAGCCCGTGCGCCGAGGCCAGCAGGAGCAGGGCGAGGGCCAGCGCGAGTCTCATCGCCGCCTCGGCGTCCTGCGGCCACCTGCGGCGCCGGCCCGGGGGACGGCGGCGTCGGGGGACACGGCGCTCAGGTAGGAGCGCGCCTAGGCGTGCGCASCGCGCACACGCGAGGAGGCACGGGCGTATACACCCCCCTCCCCGGGACCCCGTATACATACGCGCCTGTAACACACCCTCGCACGTCGCTATAGGCATGCACTGGCCGCACGCACAGCGCCTATTGGGATGCACACACGTAGGGATGCATGCAGCCCTCCTCACACGTATGGATCCGCACCCACCTCCGTGCAGGCACCCTCACGCTTACACGTCCATACCCATCTCGGTGCACCCACCCGGTTACCCCCATACGTACTCGCTGTACATTCTGCATATGGACACCGCTCCCCCCACACACACACAGCCCCACGCGTGTCCCGCTGCGCGCACCCCCCCTACACACACAGGGATGGGTACACACACATATATAACACACACATATATAACACACACACATATATAAACACACACACACACCCCACAGACACCCCACGCACCTCGGGCGGGCGGGCGGGCGGCGCTCCGTGCGCAGTGGCCGTCGGCGGGCGAGCGCGGCGCTTTATAGCCCGCGCGCGGGGAGGGCCGAGGCCGCCTCATTTGCCTAAACGCAATTACACCCCCCCAGCCCCCCCGCTTTTATCGTGACACGCGCGGCACCGCCCCCGCCCCGACGGGCAGCCCCCTCCCCCCGACAGCCCCGCGCCCGCGCCGCCCCTCCCCGCGGCATCCCGGCCGGGGGAATCCCTGTACCCCTTCCCACATCCTGGCCAAGGGGGTCCCTGCCCCTCACCCCCGGCATCCCGGCAAAGCGGCCCCCTATCCCCCGCGGCATCCCAGCCACGTCGGGGGCTCCCTGTTCCTCCCACTACCCCCTCTCGGCATYTCAGGTACTGCGGTGCCCCTTGCACCCTCCCTGGCTCTGGCCCCGCCCGTCACTGTTCCAGTGCGTTTCTCTTCTCCTCCTGTCTCCGAGGACAAGGGGAAGCTCTGGCCACTCACGGAGAGCTGCTGCTGGGGGCTGCGGACACAGGGACCACAGACCGAGGGGCTGTGGGCAGCCTGCCAAAGCCATCGGGCATGGGGAGTCATGTACAGGGTCGACACATGTGGAATCGGGCACAGGGAAGGCAAGGGATATCTTGGGATGCAGCTGATCAGGGGCTGCTCCCTGCATTTGCTCCTGGCCCCAGGGGAAGCCCAGTGCAGCACTGGGATAAGGGGGGCCCTTCCCAGGCCATGTGGTGTTCGGGGTGCGTGAGGGCTAAGCAGGATGCTCTGGACTTGGCACACATCCCAGCACCGGGCAGCGAGGCAGTGGGCATGGTGCCAGGTGCTACAYGGGGGCAAGTGCCTTTCTTGGAAATGATCCCGTGATTCCCGGTCTTTCTCCCTTCCCGGCGGCAGCTCTGCGTTGCTGCTGGCTGCCGGTCGGGAGCCTTTGTGCTTCACGCTCACTCCATCCTGCTTGCCCGAGGTTCCTCGCATGTGAGGCTTTCCAGGGTGCGACCATGAAGGTGGCCTTGGTAGACCTCCACTTCAAGGCTAGTTCATGGAAATAGAATCCTATAGATCTTATAGGATACAGCATTTGTTTGTCAGCTATAGGCTTTATTAAYGCCAGGCCTCCCCATTAAACACAAGTACATCTTAGACCCCCGTGTCTTCCCCAAAGACTAGCAAGGCTTGAGACTCTCCCAGGCCCTCAGGGATGTTCACACCTTCTACCTTTGGACTTTAACGTAAGTGAGAAGGTTGTGGCCCTTTGAGGAACCCTTCAAAGTGGACGCAGGTTCCCCAGGAGTGTGGTCTGGAAAGAATTTGGTTTGGTGTGATTAATCTGGAGATGCTATGTGGGATTCCTCACAGCCTAAAGCTGATTTAGGCCCCGCTGCTGAGAAGCCAAGGGTGGCAGTGTGAACCCTCCTCATTCCACCTGTCAACAGCCAGCAGAATTGGTGTCATTTGGTAACACTGGGGAACACAAAACATTGGATTTTCAGGCTGTAACCTAGCAGCAATCCATCTGATCGGTGAACTTTGAAGACCCTCAAAGGAACATTGATTTGTTGTGTTCTTTCATTATGCCATTTCTACTTACCTTAATGACAGCAAACCAAAAGGTCAGGCATATCAAACTAGACATGTCAATCATACGCATGTCAATAAAACTCAGAAATCCTGAGAACTGGCCGCTTCCTTGGGAGTCAGTTCTATCATCCAGGAGTCTAGGCTGTGACAAGTATGATAAGTTCGATCTGCTCCATAATTCAGCATTTTATGCAAAATGGCTGACCWATGAAATTTATAGGGGTTTTCTTTTTTTAGGAAAGAGCACGAGATGGAAAATTAAGAGGCACGTGTTTCAGTCCTTTCTTGCCTTTAGCAACTGTAATGAATTCAAGCACGTTATCTCAGACTTATCTAATAGTTTGGGTGGGAGTGAAAAAAATGACTAATAGGGCAAGCTCACTTTTCTCTTTCCTGGTTTCTAAAATAAATCTGCTTAATCTTTTGTTGACCTGCAATAGTGGGATATTATAGTATGGACTTTTCAGGAAGAGATCAACTTTCCCGCTAAACAGCAGCACAAATTCCTAGGAAGACCTTCTCAGTCCATCTTTCATATGGAAAGGAAGAAGCAGGCTTGGATGAGAGCCCTACACCTTGCCCTGGAAGTGGGTGAAGCTCTTGCCTTTGGACTGCCTGGATCCTGCTTCTGTGATTATTTCAGAGCACAGTAAAATGCCATCCATATCTGCAAAAGGCCGTGACTTTTGCCAAAAACTGTCCTTGTCTCATACAGAAAGATAAATGGCTCCTTGGGATGATTTTTCTTCAGGAATTAGGAGTTCATTAGGTTCAAGGTAATCTATAGTGGGGTTAAACATTTCYTGTGGAAGCAACAGAGAAAGAAGTTTTTGGAGTTACTAACCAGGCTTTTCCCTTTACCGAGTGAAGAATTGGATTAAAGGCACTTGCTGTGGCTTGAATCCCAGCCCTAATGGAAAACTATTTGGGAAGCAATTGCCTATGAAACACACCTCAGAGAATTGCTTTTCAGATGCATTTAAAATGATACATCCTGTGTGATGGTCCTTGTGAAATGTTTATTTGAATTTTATGATGATGTTTTGCTTTCCACTAGAAAGTCCAGTACTGTAATGATAAGACACATAAGCGGCTGCATAAGTATGAAGTGATTTTTTTATCATCAACAAACAGCTAATATACTGTGAGAAAATAGCAAATTAAAATGTGACCATGTAAGTTTTTAGGAAGAGTGCAAATTTGAATTATTTAAGTATATGAAATTTCAGAGCACTGAAGAGGAAATGAAAGCATCTGGCATTGTTCTGTACTGGCTCTGTGCTATATAACTGCATGCTAGATAATTAAATCAAGAGCCTAGATGTCACATAAGAGATGTCTTTTCATCTCTTCACTTGGGTAAAGGTATCTGCATATAACAGAGACTCAGTCTTAGAACAATTATTTAATGTAGCTTCCAGAATTAGAGACAAGATGCAGTCTATGTGAGGACACCTGTAAAAAGACCAGGTTTTATCTCTGATTTCTCCCTGGAGGAGCGCATTGGGAGTGTTCTTCTCAGAAAATGCAAGTTTCTGTCGTTGGAAGGAGAGACCATGATTGATGACCTCTTAAATTTCTTATAGATATGTATCTCCAGGGTAAACAGAATGATTTTGATCACAGATGAGGAGTCTTTGTAACATGATGATTGATGTTGACCTTGTAATATTATTGGTAAAAGCGTCCAAGAGGCTTTAGGAAAATTAGAAGAACTCACAAAAGCAGATTGGTTTTGTAAGTATGGCCAAATTAGCAAATTACTCTTTCATCTGTATGTCAAATTTTGCATTACAGATTTGTCCACTTTAATTTCTTCCTCTTACATTTCCAGAGCRTGTGCCTGAACATATTAATGTATGTAAGCCATATATGATGGCTGTTTATCTGGCTGCGTGTCTGTCTGTCCATCGATTAGCAGGGTGAGAGATTATCTTTACACTTGCACGGTCAGACACTGCAGGGTGAGTTATATTGCTTGTGGTCACAGATGGGCATCAGCCACAGCAGCGAGATCTGCTTGCCAAGGGAATGCCCTGTTCTGGGCTGGAAGAAAGGCTGAGTTTGCTCTTAGTCATCTCATAGTAGCTGCCCATGTAACGTTGGCTCTAATTTTGAGAAGAAAAGGAAGTGTTCTTCTCCACTTCTCTCTTCCCTGTCATCTTTCCCACTCCCCTCACTGTCCTCCTTCCTGCCAAGCCTCTAATACTGCTTGCATTTCATCCAGAAGGAGCATCATTTACTTTGATGTAAGGCCCATTTTGGGGCCTAACRCTACTAGACTGGGAGTTCAGTTTGGAGGGACAAGATGAAATCAAATTGTGAGGTGTTAAGACACTGAATGTGAACATTGTAGTCAAGGCTCTCTTCCCAGTCTAGCAACTCTAGAGGCAACCGAGGGAGGAATAAATGCAGTTCCTTCGGGGAGAGACATCACATCTCTTTGGAGGAGAAAAACCTTTATCTTAAGCTGCATAGATATCTCAGAGGAGCAAAGCCATCCCAAAGCACCTCTGTGAATGCCAGAGCCAGGGCGGGCTGGTGATGGGGACCAGGGAGGGTAGCTCTGGCTACACAGCAATGTCTGCTCTGCTCCTCTCAGGGGATGAGCATCTGCCATAGCCTGAACAAAACCAAGAAGATCTGGAAAGTCCAAGGGGCAGCCACAAAGTGTGGCACAGAATATTCTCAGAAACTCAAGCAGACTGTGAGCATCCTTGGCTGGAGCCCAAGCAGAAAGTCTGCAACGTGAAGCCTCCTCGCAAAGCGAAGGACYCAGAGCAGCCAACAAGCAGATGCTTCGAATTAATAGGGGTTCATCACTCTTAGAAGAAAACTGCTGACATTGCTTTGTTCTGATGCAAGCAGAGACCCTGTTTGTCTCCTGAATACTTATTAGATTACCAATATATTTATAAATCAGTTGATTTGATTCAGACTGAACTTTTTGAGTCTGGAGCTCTCACTGTTCTTTTTTTTTAGCTTCAGTTGCCTAAGCTTGTTTGAAAACTACAATGACGTGGAAGGGAAGGCTGAAGCTTATTTCATCAGCATCTGAAGGCAAAAAGCTATTTTTTTTTCTATCTAGTCCTACTATCTTCAGTAAAACTCTTCTGTGGAGGAACAACCTTTTCTCAAGGCCTCAAGACTAGGCTTTCTGTCTTCTGCAAATGGGTCATCAAAGCCAGTCACCTAACTTGCTCTCAGCACCCAGGTCTTTATCCATCATTCCTGTCACCAGCATCTGCTGACCCAGAGCCACTGCTGGCTAGCTCAGGTCATGGACATACTGGTGTGGAGGATGGTTGACCAGCCCCAATCTTATGCCACAACTTGAGGAACCTCTAGTGATTTCACTCAGCTTTTTCCTCCCTCTGAAGGAYGCCACAGCAACACAGGTTTCCTTGGCACAAGGCTGGGTAGTGTTGTCTCTCTCCATACTTTTCTGTGAGGGAATGTAAGGGCTGTTTTGCATGGGAACCTTCTGCTGATATCCCATAATTTCCAGGCTTTAGTTGCAGCAGTAGAGAGGGGTTAATACTACCCAAATCTGCCATCATGTGCAATTAATTTAAACAGATTCTTAACTTGGGATCAAACACTTGTGAATCATCCTCTATTTTACTCTGTTTTAGAAACTAGATAATTTATATGGTTCTATCTTCACTGAATATTAATGGTTTTCACAGTAAAACAGCACATTTAAAAACAGTTTCAGATATCTGGAAGATAAAAGGCTGATAAAAGGTAATTTCAGAAAATGTTTTTCTTAATTATGTTAAAAAGCTTTTATAAATCCATATCACCATTTTATTTTCTTATTTTCATTATTTTCTGCATTTGTTGCTTATCACTCCATCTCTCTTCTTCCGCATGTATCTCCAACAGAAGCTCTCCACATCTCCAGAAATCTTTGAGGTCCTCAACAATTGTACCTATGGCTTTTCTGCTTCTTATTTACTCTAAAAGAGTTATGAGCCTTCCTTCTAAATCCTCAACATGTATTTGAAACATCAAACAACAATTTGTAAGAGCGAGTTGGTATTCCTGGAACAAACATTCTTGAGTTTAGCCTTGCATGTAACATTGTGTATGGTATGATAGAAGTGAAGTGGAGAAAATTAAATTGCCTGAGGAGGAAATAAGTGGGAGATCTAAGAAGCAGAGGTGCTCAAATAAAATAGAAAAAAAAAAAAAAAAGGAAGAAACAAAAGGAAGAAAAGAGCAAGGACAGTATTTCATGCTCACTTGATATGAAATATCTATGTCATACCTTGCTGTCATATCTTCCTGTTTTAACTTTTATAATGTATTCTATTTTTTAAAAAAAACTCTCAAGTTCTAAAATCATGTCAGTGACAAGTTCATTTTTAAGTAGGTCGCTTCTTGCCAAATCATTTAGCTGGAAACATTAAAAAATGTGTAAAATGGATTTATGGGGATCCATTATTACACAGAAGTTTTTACAAAGGAACTGCCTAAACAAAGAAGGGTCATCTGTGCTGGTACTGAGAAATGTGTCCTGATAGAAAAGGTGACTGAGTTGCTGGAGGGTGCTGTGGAAACTTGGAGTTTTTCACCAGGTTGCCTATGGGGAGAGGAGTTGTCTGTTTTGTTGCATGATCCCGCTGTGACTCTTTCCCAGTCACTGCGTGCTGACTTTCGAGCAATTTAAAACCTTGACACACCTGATGTGAACCTTTCACAAGGCCAGGAGCCTGCACTTCTCACCAGGAGGAGCTGCCTTGCAGAAAGTCTTGGGAACTACCTCTATGTCCCAGGAAATCAAAGATGCCCTCTCTTCACCCTCAGCACCCACTAGTCCCCATACAAAGTCCCAGATAGGTTGTAAACTGTTTCTTCTGGTATTTTGAACGATTAGATGTAGGACTCGGCAGCATTTGTGAAGGAGCAGGAGGTTCTCATAACATGACAGGCTAAGGAGGAGAGACTCCCTGTTGCACATGTGGTGGTAGCAAGACCCAGCAGCGCATCTCAAGCCTTGCCTTGCGGTCCTGCTGGCATAGGGAGCTTGTCATCATAGAGCCCTTCTGGCACTGAAGTTGCTTACACATGACCACCTTGGGGAACAGGAGAGGAGAAAGAATCTGAATCCAGACCCAGAAAGTTTTCACACTCTGCACTGTCTCTCCTTGGAATAAGCAAATGTTTTAAGATGAGTAGTTGCTGTGGGTTGTGAAGCTCATGGCTGATAGACACATGAATGGAGAGCTGTCTGGACAAGGCCAGATGTGGTCAGTATGTCAGAAAGCACCATGTGCCCTGCACAGGAACTGTTGCAAGACCAGCCTCCCCAGGCTCCAGCTCCAGCTCCAGCTCCAGTGGGACAACTCCCGAAGCTGTGCTCACCCTGGCACAGCTTCTTAGGAGCTGCTCCAGGATTCTCTTCTTCTCAGCCCACATTTGGCTTCCAACACAAAACGTTAAGYTCAAGACAAGGGAAGCATGTGTTATCTCAGGGGTTGGAAAACATCCCTGGATGGTATCTTCTGATCAAAAACTGGAATAACTGTTGCTCTTTTCTTTAAGAGCTTTCTCCATATTCTGTCTTTCCATGCAGTCACATCCATTAGAAGAAGTTTGTTGAGGGAGTCCCTCCCCTCAATGAGCAATAGTAAAGGCAATGTTTGCCTGGAGGCACCAGTGTCTCTGGGCGAGTCATTCTTAGCGTGTGTTCATCTGAAATAACATCACTTTACTTGCCTGAGCCACTCACCAATGACCGCCCAACTAGCAGTTCAGCCAGTCTTAAAGGGGAAATTATTTCTTTTGTAAATCTGAAGTAAARATAAGGAATACCTAAGAAAAAAGTAATCTTTTAGGTATACATAAATGAAAATATTCCTGGTTCATCATTTTGTTGGAATCYAAAGCTTTCAATACTGTCAGGTTTCATATAGCAGAGGCTTTGTGATTCCCAAGTCTGGGATCTGTTTCTGGCTGCAACTTAGCCTTACTCATGATAGAGTGCAGGGGTGAGCAGGCATTCTCTCTCTCTGCCAAATTCCTTCTCTTTCTGCTTGGTTACAGTAGTAAGAGATGGGTCTTTTTAGCTTTATAGCATTCTCCGATTAAGGCAAAAGTATCGTAATTTAGTAATTCAGGAGCATTTAGTAATTCAGGAGTAATTCAGACATTCCATGGGCATTAAGGGTTGACCATTGAGCCTCAGTGTCTGTGCTTTCAAAGACACTGTGCAGTACGTGCATTCAGATATTTTTGGGTGCTTTGTACAGATTGCCAAACAGCACCCTAAATGGTTTCCTCAGCGGTTAATTCCCAGGACATCCAGAATAATGAATTCATACAGAATTGATGAACCAGTTATCASCTGTGCATGCAGCTGTGCTAACTGTCCTGTAATCTGCCAGCTTGAAATTCTGCTTGGCCCTGCACACTCGCAGCTGCAGTGGGGCTGGGTGCACATCCACATGCACGTGCAGCTGGGTGCACAGGCARGACATCTACTGTTTGCCCTTTGCAAGCAACACTACTTGGCTGCAGTTGACAAAACAAGGAAGGGAATTGGTAAAACGTAACTCGGGTGACACGGTGCTTATCTCCAAATGGCAGAACTGTATGATATGTTACATGTATTCCATATTACAGAAGGGAAGTCSTCCTGTATTTTCATATAAAATTACTGTATTTTGGGGATCTGGTACTAAATCTGTGTAGGATTTAGGTATTTAAAAAATAAGGACTGCAATGTGCAAGTTTTAAGTGCATCCTAAAGCACCTAAAGGAATGAAATACAGATTCCTATTTCTCCTTTGCAAAGCCAGGAAGAATTAGACACTTGAAAATGGGATTCAAACATCCAATGCACGAGACCACCTGGAGATAGCCAGCAGAAGGTGCTGAGGTTCCCTGTGCTGACCATCTTCAAGTTAGGCATCTGACTCAGCTGTTTGCTTTTTCCCAAAAGGAAGGAGCTACAAACGGTCTGCCAAAGGACTGAGGAGAGTTGTTGTAGCTTTAACATGACTGAAATGATGTCATCCATTTTGTCTAATCCAAGAAGATTACACATAGATCTGCCATAATTTGTGTGCATTCACTAGGCAATGTATGAGTTATAATTCTTAGCTTTAGAAAAACAAAGATGAAAGGACCAATAAACTCTGGGCAGTGAAACTAGAATAAGAAACAACATTGTTCTTAAAACCGTGCTGACAATCTTCTTAGGTGCCTAGGGACTCCTGTCAGGGCATTTTTCTTCCTTTCCTTTTGCTTGGGTGCTCAATCCAGATCAATGTTTTCCACAGATGTAGCTATACATTCCCATATTTTTACTTTATAGCAGTGTAAGTATCTAAGTGAAGATTAAGGCTTCACTTAGATGAACTAAATTGTAGAGAACAGTATACAGCCCCAAACTCTTTCTATATCTAAGTATCTAGCTTCTGAGCATGGTTTAGACATAAGTTATGCTTCCAGAAGCAAACATTTAGACATTTTGGGAATATTATCTATGGATGTTTAAGTATGTCGGGGTTACTATATCCAGCAGTAGCAGAATTAGGCCTCCAGTCAAGATAGTAGAGATCTGCATTGTGCTAAATGATACAGATTTCAGCCAGAGCATGTTTATTCAAGGCATTTTCTTAGATATTTTGATAGAAGAGATCTTATATTACCCTAATATTATTACTTAAGAATTTCACTTAGCTATGAACACATCTAGTTTTATTTTCTGTTTGTTGTAGGTATTGCAAGAAACCAGAGAATGTAAAAAACACGACATGCAGATCATGATTACCTTACAATATTTAGCTGCAGATCGAGGACTGTCCCTCTTTCTTCATATATYAATTTAATAAACATGCTCTGGCTGAAATCTGTAGTGATAGAYGATTTCCTCATTGCTTGTGTTCATGAAATGTTCACATCTTTCCATGTTAATGTGCCGATATGTAACTCATAAAAACACCATTTATGATTTTTATAATTTTGAGTCATTTACCTCATGCTTTTTTGCAGCAGATGAAGAGAAACATGGCAAATATATTTGAACACATCAAAGACAAAAATATTATTCATAGATCTTAGGTCTAATACCTCAGGACAGATTATATATTCTGTTTTTCACATGTTCTCAAGTATTTCATTAAACATTACCAGTTTTCTCCACTTTTTAAAATTTTCCCTTGATGATAATATTTTGCTTGAGAAAGATGGAATGCAACAGCGCTTATCTACTGAGTCAAACTACTTATTTTTTTTTATACCAACTTTTGAAAGTAAGGGTTTTTCCTGACAAACTATGGGTYATGCATGTAGTCAGGTGTGCAACACAAAAAAACCACACAAATGTTAGCTGAGTAAAAGCTTTTTCTYCCCAAAATGTCAATAAAAATATTAGGCAAGACTAGTTTAATTTTGCTGTTGTTATCGTATTTCTTCTACTTTAAATGCATTTTCTCCTCTATACCTTTCAGGGAGAAAAAAATAATACTTTTTTTTTCTGTGACTTCTAATAGAGGTAAGGCAAGCAATTAGGAAAACATTTCCAGACCAGAGTGCATAAGCACASCTTTAGACTCGATGTCAAAAAATGCTTAAAATTATCTAATGCCTTCTCTTGAACAGACATTACTCACTGATTTGTGGTGCAACTGCACATGAAAAAGAGAGACTGTGATGCTGTGAACAATTCTGGTTCTTCTGTACTCCATCGACATTCACCAAGTGTCATATTCTCCATGTCCTCCCAAGATCTGTGATAACATGAAGTGACATCTGTGCCTGAACAGCAGATAGCAACAGAATTAAAGCATGGAAATCATCATGAAGTAATTGCATGCAGCTCTCTTGCCTGGGAAAGGACTCTGCAAGAGTTTCTTTTGCCTTATTAAAGGAGGAATATGGTGGTAACTGGTCACGGAAGTGCTAAAAATCACCTATGGATGACACTTCATTTCTTTAAGTTGCTCTTGTATGCCCAGTCTTGAGGACCAGGGCTTGAACCAGATTGGCCCCACTCTTCAGGAATCTGCAAGGCATAAGAGAAAAAAATAGAGTAAGGCAGGTTAAAAGCTAAAGGCAGAAGYGCAGTTTGGACTTGCATGTGAGGAGTGATACTTCTTTGAAGGAAACAGTAAGTCAGGGGCTGCATCGTAGACTGAAAAAGGCAGCTTCATGAAGATGGTCTCCATGAATATGGAGAATATGGTTGCTTCAAAAACAAGCAGGGGTACCTTGCCCAACAACTGATGAGATTTGTATATCTTTAGCACCACAACATTAATTTTCTATGATCAGGAACTACAGTGTCATAATCAGCCTGGCAGATTGCACCTCTGCTGCAGAAGGTGATTCCTTTCCATGTATATGTGCATATATGCAAATAAGTGCTTGAAAAGCATGTAAGCACAGTAAAGAAGTGTAGAGCACATTTGTTGTCCCCTGATCTCTCTTGTATCCTATCTCTGAGGAAAGGCTGGGCCGGAATGTCCTMCAGAGACCCTTTCCAAACTTAAGTTATTCTGAGGGATGCACCGAGATGAACAACACAATCAGTGATACAGGTTGTTGTTGAGTGTCTCTTAGCTTCCTCTTTTTTTTTTCTTTTTCTCTCTAGTCAACTTCAATTCCTGTTTCAARTCTCCCAGTTAATGCATGAATTGCAGAGGGAATAACGTGGTTTTTTAAAATTCTGTTGCTTGCCTGTTGTCAGTGCTACAATCTGGTTGAAGGACCTGTCTGAGCAGGTACTGGTGTCTGAAATGGTAAAGATCTGTGGTTTTTTGCTAAACACTCTTGCAGATTAGTAGAACCTCTCTGTTTTTTTTTTTTTTTTTTTTTTTTTTTTTTTTTTATGTTTCCTGATAGAAAGAAATCTTCCAAAATGAAACTGATATTGTTTGGACATCTACTCCAAACAGGTAGGAATGATAGACATGGAAAAAGCTCAGGAAGATCTCTACCTCCTGAGCAGAGAAAGGTGGGAGCATGGTTTGGAGAAAGTGACAGCTGTGACAGCCTGTAGAAATTTAACATAGAGCATCCTATCAGATTTTTGTCCTTTCTGAAAAAGTAAATACATGTCATACATAATAACTTTACAGCTAACATTATTGCCAGGGGCAATTTGCCCTAGACTTTATTGAAATGACACAATAGCCATAGAGATTAATTAATGTATTTAAAACCAAGGTAGCAGAAAGGTAATAGAAAGGAAAAAGACGCATTATTTTCTTCCTTTCCAAAAAGATGGTACTATTCATAGAGCAAGTATTTTCCCACTTTCATGGAGATCTATTATACAAATTTCCTGCTCTCTTCTAATCCTCTTCTTCTGAGGGATATTTTTCAGTTGTGCCTTTAGAACAAAGGTTGTTCATGGGATGCACACAATGTGGGATAGGAGATGAGCTGCATCCTGTAGGAGTCCAGAGTCTAGATTTTCGTAACTTTTTGATGCACATTGGATCATGGATTCCCAATGGTTTTCCAGAAGAGGTACCATTTGCATCCCTCTGTGATTCTTCTCCTGTGTGTTAGTGATGGGCACATGGGTTTCAGCATGAGACAGAGCAGATATGTGACTAGTAATATAGAAATAGAGTAACATAGAAATTCATTAATACAGAAATTGCCTAGGTAGAGGTATTTTACCATAATTAAATATATAATTGCAAAACATTAATCCTATCCCAGGGGATAATATGTATTTTAAAAATTTCTTATCTGGGCTAATTACCATATCTGGTAATATAAGAAAATGATATAATTTTTCCTTGTAAGATCAGGCATATCTAGGATTTTATATGGAGTAATACTTTAGCATCAAACAGGAGTAGAAAGAATTTGAWTTTTTTGCTCCCAAACCTCCAGCTATCATGTGTTTCCTCCATTATTGGAAGAAATAAGTGTTTTTCATCATATTCGTATCTTATATCACAGAGTCTGACAATCTGGTTTTACTCTAAGAAAAGTGTCTTGCAAATTACATTGTTGGTAGTACTGTCACTAGAGATGTCTTTGTGCACTTTTCTAAAATGCTGATATGGTTCATGGTCCACTGACCATTCATACATGCAGGATCTGGTGGATATTCTCACAGGAACGGTTTTGTTTGAATAGAGAGAAGGTAAAACGTGAGAAAATAAGAGAACTCTTGAAATCTTTATTAGCCTGCCATGTTGGCTAAACTGCATATTGCTCTAYGTGCTGGGATAAGATAGTATAAAACAACACAGTAGAAGAACAAAATAAAAATATGTAAAACATTTTTTCAACTTAATCTGTCTCAGTGAAAAAAGTTAAATTGATCTTCAAAGCTTCATTCCCTGTTCCTAAAACATGCTACAGTTTGTTCCTTTTAGTGATGATCCATGCACAGTTTCTAAGATGTCACTGTCATCACCATGTCCAACTATCTGATCACTGTTTGACATTTTAGAGCAAAGAGGGAAAAATGTAACTCCGAAATAAATCTTTCAAAGCYGTATTTCGCATTAGCTACACAACAGAAATTATGACATGAGACAAGAAAATCATACTGATCCAAAAGTACCCAAACTGCTTCACCATGACTAAAACGTTAGGAAGGATATGGGAACTCATTACAAACATGTCAGGAGTACCTGCATAACAGAGAAGACAAACAAAGGCACTAATCAATGGTTTTTGGATCTAAGCCATGAAATCACATTTGAAAATGGAAATGTAGAGTGGTATTATGCTATTATGATAATGTACAATGTGCCAGTATGTAGCATAATGCTGTTTTATCAAAGAGTGTCTCAGATTCATTTAAAGWGGATTTAAATTTAGGGTCAGTAAGGTTCTTTCTCTCCCCTCCTCCACCCATACTGTTGCCAAACAATCAGTTTCTTCCATTTATTAACTTATCCTGCCTGCATACACATTTTATCTGTAGAATATCCTTTTCTTTTTCAATCTTAGGTTAGCATTTATGTTTTGAAGAAAAATAACATGCAGGACAATTAACGTATTAATTACTCATTCATTAGCTCTAGATTAATTCAGGATTTCTTAGCTTTTGAATCCTTAAAACAATAGTAAAGAAGGAGAAGATAAACAAAGCTTTATTATTAAAATGGTTTAAAAAACTACCTTTCATATGTAAAATAAAAATGCTTTTATATTAGCAGGCCTGTTATCTCGTCAGTTAATGAAGTATTTACATATCTAATATTGCTTTATGCTCATAAAAGAACAAATGATCTGAAAAATGKAATTTGGAGTTGTGCAATGTGATTAGTCTATGCAGTTTTAAACTCAGTTTCCTAGAAAATAAAGTTTGTAAGATCTTGCTGCATGTGTGTCAGTCCCCTGTAAGCATTTTTCTATATAATGATCATAATTGCAATAAAATCTGACAAATATATTGGCCTCTCAAAGATTATCTTTAAGTTTCAGGAAAGCAAACTTCTTTTTGTAACAAAGGGACTGAAATTACTTGTTTCCACTGGATAAAAGGGTGCAGAATAAGATAGGCCAGAGTCTAAAGGAACAGAATTCATATCTTCACTTGCTCATTGAAGAATTTATCCACTTGGATCTGTTTTTTGTCTTTTGATTCCAGATTTTTTTGTGAAGAAGAAGGATATGCAGAACCTTGCAGCCTGGTTTGAGGCCATGGAGGAGAGGACAAGTGGTGCTTGAGGAACTCCACGTGGATGGCAAGTGAGGGAGCCTGTAGGTTCTCAGAGAGAACTGAAAAGTGGGCGATAATGGTCTTCCACTAAGTGAAGAATAGGGCCTGGCCAGTCGAGGTGTCTCCAAGTACAGGAGGCCAAGGCATTACTAGTAGACAGCAAGGGAAAGGTTCAAAAAAAAAGCAGAAGAATATACAACATACAGGCAACTTGTAAAACTCCTTGCCATGGAAAGCTGTAGATGCCAAAAACTGCATGGATTCATTATTAACAAACCGTGCTGCACACTCAAAAGGAGAAAAATCCACTGCGGGCTATTTGATGTAAAGACAGTCCTCCTGGCTCAGGAAACCTTAGAGATGCAGGTTTAGGAGGCAGGAAAGTGCCTAGAAATGTCCCTACTCCTCCCTCCATTTGTAAATTCTTTGCTATTTGCTATTTTGTTCAGGATGGGGTCTTTTTTTCCCACAAGATGCATTCCACTTATTTTATTAAGTTTTATTTTACATTAGTTATACCAGCATATTAATATTTCTACTGCTTACTGAAGACAAACCTAATTAATGTAATTTATTCATACACAAAGTAATGATTTTACTGAAGACATTAAAGGGGCTGGTTGAGAGCAGCTCACAGAGCAGCTGTCCCTCCTTACAAACTGGAGACAAGGCGTCCATCAAGAAGGAAATGATGCAGGTTTCTTTGACTTTCTTTAAATCAAAATGCCATAATATAACTGAGCTCGAATCAGCCATTTAAACAGTCAATGAATTGTGCTCTGTGAGGTGTATTAGGTGTGAGTGCAGTAGCTGTTCTGACAGCTGGGAGTGAGAAAATAGCATGGTACTCTATATTTATGGAATTAGTGTGTGGTAATGATTACAAGAACTTGAATAATGTAAATGAGACCATTTGGAAATGCTAGGTTGACCAGAAGATTATTTTGCATTTATCTGCATTTATGCCTCTTCACTTTCCTTTCTGCAGGTAGATTTGTCATCACAGGGAATGGTTGGGGATGAGGCTTCTGTATCTTGCCTGAAAGTATTATATTTCTGAGTATATTCTTCTAAGTATATAAATATTTATATACATATAAGCATAAAAGAATTATACTTTTATAAGAATAAAAAATTAGTTGTTTGCCATTCATATTTTCCTTTCTAAAAAGTTTCAGTCATCCAGATAAGTGATGGATGACCTAGGTTGCCTGGGTCAAGTTTCAGCCTGACTTAATTAGCCCAGTTGCATTAGCAGGAGGAAATTCTCCAGTGTACTTGCTAAGTACATTTTTCTCAGATAGAGAAAATCCTCTCATTGGCAAATAGATACTGAAAAGTGCAGCTACWTTGATTTTTATTTCTCATATGCAGACAATTCTACTTCAAGAAATGAGCTGCATGAACATAATGATTAATCATCATAATACGTAGAGAGCTGTGTTGATCATAATCATATAAACCAGCCAAATTGTAATAAAGATTAAATAAAGTCTGGAATATTTCTTTGAGTCTTGAAAGTGAAATAGTACAAAACAGGTCAATGTCTGTTAGGTATGGTTTTATCCAATACAATGTAACTCTAAATGTGAGGAAGGACAGCCCATTTTGTGAGTTTTACTGAAAAGTATAACTGGGCTACTGCAGAGTGAGCAGATGTTTGTGAGGTCTTTCCATGAGGATGAACTTTCCATCACTGAGGTTGTGAATGAGTGAAAGAACTAGGAAGACTAGTAATATTTGAAGAGGAAAAGCATCATAAACTGGGAGCTCCAACTGTAAATAAAATTTGATGAAAAATCAATGAGATTAAAATGGTGTTTTAGGAATGAGATATTGTGTGTTTTCATTATATGTAGAGATACATACCAGTTTTTTTCCAGCTTAAGCATCTAACTGTGTGACTATATCAAAAAGCAATACCCGATTAATCAATTTTTCACTCACATATAAGCACATACACACATGCACCTGATGGTCATGTGATGCACGTGACTAACTAAAATGTGTTAATAAATGTGTAATACATGATAGAACATTACATCTGCATAAGAATACAGCACTGTGAGGAATTGGGAAAGCCAGGGGTGAGCAGTCAAGTCTATGGTGTTACRTGGATTCCCAGGCAGCGCCTGTCTCTAGCACTTCCTTTGCCCTTTGCATAGACTACATCACAGTAAGCACTTTGCTTTTGATTAAAAACACTAAGTGACCAGAAATTCAAGCRCAGATATGAAATGACAACATCCAGGTTGGTCAAGTACAGTTGAGGCTTCAGAAGGAGATGAGGCAGAAGAGGATGCTGCCCTCTCCTTGGTGGGCAGCGAGTCCTCAAGCAACTGCTTTCCCTCAGCATGCAAAAGAAGCAGCCAAACCCTGAGCTGAGGGACAGACACATCAGAAAAGTCTGGGATAATTTTAAACCTTTAAAACCAACGTTTTACAATGGGAAGTGTCAAGAGAAGCTAAACATAAGAGCTGCCATCTGCACTGCTTATAGTGTAAAGTACAAAATGTGTGTCTGGGTTTGCCAAAGGTTCAGCAGATACTTCCTCATCTCAGTGCCCTGAATGCAGCACTGMTAAGCAAATCTCTGACCAATGGGGCTGTGTTCAAAACTCAGAAGTGGAGTCACCTTATGCTTTTTGGGTGGACRTGTTTGTCAAAATACCGTGCTGGTTTTATTGCAGCAGCAGTGCAGGCTGAGGCTGTTGCTTAAATTCCCYATCAAAATGCTAAATACTGAAATATATATTCTTGCTTAGAAAGGAACAGAATTCCAAATYTGTCTTCCTAATGTTGTCTTCCTAACATCAGAAATATGTATAGTTTTACACCTAGTAACACGGTAGACACATGGTCAAAATGCCTCTCACATTACTTCACTAASGTTCATATTTGCACACCAAGTAACACAGCTCATACACTGTGCCCAATACTTCTGTGATACTTACGGCTCTATAGGTGATTTAGTTGACATGTATAAGTTCACAGTGGTAAATAATGACAGTAAGGTTAACATATAGTGTGGCCTTTCAGGATAAGTAATATCATAAAGTAAAAAGCTTAAAAATGAATTAATATTATTATCTGTAATAACTTCCAATCTCAAAGTATTTGGCTTTTTAAATCAGCTTGTATTGAATAAAGATTTTTCAAATTAAATATTCTTTGCAAAGTGAAATAGAAGCAAAATTGAATCCATGGCCAGCTGYATTAGCAAGACTCTTTCCAGATGCCGTCAGCATTTTCATTATGAATCYAGCCATGCTCAGGAGATAATACAGGCTGGACTGTATTGGTATAATAACATAATAAATTATTTTTKTGGTTAATTAATATCTGATACAAACACTAGTGACCTACTAATGGCCATCTCTTTTTTATTTAGAAGTTATATACTTAGTCTGAACCAATTGCTTGAGGCCTTTGTACTCAATGGGGAGAATCTGGCAGGTCCAGAGAGTGCTTCATGCCCTCTGCCTCACCAGTATTTAATTTCTTTATCAAAAATCAAATGGTCCCAACTGTGTGAGGCAGCTCTAAGGATCATCATGAGGATCTGGGATGCAGTTTGGGGATGGACATGATCTRTAGGATCGCACACTGAGTTTAGTGATCTATTATTTGTTTGCCTGTTTGTATTTTCAGTCCCCTAAAAATGGCTCACAACTGTCTTACCTGTGAGCCAACAAGCAGATACCTTCTTAGCTCTTTCAGGGTAATTGAGTGAGGAACYGGTGCTCCATTTCACTTCACAGTCTCCATGTTGCATTCAAAACTGAGGCCCACCCTCTTCTTTCTGTATGCAGATACAGAACTGTGGTCATGATCCATGACATTTTCAAATAATTTCAAAATAATTTCCAGACCCTGAATACCTGCAATGTGATGTAAAAGGTTCTTATTGCTTACCGCTTATTTTCTTAAAAATATAGGCATAAACTTGAAAAAATAAAGGTATTTTCCAGATACTTTAAAGCAAAGAAGCCACTGAGCATAGAAGAAACCTACCAGCATTGGTGCAATCTCTATTGCTCTATGCAGCAGCTCTTCGTATTAAGCCGTAATATCACCATTTCTAACTTTACAATTTTCAGGAGAGGAGAAGAGACATCTCTATGCTGTTCAGAAAGTACAGTTCCAATTTGGTTCCAGTGTGGTACTGAGCCTGCTGAGCTGCTCTCTAGCATGGTGCTTCACTTGAGCAATTCCAGCCCTTTTTCTCTGAGGGGAAGAAAGGACTAGGAGTTAAAGAAGCTTTCCAGTTTTAGCTTGAATCAGCTGCGTGCACACCTTTATAGTGGCACTGTTTCCCTTGCAGTGTATGGAGAGGTGCATTTCAGAATCAGATCAAGATCAGACCTAACAGAGATGTGCAGCCTTTTAAAGGTGGTCTGGCCTGATGAGGCTTCTTTTCCAAATTAAAACTGAAGTCTTCTGGGACAAACTGAGCAGAAGTTGAGAGATGCTCCTAAGGAAGCAAGAAGCAGCTGGTTAGTGTAGGGAGTAGCTGGCACTTCTTGTGTCCCTCAATGCTCAGCTCCTAACCATGCCCTCTCCCCAAAGCTGCCTGGATGCTCTCTAGGGTACGTGAGGCAAGTTGCCAAATGCTGCAGCAACTTAATGATGCTTAAGCTACTAGGAATTTTATGGTGCTGATAAATTAGGATGCATAGAATTCGCTGATGATGCAGAATCTACTAATGTTCATCCATTTACATCTTTTTTGCTTTCAAACTGATAATGTAGTGGAAACCACTCTCCCACCTACTCTTCCCCCTGGGTTTAGAAAGAATTTTCCTGTGTTTAAAAGGGATTTCCAGGATGCTAGTTAGTGTTACAGTAGAACAAGGGCCTGCTAATTTGATCGTGTCCACTGCTTTAGAGGGAATTAAAAAAAAACAAAAAACACAGCAGAGGAAGTAGAACAGGTAACTGTAAAGCCTGAAGTGTTGGGTGCAAATGCAGTTTCTGAGAGCAGGGTGGCTCTCTATTCATGTGGCTAGAGAGTTCAGTGGAACCTGACCTACGGCTCAGGGTGGCTGGAGAGCTATGCCATCTGGCTATGCTGTTAGTGCACCCTCACCCCGCTCTTCAGATATGTAGATACAGATAAAATATGTATGTAAACTTCAAAGAAGTATTCAGAATTATGTAGCTCTGTACCATAAATTAATGCTTACTTTAGAAGAAGCTCTAAACATCTTCAGAGGCAGCTTTAATCTCTCTTTGAGCTGCTGCTTGGCCTGAGGGTCTGTCTCAAGCTCTTTTTTCCTTGCTTTATTCTTTCGCTTTTCTGGGATTTTATAGTGGAAAGCAGGGAACATTGGAGAGTGATGGAACATATTTTATGGGTGGAGTAAAGACAGGGATAAAGGAACTTCTTCCTTCAAAGGATTGTGTGAAGACTCTCCCAAGGCCATTACCTTCAGTTACAAGTGTCAATAAAATCGTGGAGGATTCTCCAGTTCATGCAGGATGTCCATTCCTCCATTTCCCGTTAGTGGAGAACGCTTAGCATTCCTGGCTACACCTGCTAAATKGCTCTGCCCACAGCCAGCAGGTAGTGTTAGAAATGAATGAAGAATTATTCTTCCCTCTAAGATCACATAAGTTTTCCATTACCTAGGAAATCGCTTAATATCGCTGTAGGAAAGTGCTTGGATTTAATGCTAAATTCTGGCTCTTCCAGAATTGTGAGGTGAATTGCTAGTGAGGTGAATTGTGTTCATTAAACAAGGCCCTGGACAGCCCAATGGGGTCTCATGCACTTCATTCCCACCTCACATTGCCAYTTGGTGCTTGCTCTGGGGTCTGCTTTGGCCCTGTCGTAGTTGTGGCAAGTCAGGATGTGGGAGACAAAGCCTTGGTGCTGTGCTGCAGCAGCTGAGTGAGCCTCCCAACGGGAGCCMCATGCCCCAAAGAGGAACATGATGGCCCAGTCCTTGTCTTCAGCTTAGCATTTGATCCTCTCTCTTCATCATGCAAGCGTGGCAGGCTGCATAGGAGAGGTTTCGGAGGTGTATAACTGGAGTTCTGGTCCCCTGACATGAACTCACTCCCCCTGAGGCCAAGATTTCACCCATAGCAATTCTGTTTCTATTTCCTTAGTGCTTCAGAATGAAACCTACATAAAATGCAGATGTCAGGCTTTGCAAACAGCCAAAGTCAGACACAAATATATGTGTTCTGGGCACCAAGAGTGAAAATGCGAGTGGGTAGGCCTTAAGCAAAGGAAGTGTAGCAGCTAGAATACACTGCTAGTATTCAGCTTGCTAGAATACACTGGAATATACAGGAAGCTGGACAGCCTTCCAGAACTTGGGTCCTTCAACTGCTCTGCCATGAGCACGTAGCAGACAGCTTGGGAATGTGAGGGGTAACTATTCATAGTAATTTGTTATGAAGCCTTTAATGAGATAGAGAGATTGTTCTGGTTGATGCTTTATCCTCTGTCATCTCTCCTATTTCCTTCCAATTGGTACCTTAATTGCTTTTCTCCTACTTGTCCCTTAATTAAAGGCTCTCTTCACTTTTGCCTTTCTTTCAGCAGATCATTTAATTTTCCTTATTTATTTTGTAATTAATGATCTGGTACTTTCTGCATTTTCTAAACTTATTGCTTTGAAAAGTCAGTTTTTCATGACTATATTTTCATTTTCTTGCGAGCAAGAAAATGAAATACATTTTACATTTTCTCTAGATATAATGAATTTGATTCCTTGTATTGTCTCCTTTTGTCTAATGAAGGTGGAGTAACTTATACCATCGACTGCATGAATTGATTTTCTGGGATTGGGTGCTCCTGTTTCAATCATTTGGCAATGCAGGTACAATAAAATGAGATCTCTTTTTGTTAGTGATCTTTTCCCGCAGGATAAATCAATACATGCAGTAGCAATTTGTGAGGTTTACGCAATGACAATATTTTCTATAGTTTTCTTCAATCTCCAATTTCCAATCTCTTTTCTACAGACATCCCCATTGCTACATGCAGCAGTTATATGTTTTAGTCTTTAATGGTAGAGTGAGATAAACACGAAATATATACACTCCCCGAAAAATTAACAGCAGAGAAAAAAAATGCATTAATTTGCACTGCTTTTAGGCCGATGTAATTTATTCACTTCCTCATAAGTCTGAATCATTTATTTGCTGTAATTCTTTCCAATACCACTCTAAATCTAGCTGTTAGCTACATCCTCAGTTTGTGGGTGGGTGAAGGTGAATATGATGCCTACTGCCTATTTTCTTATTATGCTTAAAATATCATTTCCACGTGAGAATATTACAGTTTGTTTCTCCCAGGAGCAGAGTCCTGCCCATTAATATGAGCAGATTTGCCCAGGGCAATTCCCTCTCCATGCTTCCTGACTGCAATCCCAATTATTTCTGCTCTGCTAAGTGGGATTGCTTCTCATTACCTAAACAGGGAGGCATGCATTTCAGTGGCTTGAAGTATGGACTCGTGCACTATCTTGTAATTTTGATGGGTTTCAATGTGGAGATGCACACAGCTGACCAATCAGCCTCCAGATGTGTCATGTTCTTCAGAAGCTGGTGGATTACCATTCACAGTGGGCAACAGCTTCTCTAGAAACCAGGTAATTATTCAGTAATTTTCTGCAATCACATAGCTATGTCAACAGCTAACCTCAGATACTGCTGAAACATGCACAGATCAAACAAGAGCAAAAGGGAACATCTCGGAATTCTATAGAAAGGAAGGAAATTTTCCTTACCCTTTCATTGTTGTTCAAAACTTGTTATGAGACATCCAAGACACATCTCCTGTACAAACAATTTCTCTTTAGTGCAAGCCCATGGTGTCATGCTGTGGTAGCTGTTTGTGCTCCAACACATTGTGCAAATCGTTKTCTTTCATGTTTGAATTCTACCCTGTATTTGCCAATTGATCATCCAGTTCTTGAAGTACATTTTACATTATTCCTTTTTTCCCTTTACCACACCAGTCCCTGACACTAAAGCTGATACAAAATTTCTAATGCTTAGATCAGATGACCTCATGGCATATCATAGATATTTCTAGCTAATGCAAAATGTGACAAAAACTTGCAAATATGTCCCTTTATATACTGTAAGCATAAAAAAAAATAAATCACACACACACTTCAGAGTGAGTCTCCCTCTCAAGATGTCAGATGTGGCTGGGGATTGGAGAGACAGTCCTTGTCCATAAAGATCCCTGGATGTTCCCTAAAATAACTTGCTAATCCATGCGCTAGTGCCCTTATGTGAGGAAATATTCTTCAGATATAACATAAATTTAGCCTTTCAGCAGAAAGGTAGACATGCAGTAATGGAAAAGGTGAATAAACTCTATGAAACTATGGGTGAAACATAGCCAAAGAAGATTTTAGGAATGGAAGCAAGTTGTCTGGATTCAAAAAGCACGTGCAAACTAGCAAATGCAAAAATATCTTTTTTTTTCCCCAAAAGTGGTTCTTCTCATGGATTCCTTGACTCACTGTTACCCACRATTCAGAACTACTTTCAAGAAATCTCAGCCTTATGTGAGCAAATGTTACCTAGACCACAACTTATTTCTCACTGTATGGGAAAAAAATTGCCATGACAGGGCAGGGATGGGGGATACCAAAGCACCAGTAAGGGCAGAAGTCCTGCCAGCACCACCCTTTGCAACAGAGTGAGACTAGAAATCTGGCTGGAGATCACAGCATGGATGCTCTGGTCATGTCCATGCTAGGTAAAAGAGCTGAGGTCAGCTCATGTGTGGATTTTTTTCTATTTTTATTTTATCCTGTATTACTTTTTCTTTGTTTTTGTTTATTCAGAGCCAAGGCACATGACAGTAGCCTGCTTTGCTTTTGGTCAGAGTCCTTCCTGATTAGAATGGGGTGATATGAGCATGTGAGTACAACACAGCAACTGCTTCCAGACGGTTTGAGCCAGAAACTCTCCATGGTATAGTGACCCACATGCCTACCTGTAATGTTTTTTTCTGCTTCTCTTTTCCCTGTCTGAAAGGAGAGATCCCATAAACTTTGGAACACCTGGCTGGGTCACTGAGGAAGCTCTTTKCCTAAGGGCAACATGAAATCCCTGGGCCTCCAGAGTTATTAGCCTCAGAGCTTGTAAGGCCATGGTTACCACCAAATGGTTGGTGACCAATTTTCTGGATCACCAGGAAAATTTGTGTTCTGGGAACACAAATAYGGTTACTGTAAGCCTAATCTCACTGAGACTGGCAGCTAGACTTATACCTCACCTCACAGCCRTTTGGGTCACAGAAAGCTTTGGCAAATCTCCATGGGATACATCTCTGAGGAGCTGGGAGRTACATGAAAGTAAAGTGCAGCTTCAACCTTTGAAAGCACATAGTGCTAGCATGAGGATTTCTGTACCTATGTTATAGAGGCTACAGATACAGTTTTATTAGTGCCTATTTACTAGTTTAGTTAGTGGTAGATCAGCGTGGGAGCATCCTAGGAGACTCTAGTCCTTCTCTATTGATGTACACAATGTTCAGTACAAGGGCTTGGATTTAGTTGCATTACAGATAACTTCTGTGTTTCAGGCCTCAAAGGCAGGAATAAGTCTTACGGGGAGATTTCTGTGCTCTTATTTACAAGAAGCAGCTTATCTTCACTCTGCTTTCAATTCCGTTTGAATATTCTCATGCCCCTTTTTAAGGATATGCACAATATCCTCTGCTGTAATTGCTAGATGGTGAGATATGCACAATTCCAGAAAGAAGATACATTCAGTAATCATTGGCATAATAGAGTCTTCATTCTGTGCTTATCCACTGGGGAAGAAGTTGCTCTTGGGGGATTGCAGTGACTTTATATTGGAGAGCTTTTTAAAAGCATTTTTTATGTTTTTATGAAAACTGACCTCACTGCTACTGCAGAGGAGTGGATTCTTCCCATAAATGGCTCTAGCTGAGAATTTTGGTTACTGATTATGCAATGATGCTGATTTGCAAATTAAGGCAAAATGTTTTGTTTTTCATCTTTTGAAAAATTATTTTTTCCCTGTGGTACCTCCAAAATCCAAAATGTTATGGTGCCAAGTGAGAAAGTACCTGACAATGTAGCTAAAAAACCAAAGACTTCTCGGAAATATGTTGTTTATGCTCCAAGAAAGGACTCTAATTTTCATTTTGCAAACTCATAATGAAACATAAATGAAATGAATTTGGGGGAAATGAATGCAGGTTTGTGGGATGGAATTCTCAGAGGGTTCGGTTTTATCATTTGAATGGCCCAGATCAGAGAAATTTCTTTAAATGTTTCTCTGCTAGAATGTGCCTATATGATAAAGTTGAGTTAACTAATCTATACAAAACAAAGAAAAACAGATTGTGGCTCTAATTTATATCAATTTTACATTTGCACAGCTCTGTCAACCTGAGTGGAGTTATTCACAGTTATTCACTTCATCTGTCTAAGGAGAGAATCAGCTTTTTGAATTTACTTTAAATGTATAAATTCAATCAACCAGTTCCGTTAAACAGCAAATTGAATTGAGAYTATGTGGATTATAGCTGTATTTGAGATGGAAAATTAAGAATAAATTCCCCAAGACAAATGGGCTTAAGTAACTCTGAGTACTTCCTTCATAGAAGCATTTTAAGAGTTTCTGGAGAGATTTTGTTAGGCCTGATAGCTCTATGCTAAAAGGAAGGATGCCTTAAATAACATGACTTGGGTATTGTGCTAGACTTGGTAAAATGGTTGAACAGTGCATAAGCTTCTTTTATTCTATCTAAAGCAACAAGCTTAAAACAGAAGTGCTGAAGCAACTGGAAACACAGAAGTCTGCCACACTGCAAAATGCTGGACATTTGGGAAGCAATCTGTATTCCAACAGCCAAATAGATGCAAAACCTTAACTAATGCACACGTTTTTGTCGAGACAAGCAATGATGTGGTAAYATCATTTAGCTTCAGAGTAAGAGGCACACTTACTGGCCCTAGGCAATAAACAAGAAGGTGGGGAGTTTTATAAAGTGATTAGCTGAACTGAACTGGGGCCCTAAGAAGTTTTGATTTATCTGTAAACTCTGCAACTACTATGTCTTGCACCAGTTGCCCAGTGAGTCACCATGTTTTCTTCTTGGTTAGATAGGTGTTCCACACAAAACTTTTGTTGRTTGATATTTGGGTCTAGAACCTCAGAGGAACTTTGCAGTTGACCTGATTTTAATCAGAGCAGCTGCTGGGAAGTACCTGAATCCAGAACAGTGAATTTTGCCAGGCAAGTTGGTGTTGGCAAGGCTGAGGAGGCTGGCCTTGCTCTTTTCCTAAGGGATAAACCTACAGCATCTGCATCCTGGACTCAAGACCCTGCTCACATTCACAGCTCCTCTTTTCACTTGAGTGCCCCCAGCTTTAGATCTAGTTGTGGGTGCTCCCGTTCTCTGTCTTGTCCTGTGCCCAGCCAAAGCAGAATAGCTACTAGTCAGCATCCTGTTCAGCCTAGTGTGGTTTATCCCATCGCATCTCAGGGAGAGACATGACGATCAAGTTCTCCTCAAGGGAGTGGACCTATTTCTCCTATACTTTAACCCCTGAGCAACCACTGAAGGGGAAGGAGCACCCAGGGACGTGTTGATGGGGAATAGGACCTGGCACCTCCAACATTTCAGCCCATGTTTTGTGAGGAAAGGCATCTCGTCGCTCTTCTGCTTTCAGTATGATGCTCTTATTTCAGAAAGAGATCAGGCTTAAGCCCATCCCCATGAGCATTTCCAATGGGCTGGCTTAGATGGCTCCCAACTCGAGAACTTGACTACTTATTCTCACAAACTTTTACTGTTTATAAAAAGCAAGGTGCTTCATTTTCTCAAGAAAGCTGAAGACCAGATTCTGTATAACTGGATCTAGGAAAGTTTATTTCTCATGATGGGTCTAGTCCTTCATCTAGAAGCATTTCCCAGAACAATTTCCTTTAATAGCCACCTATTACTTTTGAGACATTCCTGGAGGCAACTTCTATTATAGATATTTTTATAAGTATAGCAAGACACGGGTCTTGTTTATAGAAGTCAGTCTCTGCAGAGAGGTMTATATATTTTAGTTTATATTAAGCATGCTGCTTTCTTATGACTCATGATTTTTTCCCACCTATATACACATAAAAAATTATGAAGGTGATGGACCTCTGTAATGCATATCATGAAAGTCTTCTAAAAATGTATGGAGGGCATTCCACTCTGAGAAAGAGTAGGAATCACTCTCTTTTATTTATTATTCCAGATATTACAGTGTTGAGCTGTAAYGACTATTTCAGATTAGTTCATACTTATTATTAATACTTATTATGTAGTACATGATTTTAAAGGCAATGACATTTGTGCAATTGATGTGGAACAATGTTTTGTATGGAGAAACATATTTTGCACTGAGAACTTTGACCAGTTCCAGGCATTTACTATAGAATGTTGCTCTGTTCCAGAGGACAAGAGTAGACATGATGAGCACAGAGCTGCACGGTAACTGTTTGTAAACAAGAAAATACTTCAATATAACAGGCCATTCATAAAACTGGACTTAATAAATTTATACTTACCTTGAAGGACTTGTTGAAAAATATTCACAAAAAGGAAAAAAAAAAGCAGTTTACCGATTATTTCAATAAGTCTTTCAGAAACATTTTGATATAGACAATATTTCCAGGAGACACTTTTTTAGATTTCCACAGACATTCTTATTATTTATATGTATTTTGATAGTAAGTAAAGACTCTATTGAGATTCAAGTTTTCTTATGCTGGATCCTCTCCCTGCTATGAAAAAAATTTTGCCCTCCTATGAGTGCATTAGAGGGGGAAGCATGTGACTCTAGCAGAGTTACTGGCATGTCTCCCCTCAGGTTATTCTTGTGTGAGAGGTTACATGGCAAAACAGCAACTCATTTTGCAGATCAGCCATTTCAGAGTGTGTTACAGCACTCAGCTGTATGTACAGGGCTGTTGCTGTTGAAGACACATATCACTGCTGCTCAGAAAGTAGCCCTCTGCGCTTCAGGGCAGCAGCTTCTCATAGCAGATGGGGCCATGTCTCCAGCAATGCCCAGGTTGCACAAAGAAAAGCAGGACTGAGTGTTCATGGGGACACAGAGGGATTCACACATTCACTCAAGGAAGACCACAGACCCAACAGCAATACATCATTCTTTTGTYTCGATAGATTTTCCTCTTGCAAAATGACACTAACCACAGATGGCACTTCTATTCTCCCTAGAGATATGTCTTAGGATTTGTCTTCAAAACATGACATCATCTCTGCAAAATTTAAAATGAAAGCAATTGAGACAGATGAGATGCTCTCAGCAAGCCGTGACATAGTATTTCACAGGACTGCCTGCATCACAATGCCTAGTTCATGGATGCTCATAAAGAAGAAAGAAAAAAAAAAAAACTATTTTTTTTTCTCTAGTTAAGCATTATCTTCATGCAAAACAAAAATATAGCATAGTAAAAATTCTTTATAATAAAGAAATAGTCCACTCAGGTTCTTCAAAGAAGCAGCTGAGGAGCAACTCAATGTTTTAAGGCTTAAGTTTAGAACATGGATTGGTAGGAGCTCATGGAAGAAGTAGTGGAATTTGCCTCAAATGGATTTTTGGCAAGATTAGATAACTACATAAATGATAGCATAGTCTTACTAAACTTCCTATGACTTCTCAGATCGTATGTCAATCCATGCTCTACTTCAACCATCAGATAATTGTGGAAGTACCAAAAGAAATATTATAGCCATTTTTCATAGAATAGATTAGTGACCCTAACTAAACCTTTCTGGCCCCAGGCTACTGCAAGCATGGTACTTGCCAAGCCACTTTTAGCAGAAGCCAACAACAATGGCAGCTGAGCTTGTGTTTTGCCTTGTGAAGGTCCAAAGTAACTGTCAGAAGATACATTCACAAAGAAAGAAGAGTTCAAGACTTGGACAGGAAGCTGGATGTACTGAGGTRGTGTTGCACAAGAAGCCCTCTAACACGTACATGAGGCTGTGTAGGGTGTGCATTTGTTAGGTATGTTATTTCTTTTACTCAACTTGCAGAAACTGATTTATGAACCAATCTTGGGGAGCAAGCCTATTCCATTTTTGATATCACCAAGATAGTCCTGTTTTCAACAATTTCCTGTGGTGTCATGTGAATCACATCAAGATATTGATTGCCCCATGGCTTCCAGTTAGGTATGAAAGGACAAAAATGTAGTTTTATTTCAAAAAAAGATCTAGTCAGAGACCACCTAGAAACTATTACTTTTCTTCTCTAAAGGTCAAATACTTTCTGAAGAGTCTAGGGTGATAAAATATTGTTAATTAAACTTGAATTTCTGTAGGTCAACTGGTTCCTTTTGAGCCTGAGTGTTGCTCGCAGTCTTGAATGCAGATAGTGGTGCTGCAGTCAAGTCCTGAGTGAGCACATCCTCATCATTACACTCACTGRTGCATATTTCTTAGTTAAACGTTAGCTTCAGATTAAACCCTGGCATTCAGCAGTAGCAGATCTGCAAAGCTGCAGACTTTAACAAATGACAAGTTCAGAGCTCAAAGCAAACAGCAGAAAYAAGTAGGATATTGCAGCAAACTAGAAGATGCCTGTGCCTGTACACATGCAGGGGAAAAAGAAGCAGGAAAACTGGAAACATTTTAGTTTTGCTAGAAGAGAATCCCGTTTTTTTCCATAATGCTATTTTAGGGCACTCTGTGGGAGAAGGAGATTAACAGATTAGACAAGAACTGATGGGGCTAAGAAAGTTCTTTTTCAAAACAAGAACTGGAACTGGAAGAAATAATAATCAAGGAATAAAAAATAATTCACTTTTATTTTCCTGTCTGCTTCAACAATCTTAGCAACAAGGCCATTGTCACAGTGAAAAGCTTTTCCAGGGTCACATTTAGCTTTTCTCTAAGTTCAAGAGAATAGTCCATCTCTGAGAACATCACATTGCTTGTAAATCCTGGCACATACATAAGAATATGAAAATAACTGCCCTGAGTTTCATATTGCTGGCTTTTGTTCTTCCATCTTTTGAATACCTCCTGAAGCAATTATCAGTAGTAACCACAGGCTAGGGATGGGAGATTTTCTAATGTTTGTAGGTGCATCTGAAGTCCTTTCCAGAAGAGATTTTGCATTTCATATGCCTGTTGGAAATTCTTAGACATGTGGAGAGCTGGGTTGGAAGCAACACATTTAGGTGGGAGCCACGACCTCTCGGTCCTTCTTACCAGCCCATGGTGAGGTCAGTGCARTATTGTTAATGACTATTGCAAACATGCCAGGTCAACTTCTCTTTTCCTTCTACTATCCAGTTCTCCTGCCAAAACAGCCCTGGGGATGTGTTCATCCATGTGCTGTCCAGCACTCTACAGCCTGGATCTAGCACACATCAGACACACCGAGGTGTGCTGGTGCATCCATCAACCAGGCCTGAGGCTGGGTTGGCCGCCACGCCGCTGTCTTGCTCTTGCACCTCTGCATGCTGTTGGGATTGCCKCTTATATGGGGAGGAAAAAAAGAAAGATCATATAGAAGTGCCTCAAAATATAAGGTTTTTAAACTCCTCCATTGTTTCCATAAAGACCCCAGCAGATTTTAGATAAAAAACAGAGCTGGAGYACAGAGGGTGAGAATGACACATCACCAAAGCAGGCAGTTTGAGCTTTGAAAGGGTCTGCAGCTTGGATGAAAATGCCTCATTCACACAGGTTTTCTGAAGGTTGATGGATTCCTCACCATTTGCCTCCTCCGTCCCTTCACAGCTCAGTTTGATCTTTGTGAGAAGCTTTCTGTAGGGTTACATAACGTCCCACCTGCCAGCAATGTCTGCTCAAAATTGCCACCGTGCCCCAGGCCAGCACATGTCCTCCAGTTCAACTGGACTAGTTAAACACCTGCTGGAAGGCTGGGACTCTGAAATGCTCTGTTCCCTTCAGCCCGTAAATAGGAACAAAATCTGCAAAGACAACACTTCACCTTGGGGATCAAGGAAGAACAAAAGGGTCCTAGAAAGAGGCCTTGTTTTTGTTCTCGTAAATACTGCATGCGATGTTTTCTTTAATGTGACTTTTACCTCCAATGTGCAAAGATGCTTTTACTCATCTAGCAGCTTTTAAAGCTTTCAGTTACGCTTTATAAGTGGTAGGGATGCACTTGCCAGGGTACTGTAAGACTTGTATTATTTTCAGTTCAGAGAAAAGTAAGTGATTTGTCAGGGAGAGGTGCTCCAGAATTGCCAAGGGCTGCTGTTCAAGTAGGATGACTGTCACATCATTGACTGTGCAATTAAAAGAGGAATTTAAAAATACAAGCAAAAGGATATATGACTTGTGGCTTGCTGGTATGAAACTTCAGCACCTTTCTATTTAAAGTTTTGCATTCATTCATTGCCAAGAAGTCAAAATGCAAGTGTTTGCTGAGGTCCAACTAGACTTGCAACAGGCTGAACAGATAAACTCATGCTAAAAATGGCCAGGACTTTGTGTGCTCTGGGACAGGTGAGCAGGAAGCAAGCTGCTGATGGAAAACTACAGATAAATGGGGGAACATTCAAACAATCTTCTCACCTTGAAAAGTAAAACTACAAAATGGGCCTCGTTGGAGATCTTTATACCTTTGTGATTTCACTGTAGGTTTTTTTTKGGGGGGGGAAGGGGATGAAGAATGGGGGGGCTGACACATTCAGCGATATTTCAATCCTTATTCAGATGGGCCCATTTATCTCAAAATAATGTCTAACACCTTATATCTTAATTAATTTCATCTAACTTCACAGGGAGCAATAATATATAGTACTGGGCAGGGAAAGGGAGCTATAATTAAATAATCTGCTGATGTCATAGAATGTCATAAACAGTGGAAAACTACAATTAAATTATAACCACTGGCTCTCTATGCAATCTGGAATTGATGGCTGTTTCCATATGTAATTAAAGATGTCCATGCTCTTTTAGAGTCCTTCTGCCAGGCCCTTGGCGGCTGTAAATCAGTGTTCCTCCACTGACTTCCAAGAACTAGGGAATCACAGAATTGTAGAATCATAGAATGCTTATGGTTGGAAGGGACCTCAGAGGTAATCTAGTCCAACCCCCCTGCTCACGCAGGGTCACCCAGAGCAYGTGGCACAGGGCTGCGTCCAACCGGGTTTTGAAGATCTTCAGAGAAGCAGACTCCACAACCTCTCTGGGCAGCCTGTTCCAGTGCTCTGTCACCCTCACTGTCAAAAAGTGTTTTCTCAAGTTCCTGTGGAACTTTTRGTGCCTCAGCTTGTGGCCATTTCCTCTAGTCCTGTCGTTGGCCACCACTGAAAAGAGGCCAGCCCCCTCCTCCTCACTGCCTCCCTTGAGGTATTTGTAGACACTGATCAGGTCCCACCTCAGCCCTCTCTTCTCCAGGCTGAACAGGCCCAGCTCTCTCAACCTTTCCTCATAGCGCAGATGTTCCAGGCCCCTGATCATCCTGGTAGCCCTGCGCTGGACTCTCTCCAGCAGATCCACATCCCTCTTGTACTGCGGAGCCCAGAGCTGGACACAGTACTCCAGAAGCTTCAATCTGCTGAAGATCTGGCTATGCAGACTTTGGTGATTTCTTTTGTGAACAGCAATGAAGTATCACTATCTTAACAGTGAGAGCCCAGCCATGCTGGTGTAGAGCAAGGACTTGCCAGATCATCTTTGTCCATCTCTGTTGCCTGTCCCATACTCACCATTTGTGACCATCAGGGACTTTCCTTTCTTTTTGATATTACTTTCGCATTTGTAAATATGCTGAATCTTCTTCCTGGGAGCAAGGGGAGAAGCAAGGGAGAAGATAAGCAAACTGAAATGAAATATTTTACTTGAGCCACTTCCTACCCAGTCTTTCCTGCAAATATTTTCTTCCTGGAAATTTACTTGTGTCTTTTTGCTCTGATTCAGAATGAAAAAAAAAAGCCTCAAAGTAGTGAAATTTCTTGTACAATTAAAATCCTGCTTTCCATCTTGTACTTCTAGCTCTCTCAGAGAAATGCTAAATTGTTCCCTTGAAATTCTCAGGAGCAGTAAAGCATAAAAGACAGGTCATGGTTAAAACAGGCCTCCGTCCCTTTCTTGCCCGCTTACATACTTATTCTGGCTTTCCTCCCAAATATGAGAGAAAGAAGCAGTTGGCAACACGCAGCATTTCTGGCATTTAATTGATGAGATGAATGAATTGTGCATCTGTTTCCATGCTCATTTCTGGCACCGAGAAGGGACATTTCTGAGCCAATTTCTGAGTCTGGACACAGCTGATGTTTCCATTAAACAGTTTTTTCCTGATGACACAAACTAGAAATGACCAAGATTCCAAGCTGATCCCTATAATGCATCCCTCTCAGGTAATAGTGGTGAAAGAAAAACTGTGCACAGACAAACAATACATGCAAAAGAAAAATAATAAACAAAGGGCAAAGTATCATTAGCACTGTGAGGAATTTGTAACAGGATCTAGATAAATCCATTAGTTGCTGATGGAACCATTAGTAGGAATAACATCACTTCGAGTCCTTTTAGCGTTTTTCAGTACACAGATGAGACCTCAAAATGAACTTTAAAGGTCCATTTCCATAATAACCACACTTGCAACAGGCTGACACTATCAAGAACACACTTTTTTGCTTACAAATTTGGAACCACAGCCAGCACTTAGTAAAGCAGACTAGACTCAGCAGAGACAGGGAAATGGTATGCATGGAGGTGTTGCTTGCAAATATGCAAAATTGTCACTGCCTTTATCAGCTTCACCAGCTTTTCTCTGGCTTTGATTTGAGTGACTGAGACAACTTCAAATCATAGGATAAAATAAATTTCAATGATACATAGTTCAGTGCCATGCTCATAATATTTAGGTCAAAGGCATGATCTAATTAAGAGGGGGGTTTTATTTTGGTTCTGAAGAGCTTGGTTACCTTATATCCTTACATAACTTAAAGTCAAATGGAATTTGAGGTAGCACTGTTACCTGAAGAAAAGTCTATTTTGTTTGTTGCTAACAGTCAGATCAAAATTACTATCTGTCATTGATTATCAAGGGCACAAGCAGATAAAAGCAAGCAAGCAATTGCTCATCAAACAAAATTAGAGTTATTTCTGCCAAGGGCTCATCCGCCTTCCGTGACAGCTGAGCACGACTGGTCAGAAAAAAAGGCAACACAGCATTGGCTTGACTTCAGATCCTCTCTTGCCACTTTTTATACTGATCTTATGACTCTGGGAGGTAAGAAGAATATAAAATTACAGGCAGTGTTTTGCTGCCAGCAAACTACGGTGCTTTGCCTTACTCCACAACTTAGTCACAGCTGAAGTGAGAATCTGTCACCTACTCTAATACTAAGAAAAAGAGCTCTGAATGTATCTCAGAGGTATCTCTAGCTTCTCATGGAGGAATCTCAGCATGGGAATTACAGTTCAGAAGAAAACAGGTTGGAAACGGGGTGAAACAAAGCAAAAGCTCTATCAGGCATTGGGAGCGAGTGTGCTTGAGGTTGTCCAACAATCAGGTCTCCATCTCCTCTGGCATCCAGTGCCTGGCACAGAGCACCTAAATGCAAGTATCACAGTTCAGTTTGCAGTATTTTCAGGTCAACTGCAACCAATACACTGATTCACAGGGAATTTTAATTGTTGGTACTGACGTCACCACTTCTGGTCCTTTTCTGGTAGCAGATTATGTGTGAGCATTTGCTTYGATTCAGTCAGTCTTCATTGGATTTGCGAACTTTGCTTAACTCACACTTCCTTTAGAGGGAAAATTATTGTCTTTCATGCTTTAACTCACATCTGCATTTAAATAACTTTAACGAAACTAATAATAGAGTTGCTGAGGACTGAGTACGTCAGTGAGTGAATATTTGAATATGTTTCCACCAAGCTGATTGCAGTGGTCTGTCATTCAATTATCAGATTATATTTTTGCTACCCAAGATGAAGGAGTACTTCAAACAGTGATAGACAGACAAGACAAGGGAAAAAAAGAGCACTGTGGAGCAGGATCATAAATCACAGTTTTGTTCTGAGTAGTTCTGACAGTGTCTGTAGTGAGTGCAGTTAAACTGTCATTTATTATGTTAGATATACAGACTGGCTGTAGTTTGCAATGTGATAATTTAGAGGGTGTATATAATAATTGCAGGTCAGATTCTATGCATACATATATGTGTGTGCATATATATACATATATATATATATATATGAGAGGTTTTGCCTCAGAAGTAGCTGGAGTCCACAATCATTCCACTCTTAGACTAGACTGAGGTTGACATCCCAACCTCGAGCACTTGCATAGCTGATCATTTCAGCTGATGTGCTACATCCTTAGAGCCTTTGATGTCTTCTCTGATTCTCTCCACAGCTTTTCATGGTGAACAGGGGGACACTGCTCCCAGGGACCTTTGGCTCTGGGCTCCTGTTGGATCTGGCTTCTGTTCAAATCCATCTCTGAATTAGGATAACACCTTGTTACTGTGTCAGCTGTTTCAATTCCAAATGGACTTTTTTTTCCCCTTATTTTGCTTACTTCCTTTTATTTTGTTGAATTTAATAGAATGATAAAAGGGAAGGATGTGCTGAAGGCAGCAAGGCTAAGACTGCCTTGGTTTACAGTTCAAGRTTGATGGAGATGACATGACTGAGTTTGGTGATCTGGGTGCTCACTTGACTAAACCAAGTTTCTCTGCACAGCATGAASATTTCACAGCCCATGGCAGCTCTTGCATAATGCCCACGGGGACACTGCTGCTGCAGTAGTCTAAGTTAGTCACCAGGATCAGTGAAGAAGATAAGCAGAAGAAAAGGGATACTGCACCTTGGGAGACACTGAAACAGTGTGGAGAAATGAGTTGACAGAAGTAACAGGAAGTTCCCCAGAGGCAAAAGCAAAATCCTTCTCCTACGATGGAAAGACTCCATCTAGCAGGACAGACGGGGGTCTGCTTGGACAGAAAACAGCAGAAATTTCAGCGCTGCAGAAAGTACTGGGCTGTTCCACTGGGAAATAAGTTGCAGGTACTTACTGCTGTTCATGTTCTGCAATGAAGGCCAGGCACACACTGAGCTGTCTTAGCAAGACACTTCACTGGCAGGACCAGGGAACTGACTTTTCATTTCTCTTCCACACCAGTGTGATCATGCTTGGAGTTTTGGGCTTCCTAGTACGAGAAAGAAGCCACACTGGAACAAGTCTACTGGAGGGCTGCCAAGATATCTGAAGAATAAAGAGATGAGGGAAGCTGGGTTTGTTCACCCTTTGTAAGAGATGTCTACAAGAAGATCTTGTTGCTCTCTTCTATTACCAAATCGAAGAAAATACAGAAGATGGAGCCACATTCTTTTCTGAGGTGTACATGACAGGTGAATTGCACAAGCTGCAACAAAGGGAATTCTGCTTTCCCCCACAATCCAGACACTGCTGTTTTGTGGACCAGGCAGAACTGGAAGCATCTTTCACTGCTGGGGTTAGGTCTAGATATATAAAGGAAATAAGGAAGAATCTTGTACCCGTTTATTATCCTTCTTGGGGAATAGCACACAGTGATGAGAGAATGGGATATCACACAACTGTAATATAAATATCAACTATCCGGCTTGTCTTCCCTCTCATGACATTGCATTGGAAATCTTGCCAATGTGTTAGCAATTAAGATAGCATTAATAGTGAGAAAACAAGGTTTATTAAAAAAACTCACAGGCTTCCAGCTGTTTTGTGTAAGCCAAGTGAATAATATGCTGGTAAAATAAAGCACACTTTGAGCAATGAAACCAGTATGTCAAGCAAGACATTTTTGYTGCTTGTGCAATCTCATGGAGTGCATGTCTGTCCTTTACTTTCTCAGACTACATGCAGGACCATATATAGGACTACTAGCTTCCTACATGTAGGAAACCAAACAATGCAGAAAAAGGGGTGAGAAATGCAGGCCTGAGAAACTGTTGAGGGACGCTGGGGAGATACTAAAATAATCGTGACTGCATAAGGCTACTTGGAATATAGTGTTTAGGTAAAAGCTGTGCTGCCAACTACACTTCTAGCCCTGTAAATCAGTATTGAGAGGTTGCAAGCCCTATTTCAGAATGCATGMCTGTGATAAAGAGCTATTGATCTACTCCAGGACTTGTGGTTGAGCTTTCACTCATCTTGAGGGAGTGGGTAGATTGGCCCTTGGGAGACTGTTGGGAATCGTGAGTACTTTGATGTCTTTCCCTGAATGTTGAGTCGGATATAGCAGCACGAGGGTGGTTAATAACCCTGTACATAGCTACGCAGATAAATTCAGTTGTGGAGGTAGGAGAGGAACATTTTTCCCTCCATATAAAGTGTTCCTTTTGGCAAGTCTGACTGTTGGGAAAGCTACCAACAGCATTAGCTTTTTCTTTTTCTAGACTTTCATGCTCAATTATTTAAATGACTTGAGCCACACTGAATAATTAATTCAAATTTTGTTTACATCATTAGGAGGGCAGTTGTTGCCTTGGAAGGGCTGTGGATAACTTTCAGAAAACCAGGTCTGCACCAGGGAGAATTGCTAAACCCATTGAGCTGCAAGGGACAGTGAGAGGAGCATGGCATTTCTGTCCATACTCTGGTTTGTAATCATCTAAAGCAGGACCTGTTTTGATGATTGTTATATAAAAATGCAGAGAATAAAGGTCCTAGTAGTGGCAATGCATTTTGCTCATCCTAAGGAAAAAAACAATCACTCTTTATAATTAAGGTTTAGAGAAGTTTTACCAAGCTTAAAAAGACTTATTTGTTTACATTACTTTTCAAGACCGTTTCAGTGTTCAACATCAGCATATATTTGATCCTGAAGAAATACAAGTAGGACAGAAATGCTTCTCTCTGGGCATCTGTGCTGATGAAAATTCAGCATTGCATCTTTGATCATGGCAAAGCAGATATTGCAGGAAGTGGAAAAATGGTGTAATTTTTACCAAGGCAGAGSCTAGACAGCTTGATCTTCCTCCAAAATATGCCAGTAGTGCTTGAAAAATTCTCTTGACAAGACCTTGTGCTCTCCTAACTCTCAGAAAACACCTTCTTCAACCTGCTTTCCCTGCCCCTTCCTTTGGTGTCTCTTGGTCTCCCAACCATCACTTCCCAGTGCAATATTCCTTGAGCCACCTGCTATTTCACTGTCCCACTTACTTCAGCTCCTTCTGCTGACTGTGCTGACCCAGCAGCTTGCCATTCATGACAACCAGGTCAAACAAGTCATCTGCAATCTTTGTTTGCAGGCAGGCTAATCCCTGGAAATGGCTCTCCTCTAGGAGCTGGTTGGGGAAAGAAATCACGTAGTTTGGGAGAGTGAGCAGGTTTCTCTTGTCAGTGAGAGGTCACTTTCTGGTAAAGGTGAGAAAATTTACCACCTTGGGAAGGGCAGAAAGAATTCAGTTTTCTTATGAGGACTTATCTGGGCAGATTGGTCCTTGAGTAGCTGGGCCCTGATGCCTCCCTTTCTGGWATGAAGTGGCTATCAGGGCTAGAAACAGGGCTATCTGCCATGTACCTCCATAAACATTGGTGGGGGACAGAAAAAGGAGGCTCCTCTACAGTTCTAGCAGTGTTAAAGCAAGCTGAAAATACACATCAAACCAGTCAAACACAGAAAATGGGGCTAAAGTAGCTGGATGTTTCTCTACCACAGATAACAGTTGTTGGTAAATCCCTCCTTCCTCATGTGTAAAACCAACATATGGGTTTCAGGGGCTGTCACTGCAAGGACTCTTTTGGGAGCTTTGCTGTTGGACAGCAACAGCAAAGAAATGCAGCTCAAGCTGCACTATGGATTACAGTTTCAGATTCCTTCCGATTCTTCTTTTTAATTTCCAGGTAATGTTTGTAAAGGAGGGAAACATTTTAAATTATTTTCTCCTCCACAGATCCTATCTCTCTATGACGTTCCAGAGATGGCTTTGTTTGCAGGAGGATTTTTTTTGATGGATAGTCCAGCTGTCTGGGCTGCGTAAATGGAAAAAAAAATAGTAAAATGATAAATATGTTTTTATTTGGGGGTGAATATAATGAAGTTCTGAAATTCTACATTTGAACTTTCACTCCAAAAATGTTCATATCAGATGAGAACATATTTGCCGACCCACACCTCAGAAAATCAACAGCCTGAGTCTGGTGCAGCAGCCCTGGACAAGGCACATGTACTGAATGGCATCATTATCACACGTTACTCTGGGAGGGAGTTATTTCCTCCCATTCAGTGCTGATGAAATTGCACATAATTGTGTTCTGGCTCAGGCCCTGAGCGCAGGATTGGGGAACAGGATACTCAGATGTTGAGAGGCTTGGGAAATCAATCATGTAAGGATCTTTCCACTCAGCTTAACATCTACAGGGCCGGATACTCATTCGGGCAACATGTTCATTGATTTAACTGGGGTGTTTTGCTTGGCACAGGTTCTTAGCCTGCAGGAAAGATAGCAGCCTGGAGCTAGGGGAGACCCCAGGACTTCATAAGGACTTTTTAATGAAGAGTGAAAGAGCTTCCAGGATTTTTTTTTTTCAGTTAGAAATGGAAAAAGGATGAGAATCTCCATGCATCAAGGAAAGCGCTATTCAGCAACTGCTGGCCAAGAGGCCTCCAAAATCTGACTTCAAAGCTGGGTCCTTGGTACAAGTCCTCTTTTGACCTGCCTGTCGGTCRTATTATTAGTTTTGCAGCTGTAAGAGGTATCAATCAAGATTAGCTAGGTTGTCATGAGGAGTGCAAATTCTCCCTGCTGGAGAGAATATTTTAGTCCACTTTACCTTTGGGAAATAGTSTAATCTTGTATTTTTAGAAAGCGAGTTTCATTGAAATGTTTGAAGAGAATGGTGTTTTGAAGCTGGGTAAAATAGTCTTTTTTTTTTTTTTTTCTCTACAAACATCCTCCTCCAGCCTCTCCTACAGGATGGTGCAACCATTGTTTAGAAGTCTTCTTACTGAGGGCTAAATATTTTACTGGATTGTTTGGAGTGACTGGAATTGATTTGCAGGACAAGAAGGCTGTGTGCAGTGCTGCTGTGTGCAAGGTTTCTGCACACAGCATATGCTGGACCTCTCACGGCTTCCCACTGAGCACAGATGTGCTGAAACCTGTGAGCACTCATTAGATGTGGCATTGCTGGTTGGAAGGACTTGCCAGGATGCAGGGCTGAAATAGCCTTTGGGCACAAGCTGTATCATTGCAGGCTCGGGAGCAGGAGAAGAAAAACAGTCCCCAAGCAGAAACCTGCCAGGTTCTGAATTGTCCTTTCAGTCCTGCAATGTTCTCTCTCATCCCTACCAAGTCCTCAGGCATCAGGAGTCAGACTTCATGATTCACACAAACTGAAAAGACTTACTGCTTTATCCAAATCTTAGAAAACTGAACTATATGGAAATACTAGTGAAGCCACATCTGTTGGGGAAAGTGGGATGCTAGTACTCAGCTTATTAAAAAATTTGGGCTGCATCTCTAATATTAGGCTATAAGTCAGTGCTTTCTAGAGGCCAGCTGGCACTCAGTAACATATTAGGTCAGATATTATTTACCTAAACTCTTTTCCTTGAGTCAGCCTTGCTGGCTTTCCACATTCTGTAGGCACATTCATTCCTAAGGYATCTTGCAATAACCGGCAAACCTCTCTAGATGCTTAGAAAAATTTACCCCTCATCCTTTTCTCTTTTCTGACTCATAAATGTCCATGTTCACTGGCCAGATGTAGGAAGATAGACAAGAGAATGCTACTTGTTAAAACATTTCAAATCTGAAAACACTCTGCAGTGACCTAATCCAGAAACCTCCAGGGCACCCACAGCAAATCTGTGTGTGTTCAGTGCTACATCAGCAGATAGAGGAGAGGGACACCTCCAAAAGAGAGCCTGACCCATGTAGCACCATATTGGGGTAAAACACAAAAATTTTCTTACTTTGGGCTTAGAATTTAAGGTATATCCATTTAGATGGATCAGAACAAGGTCCATCCTCTCGGTGTTTTAAAATGAACAAAGTTTTACAGGAACTCTTTTCTTTGCACATTAGTGGTAAAGTAAAACCGAATTGCCACAAAAAGGATATGGCAAGCTTGGATTTACAGAGTAATTATTCTCAATTAGATAGAGCATTCTTGCTAAACACAGCATGCATATTCTCAGAAGGGACAAAAGGTTCAAGGGATCTTTCCTTTTCCACTGCAACACTAGTCAAACCTAATGGGGAATGAAATTCTGCAGAACCCTGTAATTTCCCTAAAAGCTCCCAGATTGAAAGTGCATCTCATCCTGATATCTTCGTGTTTTCTTTGTGTACTTGGCACAGCAGGCAGACACAGAAATGACAGGGGAGATTTGTCCCTGGTTCATTGCTTAATCATTTAAATTGATACATCAGCTACTGCATCTTATTCAAAGCTTGGGGTCATTTACACTATCATGGGTATGACGATATAATATGCTGGAATTTTCTGCAAACACAAAACACTCCTTCAGACTGTAGTTGCTGTTGCTGCAGAGGTAAGATTTTTCACTGTCAAAAACTATTACTAGCTCTGCCACCAAGAACCTTTCAACAGTGAAAGTCATAGGCTGATGTAGCTCAACCTTCTCTTTAATCTCAGATTGTAAACAGTTTTTAATTATTATAATTAAAAGGCTGTCAAAAAAATGTTGCATGAAGACAACATTTACAATGTATATGCCTCCGGTGAAGGGTATTTGAAGTGAAAGAGAAAAAATTGTTCTCACATTTTAATAAAAGACACAGAAGTTCAGATCATTTCATCTGGAGAGTTGTCTTGTAGAAATGCTATCAAAGAGACTTGATTTTAACCTCTTAACCCTTCCTAGCTTCTACTCTTGTGCTTTTCCTGAAAGTCCTGTTATCTGTAAGCAACATTGTCGGTGTCTACTTCAGCATTAAACATAGGCTTTTTGCCCTCTTCCAAATGCCTGTGTGAAACCTACTCCCTGCAGGAGGAAGCTTTTTAAAAATGAATATTTTTAATATTGCAAAACAATCTGTGAAAGAATATAACCCCTTTCTTCTTGCTGTGTGATTATAGTTGTGATTTTAGTATTAGCTGACGGCTCTCTGGAGGCTCTGGTGCTGTAACTTGCAGCTTAGTTGATGGTGTGAATAAAGTGTTCCCTGAAGGAACTGCTGCTGTTGCTTTATCAAGCATCTGATAAAGGGGACTGTACCACCATCAGTTGTGTTTTAAGGTTTGCAAGTTGTTCCTTTTTTATGTGCTGGTTAGTGCTTTTTGCTCAAATGGGCAAGGACAAGCCTTGCTCCCAAGCAAAACTTCTTAACGAAGGCAGTTCCCTTGAGCAGGAGGATTTCACGGGAAAAAAGAAGGGAGGTCTCCTTGCTCTTCTCTGTCTCTTTYGGTGCTGTTTCTCATACCCATTTCTGGGGTGCAAATCGGGCATTTGGTCACTGCTGCTGCAGAGACCCCATTAGAGACCTGGGGAGACACAGCCTGGAGCCCAGTAGTGGAAGCCCCAACTCCTGGACCCCRTCAAGCTCTCAAGGAGAGAGGTGCTGTGTGAGGGGATGGGTAAAACCTATGATTTCCACAGCCAGGATTTCTCTCCTCTAACCAACCAGAGCTGGAATTCTATTTTGTGCAGTGGACCTATGGGATTCAGGGCAGTATTTGCCTTATTGGTCTCTTCTGGAAATGAGATAGCTATAAATGAGGCAGCTATAGCTTAAAAGCAAGAATAGCTGCAGCCAAACATCTGAGGTCCCCATCCTTGCTAAAGTTAGTCCCTGTGGTTTTCAAGGCAGATTATTGGATTGGTGGAATACTTGGAATACTTATCCAAGTGTCTCATATAGTTTTTAATGAGAGAAGCTCAAGCAAGAAGGAATCCTTTTTTTTTTTTTTTTTCTGGACAGATATGTACATTTAGAACTACAGAACAAGTGGTGCTGATTATCCTATGTCTATCGTTAGATAATGCTCCTACTCTGTCCACAAGCAAAAATAGGGGGAGAAAAGGCAAATAGAAAATGGCAAATGCACAGGCCTTCATCCCACAGGTGGGCCAGGAAAGGATCCCGTTGCCTCAGTGAAGTGTCTCCCAAACCTCTTTACCAGGGGAGCTAACGTCTTCCCCAGCTTCAGGCCCTCTCTGCCACCGGGGAAGGATCCAGCCTGGCACTGCTGGGGTTACGAGCCTGCCACAACATCACCACTGGGACCATTCCCAAGCAGGGGCTCACATTTTCTGAACCTGTCTGCCTACAGCCCTTTCATGGGATTTAGCCTCTGCTGCTTATTCTGGAAGAACTATTCAGCGAGCTAGTAAATTCATGCTAAATATTTTTCAAGATACTCTTTCATGTTTTTTAAGATAGGCTAAATTTCAGATGAAATGTTAAGTACTATCAATCAGATCCACATGTTTTTACARTCATAGTAAGGCCTTGAAATCCCACTGAGTGGTGCAAGCAAAGTATTTTCATCATGTCAACCCTATCTTCTAAARTATTCTGTCAGATATTACATTGTTCATTAGGAAACTCACTCATTTCACTATATATCTTTCAACTTTGCTGGTTATTTAGCATTCACTAATTTATCTCATCAATTTGAACCCATTAAATTTGSATATTTTTAACCCAAAGTGATGTGATTTCCAAATTAAGAAGAAACAAATTCCTGTCGGATTAAATATTAAAAAGTCCTCTCAAAAAGGATAAAATCAATTAAAAGGATCTGTCAGAAGTTTTTTCATTAAGACAAAGAAAATTATTTTTATATTAATATATAATTTCATCAAGCAATATTTAAATACCCTGACACAGGGAGTAAATATAAGGAAAAACATACTGTGAGGTACACTTCATGTGAATTAAAACTTGTTTCAACAAATTTTCTTGTAAGACATCTTTCTAGAGTCAAAATKAAACAAAGAAATCACATTAAAAAGGATTCTAAATGCACAGAAATTAGTGATTAGTCACCTTGGTAAAATAAGTTAAAGAAAATTAATAAATCTGTCATATAATAATTCATCGCAAATATGGTTTATGGTAGGCTGAACATGAATAAAGACAAACATAGGGTAGAATATAGCTGATGGGAGAAAAAGAAAGACTTACTGTTCTTTACTGTTCTATAATCCAATGAATTTAAGACTTTTTTATGCTTAATGGTGGGTTTTCCAATTCAGAAATTAAAAGTGAGAGCAGATAAGTAATCCTATCGCCATCTGTTAGTGTTATACTGAACTTTGTAGGATTGGAGACCCATACAATTKCTCAGTTGCTTATTAAGATCTTATCTAAAAATTGAAAAATTTCACAAGACTGTAAAACTAATTCAGAAATTTTGTAATTCTTTGCAAGAATCCTTGTGCTTTCTGTTTCAATTTAGCATGGAACCAAGGCTATAAATAGAGGATTTCCCGTGGTATTAGCATCTTGTCCTCTGGATCTAGCCAGCACAGGCTACACCACATCAGCTCAAGTGAGTTTAAGACTTAGGCATTAGTAGGGGACTAGAACTAGATGTTGGTTTTATTTAATTAATTATTTAATTTAATGAAATTGGAAAAGAACTGTCCATCTCTACTGTTCTTGGTATTGATAGGGATTCAGTTATGGAGACTTGTCTGTCTTCACCAAAAAGATCTTATATTTCTCTTTTGTCCTATTTGTGACAGCTGTAACAGATTGGAAACCACTATCCTACTGGCATTTTTAATTGCTATGTACACACAGAAAGGTGAGATCCATCTCCTGCAACTACAGCTTTTCAGAAAGTAACAGTCAATTCAGTCATCTAGACTTCCTCTCTAGTCAGTGGAGGAACCACCTGGACATCAATCCTACTTGTTTTATGATGGAACTGCTTTCAGACACTACCTATCTTCTTCTATTGATTACAGTGAGCTCTGCCCAGATAGCTGGCTTAGCTAGATGCTATTAARCAAATTTCATTAGATGTGATATGCCCATCCAGACTGCTCCACCCAACTGCAGGTTTCATGTCCTCTTCCCATCTCATTTAGTAACCAGACTCCGTTCTCGCACCATTATGTCCACATCACACAAGAAGTTGCCCATGTTTTATTATTAATTGGGTATTAAATGCTATAGGTTGTTAGCAGGCAGTGTTGGAAGAGCTGAAGAGTTAAAGAAGAGACACATATCTCTAACACAGCTCTCGTAGGGATTTATACTGAGGAAAACACATCCAAAATGGACACTGCCCACACATCTCCTCCCATTCCCACACATACAGTTCTCATCCAAAATGACAAGGACTCAGTATCCACAGACTGTGTTATTAAAATTGCTGAAGGTGACATTTTGGTACTAATACAGAGAGAAAGGTAATTTTTGAGCTGCACAGCTACCAACCACCTGCCTATGCAAATACGGTATTAACTTGAGTAGAGAAGTGGAGGAGGACAACTAAGAGATGGGTTTCACTTATCTAATTTGCTGTAYCTCTTTTCTTCTGTGATTGAAAAAACAACCCAGACGCAATCTACAAACCCACCTGAGCTCTAGCTTATTTCGACTAGCTTTCCAGAGTTTTAACAAATTTCACTTGCAAGACCAGAAAGACAAGCAATTTATCCTGGATTAGTTGCTCTCAAGAAAGCAGCTTCGGACAGAAAAAAAACATATAGGGAATAGAATAGTATTTAAATTGTAGAGGACTAAAGAGTCCGGTCTTAGCAGAAAAAGTCAGTAATCTCCCCTGCATAATGCCAGGTCACCATGTACCAAAGAGCTGAATACTCCCTGCAGTCATTAAGYTGAAGTGGTTCAGGATCAGCTACTCACTTTATTCTGATATCAGTGAAAATGCTAGAAATGTTAGGAAGTTGCTTGAGGTCATGAAGTTTCTTTTTTATTCTCAATTACTTTTTTTTTTTGTAAGGGCTAGAAACTCCCATTTTGACTGTTTTGCACCAAGTTCCAGTCTTTTGTAAAGATGATCCTTTATTATACTGAAACTCCTACTGCTCTGAGAGTCTTCCATTCCAAAACATTTATAATGAGGGAAATACATAAATATGGAGGAGAAATGTGTTGACTGAGATGGTAAACTTTTTCTAGTCTTGTTTCTATTCCTTGCATAGTTTCATTGTAGCTCTTACTTTACATGTGTGATCAGCTCGCCTTCATTAAGTGWCACAACCTCGTAAAATTGCTTTTGTAACCACAAAGGTAGAACTGCAAAGGCTCTGCATCTCTAGGATGAAAATAAATCTTCTATTCCCCAGCTTTGGAGATGCTCTCAGTTTTCCAGGATGCTACAGAACATTGAAGGCAGATTCCTAAATCCATTTAGGTTTCAGAAGCAGCAAATAGAGGGTTACTAGAGATTTGCAAGATTGGTTCAGTTTGAGTGCTTTCAAAAAACACCTGTAAACCTCGATCTGTTGTTCCAGGCAATGTCAATACATACAGRTGTATAGGAATATATAGTTTTAAAAATTAAATTATTCTAATCCAGATGTAGAGATATTTAACTTTGAAGCAATCTCTTCATATATGCAAACTCTTTATATATGGAGAATCTCTTCTGTATAATATATTACAGCTTTTCTTTGGTAATAATGTACCGGTTATTAATAAATTTAGGTTAGAAATTAGCAGCACATTCTAGTCAGTAAAGCAGTCAAGTTTAGGGAGAGTGATGGGTACCAGCAACCTTGAAAAGTGAGTTCAATCAGCTTGTGAGGAGGATTACATGACAGGATTCCCCAGCAGAGCCAGTTCTGACCAACAGGAAGAGCCTTTGCAGGCAAGTGTCTCTGCATGTGTTTTCTCCTTGTCCTTAGGACACAGCTCAAAGCAGGAAAAGATCCAATAATTAAACCTGGAGAAATAAAAAAGCAGCACATATAATTAAGCTCCTCTTCTGCCAAACCCAAATAACTTCTAAATAACTTTTCAATCTGAGCTGGACTACTTACAGCACACAAAGTACTATGGGGTGGTTAAGAGACATTGCTGATTGATGCCCTCGTGTTGTATTAATCTGGATTTTGAATGTCTCCAGAGTTCACCCTGTTTCCCAACCACAGGTAGGCGGAGAGTCATATCTCATAGCTGGGAGCTGGACAGTGGAGGCTGGAGATGGTCCTTTCACCTTCAAAGCTGAGCTCCCCTGTTTTACTAGCTGCCTCCCTCTGATGGCCACAGGAGAAGAGACTCAAAATGATTGGTTCCTCATCAAGAAGGAGAAAGCAAAGCAACATGAATCCTAAACAAAACTTGCTTTTCAGTATCACATTCACCATGCAAACACTTTTCCAGATGAACTCCAGTTAAGCATTTCTCATTAGAAAGACTCAGCCAAATGGACATGTAAGCCTCTGGTCCAAAAAAACATGGCTTCAAAATGGAAGTGAGAATAAACTCACTACAAAGTTTATTAAAACATATGCACAGCTTATTAAAGCACACTAAAACCCAACAGCTCCTATGCTCCATATGTTCCTAACTCAGTTTTACAGACTTCATGGGTACACAACCATTAGCAGGATGCTATTCTTTAAATCAATCCCTATGTTTACAGAGCTCTAGCTACCTATTACGTGCTAGTGCTTTTACTCTTCTCAGAATAATGTTTCATGTAAAACACAAAGTACTTTTCTGAGCTGTTCTTGTGAAATTCTCTACACTGTATTTCATATTTCTTCACCATTAGCCATGAAGCGTCATGGTCAATGACTTTTGAAAGTAAATTGCAACTAATTGCTAAAAGCAATGTTAACTGATCCTGGAGAAGGTGTATTGGGAACACTCAGATAACTCAGAAGGCTGAACATGTAAAATGATATTTTAATGTTTTAGTCAAAATGTAATACTCCTAACAGGCAACCATTGTTTTGCAGTCTCACCTTCCCTTGAACCTCACACACAACCTCGCACTTCTATGTGCAATGTACATTTAACAAAATAACAGAAAGATATACACATGCAAATATACATGTTCACTTTTGAGATGAAAACACTTCAGAGTGCTCCAGTGAACACACTTCGCTCCCAGAGGAAGAGAGGCAAGAGCAAGGACATAACACAAATTAGCCAGGTTCCTTGAACATGCAACTGAAAATATTGCAGAGATGAATACAGTGGAAGAACCTATATAAAAGAGGAAAGAAATTAGGTGAGAAAAAATTTCTGAGGTTTATAGTTTTCTTTTGAGGGAGACTCATAGAAAGGATATTCTGGTAAATGTAAATCAGAAAGGARGCCTTTTAAAGCATGATAGCTCCTATTTTCCTGTGACATTGCTTGTGATGGGGACCACTAAATTAGACATAATAAAAAGGAAAAGAAACAAATCTGGGTCCCAATGAATATGTGGCAAAGTTATCTCCAAAGATATTGCAAAGAATGTAGTTGAGCTCTCTTGTGGTTCTACAAGTTCCTCTAAGCCATTGAAAAAGTTGAAATGTTATAATTGTTAATTATTATTAGRGAAAGCAAAACAAAACAAATCCCAAGTCTCGGGAGCATGTATATGCACACAATTATGCTCATTTTTCAATTACTTCTAATGTTTGTACAGATTTCATCACTGCTAGCAAATCATGCTCTATTCCAGATCTTTTATTATTCCCATTTGAATCTGACAATGACACAGGATGAGCCTACAATAAAAAATAAGCTTTCTTTTATTATTTATATTGGAGAGAATTCAAGACACCTCAGGATGGGAAACACAGGGAAGAACACAAGGAAATGGCCTGGCTCAAGTTGAAGGACTGAACATCAGATGGGATGTTCTAGGAAGAAGCACGTTGATGGGAGACATTAGAGAAAGAGAGAACCTTGGTATGAAGCATGTTAGATACAATGGGAAGACTTGCCAACAGTTATTTCAGCAGGGTTGGAAATGAGAATAATGTTTTTCCAGTGCTTACTGTGGTCACATTCTCTGTTTTTCTGAGGTGGTCTTGAAGACCCATTTGTCCTTTTTCAGTCTGTAGCTCTAGAAGCCTGCATTTAGTCCTCAAAATGTGCCAGTGCTTTACAGACTGGATATCTATTTTATGCTAGGAAAGAACTTACCAATTCAAGTTACAGGGGTTAACAGAAGTCTTTTCACCAGCTTAAAGTTCGTGAGAACATTTTCTCTACTGACAAGATATACATTAGGTTTAATTGTTTGGGACAGTAGCAGAATGCAAACAACAAATGTGTTAGCAAACAAGCAGTGCAACCATTAATGTAAAGGAAGAGAAAAACTCTTGTTTTTCTGTAAAATGTAAATAAGGATTTTTTCCAGATTCTGCAATGAGAGAAAGAAGCAGCAAAGAGTTAATTCAAAACTATCTCACAGCAGCTTTTTACAGCAAATGTTTCTTTCCAGTTCATACATCAAATCTCTTTCAGCTATTCTCCTGTGCATAGATCCTGCACAGAGACTTCTGGCAGAAAGTACAAAGTGCTCTTAGAGTGCCAACAGCAAGGTTTCATCTGAGCAACACTCTCCAGTCAGGGACCTAAAAACTACGTTGTGTCCCTTTCTTTGCATACAAAGTCACATTGAGATAGGCAGGTATTAGAGGTGGGATCTCAAATTGGTGCCTTCTAGTCACCCTGTCTGACTTTTTTTTTGAGTTAAACGATGGCTTGAGACATTTCCCTGTCTGCTTTTCTGCAGCAATAGACCTTAAACACAAAGTTTTTGCATCTATCAGTGTGTTTGTCTACAGAGGCTTRTCTATTGTCCTCCCTTTTCAGTCCTGTTGCAGTGCATGGTGACAATGGACAAGATTGCTGGTGTAAAGAGTACAAAGGTACAAACACACAAAGAGCTCGGGTTGCAGGACTCAGAAAAGAAGTTCCTCTTACATGGAAAATGCAATCTGTGTCTCTGAACAGAGAAGACCGAAGTGAAGATTGAGATTATTTCCTACTCTTCTCCAACCCTTGCATATTTCTCTTTGATGACCAGGCTTCTTCAGGTGTGGGGACTCCTCTTTCCCAAAGTATAAACACCACAGGAAAGAGCTGCAGGGAATGACCAGGTGCCAGGGTGCATGCTTCCAGGAGAGATGGAGTGCACAGTAGGTAGTAATTGGTAACATATCCCCACACACCTAGAAATCTGGGAAGCTCAATTAAATTATTGCTCTGTATTAAGAAAAGTATGTGACCTTGCAGTTAGTGATACAGAATATGCACAGAGAAGGGAGGATCTAAGGTCACATTTCCAATGCTTGGCATTTCTTGCCTTCTGAATGATTAATGATAGTTAGGATGCCTTCATATGTCATTTTCATATTGAAATTCAGAGGTTTTTTTCTCTTTTTACTCCTGTATAGAAAAGAGATCAAAATGGAACAAGAGAGAGGAGTCCTGGGAGGCAGTAAATGTAAACAGAGGTTATATGAGCATCCAAATTTATTTTCTGTAAAGGAACAAACCAATTTTGTTATCTAAACTAAACTGGTAGGACATCCTCCATAACACTTGGTCAAACACAAAAGAAATGCTTGCCTCTTAAGTCCCAAGAACTAAGGAGCTATCAAAGAATATTAAAACAAGCCTTCCATKTGTTTACTTCAATGTTATGGCTTTGAAGGGGCCTAAATCTCAGGTCTCTTGTTCGTTTCTCTGTAATAGGCTGGAACATCTGTGTCTGCAGTAATGATAATAGGTGTCCAGCTATGTCCCTCTTACTTAGACCTCTTACCTAACTCTAAACTGTGGTCCAGGCTTTCCCTTTCTTGTTTTTTTTTTTTTATCAGTAGCAACTGATGAAAATAGGGACACCACCTCTCTGTAGCTTGTTCAACAGCACTTGCCTACTGGGTGATGAAGCTCGTAGCCCTAGCCACAGCTCAGAATCATGACACCATACCACAAGTGTTCTTGGCTGCAAAAGATTGTAGTTCATCCCAAAAAAACAACCACACACAACAGAAATGCAAAGACTGTAGACAAGACCAACAACATGACATCCAGCTAATTAAAAAGAGGCTTTTTGAAGATCCAGTAAAGGCAGAATGGCACTGCAGGCCAAGTCACAGGACTGACAGCTAAAAAGTGAGCAGTCAGAGCAAGTAACAGACTAAATAAGAAGTTCAGATAACAAGGGCTCATTCTGAACTCAGCAAATAGTTCCCAAAGGAATTTCAGGAAGGCTTCCCCCAAGAACAGCAAGACTACTGGTCTTGATAAGTGTTCCAGGCAGAGAACTTTAGGTCAGCAATAAAAGGCAAAGAGAAACAAGGCCATGTTAAATCTCACATACCTTCTTGGTAGATTTTTGTTTTGAAGCATTACAAACATTGTTGTCCTGAGGCTGGGTCTTAGGACAATGACATAGATGACTGGAAGAGAGCATGCTTACAGATAAACTACCAATCATCTACAGGAAAGGCTGATTTACTAGGGTTAGAAGTTTGCATGCTAATGATTAACTCATTTTAAAATAACTTTAATGTCAGGCTTCTATCATCTCAAATGCTCTTTCAAAAATTAGTGCCCCCCAAAAGCGCAAGTGACTCCTGTTCATCTCTGAGTCATGAGATAATAATATAATATGATATGATTTGGAATGGGATATGAGTCACTATTGTTGAAATCATTGGATTTGGAATTGGATTGAAAAATGTGAGCAGGCAAAATGTAGGGCTAGTTCCTGGAAAAATATATCAGAGAATATCAAATTCTGATGGGAAGCTAGACACCACTGCAAATTACAAAAATTGCATTCAGTTGGTTGCAGCCAAATGTGAGTCCAGTGGGATGGATTATTTCATGCAAGAAAAGAAGCAAAAGCTGTTGACATGCTCACCTGCAACCAGTCTTCACATGGTTCGGAGACCACCCAAACAGAGACCTGAACTGCGGTCACAAGTAAGAGGGAGTAGACAACAGTGGAGACAACCAGTATAAATCATATTATAAATGGATGAGCTGCAGCTGTTGAGCTGACAAAAACAGGGAAACAGCATTCCCATCAAAAAAGAATCTCTTAGGGAAACATCTAATGTGGTACTGTCAGAGATGCAGTATTCCCATGCACTTCAATATAATTAATAAGGAATGGAAATTGGCATTAATGCTAGCTAGCACCCATATGCAGGTGCAGAATTAGACTGGCCRAGCTGGAGATGTTTTCAAGCAAGAACTGGCAGGCAAAAAATAAATAGAAATGGGACTGTTATAATGGCACAGACATATGCAAATATGGGAACTTGGACAAGGGGAACATCCACTGTTTTGTGCTCTCGGGAGAAAGATGTGCAATATCAAGGCCCTGGCCCGGTATACTGAATTTTGAGGGGAAAAAAGCACTGAGGACAGAGAAGGCGAGATGAGACGGATTTCAAAGTAGAAGTAAAATGACTCTAATCGCCACTAGACCCAGTAAGCTTAATTGATTAATTATTATGTATGGAAACAGGGCATCTTATAGGTATTTAATATCCTGGCTAGGCTTGAAGGTGGAGCCTCCATTCCTTGCAGCCAGCACATCCCCAGACCAAGCTAATTTCTGTGGGGCTTTACCCAAACTTCACAGGGTCCTCAGGACTGTCAAAGGACACTTACAGAGCCCATCTCTCTGTGGGAAACACTGTGCCAAGGGTGACTTATAGTCATTTAAGTGACTGTGAACAAGCCAAGAAACATTTCTTTCCTATGTAAACCCTGTCATGCATTTGAACTTTTTTTACACAAGATATAATCAAGAAGAAGCATGCAAAGGAAAGAAGTGAACATGGCTTTTTATTAGCTGGGATTAGTCTAGATGTAATGGAAAAGGAAGGTGAGAAAGCAAACGAGAAAGCTGACAGTGAAACATGTTTCATTGCTCTCCATTGCTGCCCTGGGCAGGCTGCAGCTCCTCGCTGCCTCCCAGCTCCCTGGGCACAGGAGCCCAATGTAGGTCTGGGGCAGGGAGTGTGTCTCCGTCATGGACTTCCTGCCTGCCTTGGGGAGGATGACTTGTTTCCATGTTACTTGTTTTTTCAATATTATTTCAGACCAAATTCTAGCTTTGAACTACGGATTTTGTTCGGTTGTACGTTTTTGCAATAAAAATTATCAAAAATCAGCAATATCCATGGAAAGAGAGATATTGTTTTATTTAGTCGTTCTGGAAAGCAGAGATATTTTTAGTTGAAGTTAAAAAGACAATATTCCAACAATGAATGATTCCAGCAAGTTTCATACCACAACATGATCATTCTGGAAACTTATAAAGCAAATAAGAATTCTAAGACAATGTAATCTTAGTCAGCGTTACTCTTACCATAATGTTCTGAAATTATTGGCTCCTGAGAAAAGATACAGAATGAAATAAAATGTCAGTATTTAATATGGTAATAAAATCCTTCTAGCAAAATGAATCATTTAGATCAAAACAAGTTGAACTTGCTTCTCTTATAGCATCCATGTTGGTCAGACTAATCTATGTAGGATCAAACTTTGTGAATGCTAATTCCTCTTCARACTTTTTTCTTGCTCTTATTTTTTTCCTTGTTCAGAATAGACGGCAGATGCCCAACAACAGCTTACTTTTAGAAAGAGCATGTCCAGATTATTGGAAGCCASCAGGTTATGATGTTTTATCATCTCCCATCTGAGACCCCCTCAGACAGATCTCCTTACTTGCTTTTTAACACAGACGTACATGCACCCTCTTCCTAGATGCTATGCTGTTCATTAATTCGAATAGTTTTGGTCTTTTTCTTTGGACATTCTCTAATAAATGAATCAGGATTCAATTTCAAGATAAAAGCACCTTGTTTAATTAAATTCTACTAAATGTGAAACAGAATACTGACATCCAGTTAGTACAAACATAGCAACTAGAAAAAAAAATAGTGTGTACCAGTCTTAGTGGGGGATTTCTAATTCATAAATAAGCAACATGTTTTATTCTGCTAGTTTTAACTTACAACGCTTCTGTCCTGAAAATGTGTTATAGCATCAGTTGAAGAGTCTGAAATCTTTAAGAACGTGATCACGAATTAGTAAGTGTGCATGGAATGCTACTCTCAGCCCATCAGCATCAAGTTAGGAGGTGACACAAGCTCTGCTCCCTGTCTCCCTGCTTAATAGTGCTCCAGTGCTCAATGGTGCCAAGAAATCAGAGCTCTGGCTGAAGTGCTCAGTGCCTTGAATGCAGCAGGGACTCTCTTATCATTCCTTCCCCACACTGTCTAATGGGCATTTCTGAGAACTGAGGGTATGGACAGAAAATAAACAGCAACAAATAGTCAGTAGCCTCTGTCTCTCATTTTGGTGAAACCAAAAACAATAAAAACAAGAAGCAAAAAAGAAAACCATTGACAGTGCATGGATGAAGCATCTGCCGTTTTAAAACTACATCTTTTCACAGCCTCATGGCACAGGGTTTGCATCTGCTTAGATTTCTTGACATCCTAGAAAGAAAATCCTAGATGAAATGAAGTCCAAGAGAGACAAATTACATGCCAGAGTGCAGTTGTACWTGTATATCATCTCAAGAGTAATTTGAATTTGAATCAACTTGTTGTTTGTTTCTTGCCTGAACAAGTGATTCAAGTATGCAATATTTTAGTTATATTTAATGGCTGTAAATGGTTGCTATCCTGCTCTAATGGACTAGCATTCATTATAGTCAGTTTATGCTTTCATTCTGGATTACTTAGCATTCAGAAAAATAACAGAGTTCTTCTCATATTTTACAGAAATTTATTTTCTTGTCTATAATAACATATGTTTTGAATTTGTAATTTACAATATAATTCTTATCCTCTGAGACATTATAATGATTATTTAATACCACAAACAGAAAAGTACAAGTACAAAATTGCTATGTTGAAGTGCCAGATAGTTTTTGGAGACATGAATCAAATGAGAAGAGCAGCATGTTAAACAAATTCAAGCAGAAGAATTGCCCCCCCAAAATACTGGAAATGATGGACATGATTCAACATGTTGGAAATGATTCAACAAAACAACCTGGGAGACATGGGGAAAATAACCACATTTTCATATTCTGGAGTAGTGAATGGATTGCAGATCACTGCTTTGTTTTAAATATGCATAAATAATAGGAGTTGTGTCAGAGAAAAGAGGCGAGTCATGTTAGATTAAGCACTGAATCACACGACCACTAAAGCCCAAATTCATGATTTCAGCCAAAAGTAGAGTAACATGGGAAATGTAAAGAAAGGGACATTCTGAGTCATGTAGTCCCATCACATATGAATTGATCTGGTGAAACTCAGGCTGTGAATATTCACCTTTAAAGTCCTCTGCAGTGCTCCTTGCCATCTGCATTCTCTGTCCTGTGTCTGAACAGTGATGGTCTCCTCTCTGCTCCTCCGACCAGTTCATTGACTATAACACCCCTTGCCTATGAATAAAGGATCCCACTGAAGTATTTGGAAAGATTCAACCTTTCTCTTTTTCAAATTCCCCCTCAAGCCTCACTTCTGTGAAATAGCAATGGTTAGGGGCCAAGGCAGCATACCAATAGTCAATAATTATGTCATTCCATTGTTTTAGCATCAAGTCTGTTAACATGTTCAACATAGTATCATGCTTTATCTCGCTCTGAGATACTTTGCACATGGCATATAATGCAGGAGGAAAAATATTCCTGAACTGGCATTATCTATACATACAAGAGGAGCCTGAGAGAAGGCATCATTTTTCTCTCAGGCACCCCTTGGAGACTCTACAATGAATCACATACAATTCCACTGGAAAAAAAAAAAATGAACATGGCAGTGACAAAGAGCAGATGACAAAAAACTTTTTTTATATATATAAATAATATATTGCAGAAAGGAATCAGTTATGGTTCAAGGAAAAGATTTAGCACTATCATACATTACTTCCCCTGATATGGGAACAGCCCTCTGCATCTGAAAGTGAAGTATATCATTTATTCAGGCATTCAGGAGTCACATTTTATTGTGTTCATAAAGATTTTATTCCCTCCGATTCCCTGCTCTCATTTGATCACAGTTAGCATTTCTGCACATCCAGAGGAATCCTCCTGGGTATTATCTAATGAAAAGTGCCGTAATTCAAGAAATGCATCCCCTTTGGCTGCTGTTATTTGCCATTCTTTGGCAGTTATACAAACACTGCCATCTGAGGCCCTCATCCACTGACACAAATTTCTGTCTTCAATTTCTTATATGGAAGTAGATGAATAATGTATGTTACGCCTCTACTATAAAGCTTTATTTAATTTTATATTTTTTCTGTAGAGTATTTTTTCTATTTACATTTATTCAGATGAACAATTAACCATAGACTCAGTCTTGTCTTTATTGGTATAACCTGTGCATCCACTAGGAACCAGATTGCTCAGGACATGTTGTAAGCTTGATTTTGTCTCTTGGATTAGTCCTAACAATATCACATAGCCAGATATCTTTCTGTACACTGGGAATTACCTGAAAAAAAAAAAAAAAAAAAAAAAGAAAAAGAGAAAATTCTGAATCTCCTAAAATAGTACAGAGATATGTTGTTTCTTATAACCTAACCTCTAACATTTTTGCTGCTGTCAAACATCTCATATCTGGTCTCTCCCAGGATGGATAAGACAGCACACCACTCCATAAGGACATCACTCTGCATTTGGCCAGGACTCACTGCTTTGATCACAGTGCACACATCCCACAACCAAATCCACCCAACAACTCTGCAGAGTAAATGATACCAATATTTAAGGTATATGTCAGAAATTTAGAATAATAGATAACTGGAAAGCCAAAAGATGATAGCTAACCCCTTATACTGATTCGGGGAAAATATGAATATTAGGTTCAATATGGTTTTGGAGAGGACTGAAATTCTACTGATATGCAAATTAACAGGTTTTGCAGAAAAATACAAGTTGAGATACAGGTTGCTGAAGCACTGGCCGGAATAGATCAGAGCAGATCATCTCAGAGAACAGAAATCCTGTCAAGTGTTTGTATGAGCATTTCAATCTGTTTTTGCTTGTCCGTATCCCATATAGGGTACATTAGGATTGAGCCTGTAAAATCGATATAGCTATAGGTAGCTAACACACTCCACATGAGAAGAACATCTTGGGAACAGGTCAACTGATTGACCTCAGGTCATCTCCAATCAGTTCTTAATCAACTTTTCCTCTTCTCTTATGTTGGCCTTGTCTGGCCCTCTCTTTACCGCTCTTCTGAGATGACTTGGAATTTTCCCTGCAGAAAGAAAGGGCYTTTGGACTTTAGCAGCAAATTTGTCATGCATGCCGCAGAGCCGTGGTTCCTTGGTAGAAATGTAGAAGCTTGATATTGAATGGACTCTTTTGACAAACAAGCACCAAAACCCTTTAAAATGGTTCAGAAAGGTAAGTCAGTGCAGAACAGAAATGTATCTTGAAAGAATAATCGGAATACCAGGAGGATCTTTCCTCATTGCAAATTCTTCTGGAAGTGCAACAGAGCATCCCAGAAATCCTAGGGATCCTAGGGAATCCTAGCATCCTAGGGAAAACTCGCAATAAAAGCTAAGTGAATCTTGCAACATATATARTTCAAAGAATATGTGTTATGTTGAGAAATTAGGTACCATATTGATTGTGTTTACAGCATGTTTAATATTCTGGGTATGTCAGATCTGGATTCCATTTACATTTGAAAAACACTCTGTACTGTCAGAAGAACATTGTGAGGAACTAATTCATCTCATGCACCACTAGAAAAGTTCTTTCATGGTTTTCAGGTATTAAGTTCAGTAAAAATGATAGCTTCCTATTAATCGCTCTCAATGACGTTTTCCTATTTCTTGCTCACATATATATGTGAACAGGAACAAAACTTTGGAAAAAATAGGAAAAACTTCATATTCTGTCTGTTTGCAACCATCTCATCTACCTAGCAAGGTCTAGGTTGTGTTGCCTAGTACCATAGTATTTGGAAACCAGTCAGTCAARACAATACTAATAGATTTTTAAAGCTAAAGGACTTTTTTTCTTTTTTTCTTCTCTGAGARGAGATTATATTTGCTGTCACTTACAGGTATCAGACAGTGATTTCTGAAGTCAGAAAATTACACCGTGAACTTTTACCATTTCTGATGTGATTTGCCTAGGAAAAGGCAGCTTCAGTTGCATGTCTATCAGATCTATTTTGAGAAGCACCAACACAGAAAAACAGCGGGCTTGTTTTCAGACAAATGTAGTCATGGCAAGTCTGGCTGCTATGAGAGATGACTCTGTGCCTCCTAAGGCCCTTTACATCCACTTTATCAACTAAATAATTAGATAGTAGATTCACATGTCCAATATAATATGTTAAGAAATATAATTATGGAGATATCCACACTACTGCTACCATTCAAATTGGAGCTACATCTATTCCTAAATGCATCCTCTGTCTCCCTGTCTCACAACCCCAGCCTCTACAGAACGGTTCCTTTCAAAAGCCCTCAATAAAGAGCCATCAGGTCGTTGACCTAAAAACTACCTATTTTCAGTGTAAATCCAACAATTTTGAAGAAGCCAGCAAAAAGACCAGATAATAACTGGGTGAAGTGGATGACAGTCCAGAGAGCTGTGCTGCCACTCAGAGGAACCTAGACAGGTTGGAGACTTAGGCAGAGAGGAACCTCTTGAGGTTCAACAAGGACAAGTGCAGGGTCCTGCACCTAGGGAGGAATAACCCCAGGCACCAGGACAGATTAGCGGTTGACCTGCTGGAGAGCAGCTTCACAGAGAAGGATTTGGGAATCCTGGTTGACAACAAGCTAGCCATGAGCCAACAGTGTGTCCTCATGGCTGAGAAGGCCAATGGGATCCTGGCTGCATCAGGAGGAGTGTTGCCAGCAGGTGGAGGGAGGGGATCCTGCCCCTCTGCTCAGCTCTGGTGAGGCCGCACCTGGAGTACTGCGTGCAGTTCTGGGCTCCCGCTCCCCAGTATAAGAGGGACGTGGAGCTTCTCGAGAGGGTCCAGTGTAGAGTAACGAAGATGATTAAGGGACTGGAGCATCTCTCGTATGAGGAAAGACTAAGTGAGCTCTGGCCTGTTTATCCTGGAGAAGACTGAGATCTGATCACTATGTATAAGTACCTGAAGGAAGAATGTAAAGAGGAAGGGGCCAAACTCTTCTCAGTAGTGTTCAGTTACAGAACAAGGGGTAAGGGGTATAAACTAAAACACAGGAAGTTCCATCTCCATGTGAGGAAGAACTTCTTCACTGTGAGGGTGACAGAGCCCTGGCACATGCTGCCCAGGGAGGCTGTGGAGTCTCCTTCTCTGGAGATCTTCCAAACCCACCTGGATGCTGCCCTGTGCCCCGTGCTCCAGGTGTCCCTGCTTGAGCAGTGGGGCTGGGTGAGATGATCTCTWGAGGTCCCTTCTGACCTCAACCGTCCTGTGATTCTGTGATAATAAAATGCACTGATGTGAATATCAAGAAAATAGGCCAGGAGCTGACTGAAGTAGGGTATATGAATTCAATATTAAAGTCCAAAGGAAAACAATCAATATCCAAATATGAAATAACCTTTATGGAAAAAAAAATGAGGTTCAACTTGACTTGTTTCTCTTATAGCATATTGTGATGTGACTATTAATAGGATATGCAGATGCTCTTGTCTGAGATTCTTGTCTAGCTGTGTTTGTTGTGCCAAATGAGATGAATTTGCCTGCCTGCATCTATAGCAGTGCTGGCTGAAAATTAACACAAACAAATGAAAGTGATACAAAGCAAAACTGAAGGTTAACAATTGATGTCTAAACCAAGAGAATTTAGAAGAGATTAATTTATTTAATTGACATGTTTGATTACTTATATTTTTTTCATAAAAATAAGAAGTATTTATATTTATCTTTTAAAAAGCATTATCTGAAAGTGCTAGTTTTAAAAAATAGTTACATTACCCTTCGGTAAACCCAGATAATGAGGGATTAAGTATTTCATACAGAGCTTTCATTAACTGTATTTTCCATAATTTAACAAATTATTGTAACAATCTTGTAAAATGAGTTCATAACAGAAATGCAAATATAAATTATTTTTCCAATTTTGATTAATTTTCCATTAAATTTAAATCCCAGACACTTAGACCATTATTATTTATAGCTACATAGGTTTCAATAATTCCTAAGAACAATAAGGATTGAAACTCCATAGCATTAGATTAACACATTCAGCTTCATACAAAAAGGTTAATAATGTAGATAACACAGGCACAAGGTGGAAGAAAAGGATAATTATAGTTATACACACTTGATCAGTAGTAGCAGAATGTATAAGCAGGAATTGATTTGCCATCAAAATCTATGGCAGAGCCAAGGGTTGTTCACAGATAATTTGTATACAACTTAAACTTTCTGTCACTTTTTAGTCTTGAATAAAATAAGGTTGTGTTCCAGCTCATCAGCTYTTTAATGAGCATGGAAAGAGGGAGATCTTACAGGATTTTAAATAGGAATGCTGACAATATGGACACAAAACTGAGAGTTTGCTGTCTCTTGTAAGCACATAGTGCTGGACTTAATAAGCAAAATATTTAGCAGTACTAAAAATTAACAGTGGAGAATTCTGGCACAGCACCAGATTCAAACATCTATTATACTGATACAATTTTTACTACTTCTAAGAGAGCTAGCCAGCTCTTGTTCCCTTGCAGCAATTGTTGACATAGTATATTATAGCAATCAGTCAATATCTGACTAAATGAAGGAAGCTCTTTCATTACCTTCAAGCCCAGATTGAATTGTTGCAGCCATAACAGGAAGACAACGTTTTAACTCGCCATGGGGAAAACCCCACCCTGCTTCCAAGCCCTGCTACTTACCGTTCAACTTGTTCAGCAGGAGAGGAAGGTTTGTGTCCCTCCTTTCCCAGCAGCAGCTAGGAAAGAACAAAGAGGATTAACCAATAATTTTCCCTTTGAAGTGAATATACACTTTAAATATTGACTACAGGGAAGGAGAAGGAAGGAGAGGGGATTTCTAGGAATGGCTATTCTGAACTCATAATAAGGGAATTACTCCTTGCTATGCTGCTAGACTAGCCCTGTTATATTGCTAAAAATCCAAACCCTAATRATGGCTCCATCACACATCACTTTCTTGTAAGATCACTGAGGAGAAGATCTGCACTAATGCTTGCCATTTTCCTAGCTGTTATTATGGGAACTGAAGAGCGAAGTAAGCTAGAAAACTGATTTCCAGCATGATGAATTGCTTCAAGAGGAAAACATGGCTGATCACAAAGGTCAGCCAGTGCCAGTGGTGGTGGTGTTGCTCTCATGAAGAGGCTATGGACTGACACCCGTCAGGATGCATCCCCTTATGCTTCTCTCATCTTCTGCCTTTCTGCATCTCCAGCTTCGATACAGAGAAGAAACAATTTACCATAGCCAGCAAAGTCATTTTAGAGCATCAGCGAACCTAAGGGAAGGGAATGTCATCAGCCCCTTTGAAACAGCAGGAGCAGGAGCTCATGGAGGCTAACAGTCACAGCAGTTACTGACAGCATGCTCCTTGGCCAGAGAGAGATATGGTCCTGGATTTAATTTTGTTAGTGGAAGATTAAGAAACTCTATTTCCAGCAGCCTAACAAACCTTATTTTAGTGCTTGTGTCTCATAGCACTGTCTTTTAAATATCCCTTGAAACTCCACACAGAGGTATTTTGAAAATATTACAAAGCCATGCTTAAATTAGCTCAGTGCTCTGCAGAGCTGTTCAATACTAAATCAAACTCTTATATGTGAGATGTGCCTTTTTCAGTTTGTTTTTCCATGGTGAGCCTGAGCAGTGCTGTAGCATTTGGTAGCAGAGGCCATTCAGGATGTCCTGTGAGCAGGATGGGAACAAGTCCTTGATCAGTCTCACTTGTCTACTCATCAGACATCATGGATGTGGCCCAGTGTCCACCCAAGAAATCCTTCTGCAGGCATGGTYGGACTATTTCTCAAAACCTATGAATTTCCTTTCACTAAGAGCTGCCTCTCATTGCTGGTCCAGCAGTAGGTGCTCCACAAGCTTCTTACTCTGCTTTCCCCAGCTCAAAGGGTCCTTGCTGCCACTGTCCTCATGATGGAGGCTGGGAAATGACATTGGTGTTTTCACCCTGTGTTGCATCTCCTCAGTCATTTAAATCCTCTACATGCTCCGCAAGTCCCAGTTCAAGGTCGAGCAGCTCTCATGGTTAGCAGCTTTGCCAGGATTCTCTCTCCGGTGTCCTTGACTTCCATTTCTGTAGGCCTCGCTGTCATTAGTGCGATGAAGTATAGCACCCTTGAGCAGTGGGCACTAACTACCTAACACAGCCCATTTTGCTGCCTATAGCTGAAATTCAACGTGTCCAGGGGAAAGTGCAGCACTTAATCACTCACTTTGGGTGCAAATCCAGAGTGTTAAATTCTTGCCAAGTAGAATCAATTATTTTTATTGGCTGGAATGAATGATTCTGAGGCTATCTTGGCATGCAGTAAGCTCTTTCTGTTTCCTTCTTCTAAGTACCTTTCAGAATAGGCACCAATCCYTACCAATGAAGTAGTGAGAAAATGATTCAAGGATCACAGGGCAATTTTTAAATGCTATCTGTGCTATAAAAAATATGGCAGTTTTCACATTTTAAATTTGGGGAATCAAAACAAATGTTTTCCAAAATTGCCATTTCTCCTAAGTAAATACAAGAGCAGTGATTGGTAATACATCTTTCCAGTGTCAGAGATGGATTGTGGGCTAAAAGTTGATCCTTAGCTTCTTTTTCTGATGGTTCTTGTCCTATAATAACCAGATTTAGAAAAACTTATGTAAGATAGTGGAAAGTAATTACATTGTATGCAAGACATGACAGGGAATAGGAAGATGTTTTATGGATGCTCAAAAAACCCTGCAATACTTAGAAAAAATAAAATGGCTCCTTCCCATCATCCTTCAGCAGTAGAGAATATATTGACAACATTTTAGACTTGCAATTCTTCCTACTTTTTTGAATTTTAGGAGAAATTCCAGGTACATTGCATTATAGAACCTACTTTAACCTTTAGGATATTTAATACTTAGGATTCAAGCTATCATGAGTCTGTGTTGAGGGTGGGAGGCAGAGAATGAAACTCAGAGATTAAAGCCCTTTGCTTTGGGACAGATTTTCTCTTGTTCTTATAACAAGATGGGTGTAATGCCAGTGAAATTGGAGTGAGTGGAGGTCAGGAACGAAGCATGTTTATTAGCATGTTCAGCACAAGCCCTGTATGACTCCAACAGCTAGGGAAAGGGCTGCATCCCTTGCCACCTTTCACTGAAGGGTGGTGTAAGTATCTGAACACATCACAGTTTCTGCATATTTATCATTGCAACATGTCTGTGAGGTGGGTTTCAAAAGGGACCTACAGCAAAGCATGGAGCACTTGGGAGTTGGATGTTTAAGTGCTTCTGGGAATCTCAACCTTAATGAGTTGTTCAAGGCCCAGAGCAGCATATAGCAGGGAACTGTATGTTCCAAATCATATTGCTCTTCCAAGTGGCAGGCCATAGATATTTATTGTCTTCACATGAAACAAGCTGCTGCTGACCATGAGTGGGGAATCTCCTGCAGTTCATTTTGGCAGGTTCTTTCGCACAAGAGACTCCAATTTAAGCATCCTTTCTGCTCTGAGCTCTGCCTCCTCTTTCAAAAGACAACCAACCCTATTTAAATACAAAAGGGAAAATAAAGTTCAGAGTAAGGCCACTGTAAGACTGGAGTAACTCTGTTGGTTTCACCAGCTTTTACACCATTTCTTACCAGTTCAACAAGGCAAAACCCCGAGCAGGGACTACGGGGGTGATGAAAGGTATGCGCAGTCCTTTAGAGAGCTTCATTAAGTGCTTGATGAGTCCTGAGAACTGAGGCACTTTGGAGATCTTGAAATTATATAAAACTACTCTAAAGCTTACAGGAAAGCCGTTGTGATGGTCTTTCTTTTTTTTTTTCTTTTGGATACACAGTTGCTAATTTATGCAGCTAATTAAAGTCCCTATGGGAAAACTAACTGATGTCAAATTTAAACTACAGAACAAGCAGTTTATTGCAAGTTTAAGCTACACACAAAAAAATGATATTGCTAGAAGTTTGGATTTACATAAAACTTACTAATGTTTTATGTTAAATTATTTTCATTAGTCTTACAATGTTTACAAAATTATGTATGCATGTTATTTTGAAAGCATTAACACGTCCTCTGTATAATAACAATTTGTAAGATACTCAGTAATTCGATGTGTTTCACATTCAGAAAGCAGTGGGGGTTTTAAAAGAAAGTTGTTAATTATGTTCTAGCAATGGTGCTGATGTGGTGCTTATGGGAACAGTCCTACTGAGTKTAAAGGGATCTCTCCTATGAGCATGGGGACTTGTGAACACAGGGACAGGGGGCTGTGTGGCTGTATGTCTACAGGGCAGCCTGGGCAGACTTGCAGAAACTACTACCAAGCAGTGCCTGCCTGGATTGCTGTGGGCTGCTTTAACATCCATGCACCGAGTGCACGTTGAGGACAATAATGCATCAACCTGTGAGCATTCATCTTGAAAACCAGCAATCAGACGTAGTCAGTGGTCTGATGGATTATCCAGAACACCAAAAATCTGCAGGGACACCAATATAACTCAGTGCTGGAAGTATACTGGGCTTAGGTTTGCTGTGCAGAGGGAGAAAGATCAGCTATGCATGACTTTTTTTTTATGGGGGGCAGAAATAGCCCGAGAGAATAGTCCAGAGAATTCCACTCCAAATTCTCATAGCCCAGAGAATTCAAGATGAGCAGTGGCTCTGTTTAATGAGTCAGTCTGGCCTTCTTACTATTGAACAGCCATAGTCTATGCTAGGAATATATTAGAGAAAAGAAAATAAATAGAAAAAAAATCTATTTTGTGAGCAATTGCACCTATCAAGCTGCTTTCAGAGTCTTTCACATTCTTAGTTTTACTGTTATACAAAAGACACTTATCTCAGTCTCTCTGTCTGCAGGCTGGGCTGCTCCACTGACAGCATCTCCAGACACAACCATCCTCTCTCAGGGATTTAGGTATTCAAGCAGAAAGGAGCAATATCTAATTCCTAGGCACTGTCAGTTCTGTGAAACCTGGAGTTTTGAGAGATAATAATGCTAAAGAAAGGGATTTTTTTTTTTTCAGAAGGCAACTCTTTAGGTCCTCTAAGGTACCCAGAAATAAAGCATTAACAAGAGATACAGTGAGAGTGAAAGACACTACAACACAGGCACTGCAAACCCATCTTTTCCACATAACCAAAAGGCTTTTCCCACTCAGCTTTTCTACCTAGTTACAGCTGAAACTGACTTGCCACTCTGGGAGCTGGTCTGACCTCTCTAGGATGCTGGCCTCTACCTGGGAGCAAGATGGGGAATTTCCTGCAGTAGTTATTGAATTGTCACATTGATGTAGTAGGGTGGTGGCAGGTCACATAATATTTGGTGTGGAGATAGGCACTTCTGCTGATCACATGCCTCATTGGGGGAAAGGATACTCTTTTTTCTCACTTTTTCTTTCTTTTTTTTTTTTTTTTCCTGATCTCATGCTCCTTTCTGCTCTCACTGGTTGCAACTAGAATTGCCTTGTTCCTGCTAGCCATCCTGCTGACTATTGGTAGTCAGCTGGGGCCCAAGATAAGATGGGGAGGGGCTGGATTTGGACCTCAGCGGTGGTAATGTCACTCACGTGCAACTCTGCAGGGGCCAGTGGATTGCTGCAGGATGCAGGGAGTGCCGGGGCATTAAAATGTGTTGGGAATTTCATTTAGTCACTAAATGCCAGCAACTTCCTTGTAGGKCCGTGTGGTCCGGAGGAGTCCTTGAGCAATGTGCACCAGGAACTGCGCTGGCTCRATTTAAAGCAGTCCCCAGTTATCAGCGCAGGCACGACCCAGGAAATGTGGGAGAGGGTTTGGGGTCCTGGATGGGTTTTCCCAACGGAACTGATTGCAGTTACAGAAATCTGCAGAGCAGCGTAATGACTGAGACTGGTTTTAAGGTGAGACAGGCTGTCTGGCGTATATGAGTGCAAACTAAAACACAGTAARTTCCTTCTCTATATGAGGAAGAACTTCACTGTGAGGGTGACAAAGACCTGGAACAGGCTGCCCAGAGAGGTTGTGGAGTCTCCTACTCTGGAGATGTTCAAAACCTGCCTGGATGCCACCTTGTGCCTTGTACTCTAGGTGTCCCTGCTGGAGCAGGGGATTGTTTTAGATGATCTCTGGAGGTCCCTTCCAACCTCAAACATTCAGTGATGCTGTGATTCTGTGCATAGGATGAGYCCAAGCGAGGCAGGAATAACTCCTCCCGGGGTAAAGCACACATGCTGGGTCGCACAGTCCTGCCTTTTAGCCTCCCTCAGTACATCTCCATCCAATCTTCATAGCAAGTAAAGCTTTAAAATWGAGTTGACCTGAGCATGTGAATAGGTGCTGGTGCAATGCCAGCTCTACTACACAGCTCCATACCAGCTTTGCACCTTTGGACCATTAATCAAGTCAGCATCCCTTTGCCTCTCTGTTTGCCTTGGTACTGCAGCAAATTTTGTCCCAGAGGAGGAGCTGTCAGACAGTGATGTGAAGGGTAGATGCAGGGGCTGCACGGTATTGCAGATTTTCCCATACCAGAACATGTTTATGGCAAAGTTAATGGGATGAGGACAGGGAATGCCATATTTGTTGTCTGATGTTCCCAGAAAAACTGCGCTCGAGAGTCTCCATTATTTCCTACAGGGACACAAATCTACATGGCTAAGCAGGGTTTGCACAGCCTGTTCTTGCCCAATGACAAGTAAATTTGTTTTTGTAGATAAGTTTGTAGGTAGAGAACAGCTGGTGCGGAAATGAGTGGTTTTAATTTCTCATTTGTTTATGTCTGTGATTTAATTACTGCAACCCCTATTATCAGCTTCTTTAAACTTTTATTTATTATCAGGCACCAAGAATATAATTTATTTCCCTTTGACTAAAAACTACTTTCCACAAAGTGACAATGCATCAGGTGAAACTGTTAATCAGTCTCTTCAAAAATATCCTTTGCATGTGATTAAAAATGAGCTAGTAGCTACTTGCCTACTGCTACTGTACAGAGGAGTATAGAGTGAGCTGATTTAATGATTTCACTACTCTTGACTTATCCTCTACCACTTTTCTCAGGTTTGTCCGCCTTTTCCCTTTTTGAGAACAATCACTGCTATAAGATGTAATGCTGTATAAAGTTGATATAGACAAATATAGAAAAATATATAGAGAAAATATATAGAAAAATAATAGATATTTCAGTCAAATATTTCCAAGGTTAAAAATGTAAACAGAATAAGGTTACTCTCCTGACAGCTGACGGATATATGTTTTACTTTTAATGAAATCAAACATGCATTAAGCCTACCAGAAGGCTACAGCCTACCTTTAGACACATGTATTACATTATTTTGAGAGCCATAATAAATCTCATAAGATTGCTTAGAGGTGCTACTAAAATAAATATATTTTGCTGAAGGAAAATACTGACAGAATAGCATGTGACTGAAGAAGTATCTGTTCATAAGAGGTTTTTCTATTGGATTTTATATGAATAAATTAATTAGAATCTATGCAATGATTTAACCCCTAAAGCCTGCTGTCTGCTAAGTTGTACAGGGTACTGAGTGTATTAATAATGATGTTGTGATTCCTGAATGACTATCAAATGTCTTTACTATAAGATAATATGTAGCTAACACCTTTTCTCATAGTCACAGTTACAAGCATCTACCACCCRCATATACACACAAGAAAGAAAACAAACTTTTCAAAAGATGCATTTAYGCTCAGATTTCTTCTAATTACAGCCTTTTCTGTAGGAAACAAATAGGAAATTCTAAACATTCCTAAGTGGTTAATGATGTGAGACATTGTATTGTGTACACTTCTTTTGTTGGTGTATTTCTGTGAACATAGAGTGAATGTTGTTTAAAAAAGATAGTATTTTTGATGGTTAGTACATTCTGAAATCTGAAGTGCAGCAATGATTTTCTATGCAAAGTATTTTGTTATCTAGTTATGTTTTTTTCTCAAATTTATACCTAGCTATGTGCTTTTCTCAAAGGCTCCTCTCATTGTGARCTTTTGGGAGATTTTTAGTTCTTAACAATGGGGTTAGTTGTCCATCACTGATTTAAGAATGCATGTTATATTAGTATTTTAATATTTTAATATTTTCTTATTTTATGTTTGCTGATARGAAGCATTGTGGGTTTCAAAAACAAGAATAAAACCGAGAGATAACACAAATCATCTCTTTTCTACAGTCTATMTGTGCTTGGCTCAGAGGATATCGCATTGGAAAATGAGTTCCTGGGCTGGTAACTTTTATCTCTTTTATCTCATCTATCTTTTATACTATCTCATAACTTTTATATCTCCATGGTTTAAGATTGGTTCTGCATAGCATTGTCAGTAAAAAGTGGTGGCAATGGTTGTTGGGAGAGGGAGCCTACTTCCCTCTCCTGTGCCAGCCTGGCCTGCTGTGCAACATGCAGCGCCCACCATCGAGAGGGACTGGAAGGCTGTGGTGCTGCCTGAGCTACTCAGAAATCAGTAAATACTTATGTAAAAGTTTTCAAAAGGAAATCATGCTTGCGCTTGGTTAAGTAATTCCTTGCATTTTAGTATAACCTGTGAGGCAGAAAGTCGAGAAAGTTTTGCTTCTTATTAAAAAAATTAAAAAAAAATTAAATAAAAACTTTTCTCTAACTGATAGTTTACAGAGTTCAATAGCAAAACTTCATATTGAATTAACTCCCATATTCCTCAGAGCAAGTATCTCTGCATTTCCATTCAGAAAAACATTATTGGAAGAGAACTGTGCTGCCTTCCCCAGCAATGACAGATTGAATGGTCTTCTATGGTAGGCGCATCTGTGCAGGAAATGTGATTGCTAATATGCATTAGAGGGTGATGTTAAAATGTTCTGACAATAGGGACTACGAAGATCAATCACAAAACTGATGTGCTGGAAAACAAGATCCAATTAGGTGGAGTTCCTGATACAGTGCATACGTCCACTCCTCCAAGACAGCTCATTGCAGCTGGCGTGGAGGCATCCAGTCTGCTGTTCATGGATTGATCCATCTCCCTCACGTGGCACAAAAACCAKCAGAACAAACATCTGAAGTCTGGTAGAAGCTTAGGAGTCCCAGTCATGCAGGTCCTTTGGCTGGACATGAGCCCTTTCTCATCACCGGGTAACTAAGCTCAAGAAAATATTGCAGGCCCCTATCCTGGCAATGGGCARCTGGTGGCCCAAGTGGAGCCACCATGCCCAGAGGGGCCGTGAGCACAGCCCCAGCTCCAGCCCYACACCTGGAATGCCCCTGGGGCACGGATAACCCAGCTAAGATTGGATTTTCTATGTACACAAGGATTACTATGTCTGCTTAGGTATTTACAGAAGTCAAATATAAAACATTTGCAAGCATAAACCAAGCAGAACTTCTGACTGACTTGAGACAAATGTCTGTGAGCAGACACTGCTATTCCCCAGATACTCTAACTGTATCATACCTAATAGTACTGAATGAATGGAAATCCAGGGGAAACAAAAACAAAAACAAAAACAAAAAGCCCCCAAAAAAACAAAGAAGGAAAAAATACGTGAGAAAAAGTCCAAATGATGTAAACATTTTTCCACGTCCTATTTAAACTTCTGTTTAACTCTAGAGCCAAATATCAGAAGGCTATAACTGGTTAGTGATGAATTAACAAGCAGAAGGTAAACAGTGTGAGGAGGGGGTTACTGTACGGTTTTCATTTAAGAGSGAAAATGTCCATTTGGTAGTAGAGTTCAAGAGAGATATCACAAATTTGTGCTTGTCAAGGAGAGATATAGAGCAATTATTACTCAATTTGTAGGAAAATAAATTATATTCCTGCTATCTTCTTGTAATTATTTTAAAATCAACATCTCATTCAAAGCTGCTACATCTGCATTTATTTAAATTAAACTGAAAKTTTATGTGTAGAGGTGAAGTTGTAAAACCAGAAATGTAAAGAATCGTAACCTAAATGCCATGTTCTATAATTGAGTGCCCTGAACAGGCAACACTTGAAGTTGGAATTGCTCTTTGCCTTAATGATATATCTCTATTATTAAGTATTATTTTTCTCTTTGTAATGCTATCCTACCATAAGAAAACCATAAGAAAAAAATAATTTGACTGGTAGGTGAGAATYCGTCTTCCTTCTATTTTTTACATAAATTCTGTAATCTGTAATAAAACAATTTCTGTGTTCCCCTCACTTACTTCTCTCTCCCATCCCCCATTTCCTGAGCAAATCTCAGCATGAAATAGCTTAGTGCTGTTCTTTGTACTGTTTCATGATATTCTCTGTGGCGGGAGCCAATAAAATAAGAACCTGAAGTTATTGCAGACCTCAATCCTTTGCATGTTTGATGAGTGTAATGGATCTTCTTAAATATCTCAAATCTTTAGTGAAAAGTTTTCTAGAACTCAGTAGCTTTSATTTTTGTTTACTTCAATTTCTTATTACAGACCCAAAAAAAAGTCTGTGAAGAAAACCCCTAAAGCTCAAGATGCTTGAGACTAGTTACAAGCTATAATGTTTTGATAACAGTAAAAATAAAAAGCCCATGTCTGTCTGCTCTCTTGYGCGACAAGGGTCCTGATTTATCAAGCCAAATAATTCTCACCATCAGTTAGAAACACTGACAAAGTAAATACATTTCTTCATGGGAGAGCATTTAAAAGAAAATCCTGAAGAAATACAATGAAAAAAAATCAAATAGCTCTTGTAAACACCAAATATAAGTTATATATGCAAAGATCCTAAACTGATTTTCAGATGTAAGAAGTGTTTAATAAGAAATGATAATACTCAACAGTAAATTGTAAAGCTTATTAACAAATAACTGTAAATCTTTTCCAAAAGACTGAGTTATTAAATGATTTGTGGAGTTTGTTTTGTTGCAACTGAGATGAAATCATGCTGGCTACCTGGAGTGGCTTTCCATTTCATTCTTCACAGAATCACAGACAGGTTGAGGTTGGAAGAGGCCTCTAGGGATCATCCAATCCAACCCCCTGCTCCAGCAGGGATACCCAGAGCATGGGGCACAGGGCGGCATTCAGGCAGGTTTGGAGACCTCCAGAGAAGGAGACTCCATAGCCTCCCTGGGCAGCATGTGCCAGGGCTCTGTCACCCTCATGGTAAAGAAATTCTTCCTCACATGGAGATGGAACTTCCTTTGTTTTATATTGTACCCATTACCCCATTACCGAGAAGAGTTTGGCCCCTTCCTCCCTACATTTTTCCCTCAGGTACTTAGACATATTGATCAGATCCCCTCTCAGAGGGGATCTTCTCCAGGATAAACAGGCACAGCTGGCTGAATCTTTCTTCATAAGAAGTCCCTTCATAAGTCTTCATAAGTCCCTTAATCATCTTGATTGCTCTACACTAGACCTTCTTTAGAAGCTCCACATCCCTCTTATACTGGGGAGCCCAGAACTGCACACAGTACTCCAGGTGAGGCCTCACCAGAGCTGAGGAGAGGGGCAGAATCACCTCCCTTGACCTGCTGGCAACACTCCTCCTGATGCAGGCCAGGATCCCATTGGCCTTCTTGGCCATAAGGGCACACTGCTGATTGATGGTTAAATTGTTGTCAACCAAGACTCCCAAATCCTTCTCTGTGGAGCTGCTTGCCAGCAGGTCAACCCCTAATCTGTCCTGGTGCCTGGGGTTATTCCTCCCCAGATGCAGAAGCCTCCACTTGTCCTTGCTGAATCTCATGAGGTTCCTCTCTGCCTAAGTCTCCAACCTGTCTAGGTCCCTCTGAGTGGCAGCACAGCTCTCTGGAGTGTCAGCTACTCCATAGAGTCTGATCTCGTGAAGTGGTCCTGTCCACTGGATTTGCTTATCAACATCTATTTGAGGACTAAAAGGTAAAAAAGCAAGACAGAAATGAGTATTTCTTGTGTATAGAGTTGCATCTTCATTGTTGAGCCCCTGGCATCTGTGATGYAGTGGCGTCTGTCTTTCAAAAACTAAATGTTTTATGTACGCCAATGACTATACCAGTGGCTCAAAAAACATGGACAAAGACTTCCTGTATTATCTTGAACAAAACATTTACGGGCAGAAGTTTATAAAGATATTAAAGTGATTAAATTTTGCAGCCAAGATATAATACCTGTACTAAATAAACTAATTATTCTGTTTCTGAATATCTTTTCAACTTTATGTCTTATTTGAAAAAATGCAGATAACAATACAGAGATATTAAAAGGCTTTGCTTGGCTAATTTATGTGGCATATTGCTTTTGGTAAGAGCTTTTTTTACTGTGTTTGCATAGAGCCTAATTTAACAGAACATCAGCCTTAAGTAAAGTCTATGCCTGATACCTCAGGACATATAATAATACCAAAATCAAATTCCATTCTGTTCTGTACATGATATTTTAAAGTAATCTGTTCCTCCTTCTTGAGAATGACTACAAATAAAAAACACACTTAAAATGTCAATTTCAATGCAATTTCTGTCATCAAACTGTTAGTTCAGATTTTATACCCCAAAACCTTTTGGCCATTCAGAGTTGTTGACCAGATAAATATTCTAAGCAACTCATCTCACATTACAATTAGGATCTGGAAAGATATCTACACAAGGACAGCTCTAAATGATGTAGAATAACTGCTTTTTTTTTTTTCCTAATTGTCTTAAAATTATTTGCTGGTTTACATATAAAGTAAGTGGAACATAGCTCACTGGATTTGCATATAAAGTAGGAAATGAATCACCATAAAAGTAAATGTTCCCCTATCTCACACTTGCTATCATATTCATGCATTTTATGTGCAACATCATTCTCAAAATGTGTTTATGAATCTTTCAAGCATTTCCTTAAGATCAATGTGCAAGAAGGCTCTTATAAGGTGCTCTATAACGTACAGGAAAGCAACAAGAGAATTGGCGTGTGAGTAAAGGACAGAGCTTGGTCAAAAGTCATCAATATCAGTCTTTCCTTTGATTTCAGTTGATTTAGATCAGACCGTAAGCACCTTAAATTTGGTTTAACACTCAAGAAAATCAAGAGAGTGAGAAGGAGCTAAGTGAAAAGTAGAAGTTACATTTTCTGTCTTTTGCCCTATGTAGCTGAACTGTGATAAATAAATTTGATGATCTACCAGATGTTCTCAGGTATTTATTAAAAATACCAGTACAAGTTCCTGATAAAAGATGTGCCAACACACTTGTACACAGTCACCTCCATCCCAGTCCATTTTTCAGGAGCAATTTTTCTTATCTGTTCACTGATGATGTGCTTTTGTAAAAAAAATCACTGCATTTAAAGCCTGGAAGTTGATTATTCTTTTTTTTCCCTCATCATTTCTTCAATTCTTTCCTGAATTGTTTTGATGGAATTCTTGAAAGAAGATAAAACAATTTCTCCTTAAGACTCGAGCTTCAATTTTATTTGGCTGCTAGGTCAGCTTCTGAATATAAATTAATCTTTGTGTTGCCTCTCTTTCCTTCTTCTCTTCATTCTACTCCCGATCTTCATTCCCAAGGGACAACATGACTTTTACAGAAGCTATTCTAACACGTTTCTAGTTCACACTCACTGCATTGCAAGAGTTAGCATAAAAGCACATAGAAGAAGGGTGAGGAATCAGATAAATCCTCTCACATCTCTCATTTCCTTTGTTGTGCCCTTATGCAATGCTACYGTAGTAGAGCAAATTACCTTTAGCCACTTAATTATCTGAATTTCTCTGTAAAAACAACTTTGCTGCTTCCTTCAAGTTTGCACTCTTAAAACACTGTTTAAAATGTAGCGTGGACTTCCTTAAAAAAAAAGAAAAGAAAGAAAATGAGAAAAAGAAAGAAAGAAAGAAAGAAAGACTCACTATGAGCTAAACAGGGAGGGAACGGTGGATTCCAAGTAATAAATTCTGAAGATAGATATCAATACCAAAAAAGTTTGAGCAGAATAATTTGATCCATAGTTTTCAGTGGACCCCTTCCAATGAGACAGGGAGCCCTGGGTGCTCGTCACTGCCRTCACACATGGTCACATACCCGTGTGCATGTCCCCACTGACAGCACTGGCCTTGCTGGCGGAGGGGCTGAGCTGTGGGTGTCTATAGTGGGGACTCTTTTCCACTATAGACATTCGTGGTGCTATGTGAGAATATTTACAACATATATTTAGTGTATTTACTATATATACTATGCAGCTAAATGAGATATATGCAACTTGTGTGGCAGCACTTTTTTTTTTAAYTCTCCTTGGTGCTGTGAATAGATCCATTGCTGAAACATTTATCCGATCCTTAGGAGTTTTGGTTGYCCAGACATCTTTATGAGCTCTAAAGGCTGCGTTTTGTTCTGGTGCTAACAGGGCAGGCAGACTGAAGCCGTCAGTCTGTCTGTCCTTCTGCCCATGATTTTCCCCATTGTGTCCTGGTGGCTTCCCTCAATAGGCCAGCACGGAGGAGTGCTGTGGATATGCCTGGCAGCGAGATAACTCCATCAGTCTTACTGTGGCATCCCCGGTGCTTCCTGCCACACTCCTGAACGCTGTCCAGCTCAGAAAGCCCAGGAGTTCAATCATTTTCCCGTAAAAGGAAATTAAAGAGGTGTCAGCCATTATGATTTTATCTGCCAAATCACGCAGCGACAGCTAGTGTTCGGATCACTGGCTGTTTAGAGCCGCAAAGTGTGTTTGATTTCTGGAACAAGACCAGGTCCTTCCTGCTGAGCAAATATTTGTTTTGCTTTATACATATCTGCCTTTAAGGATCTATTAGTGTCTTGATCTGTCTTGTTCCATAACTCTTTTCTTATTTCTTTTTAGTGGCACCAGCTCTAGTGAAGCCAGGACTTGCTGCCTGTACGTTCAATTTTCTCCTCAGGACTGGACCCTCAGCTGGATCCTTGCCAGCTGGAAACTGAATTCGCCGGTTTCAGCCTGCTSCCATACATATGTGAAGCCTCCCAAGTAAATCGCTCATCTTGGGACTGAGACACTCAGTCCTCAGTAACTTCCTGACAAGAAATGACAATTTTTTGTTGTGGGTGGGACCACAAGATTGCGGGAGAAGATGACGACCACATTCAGGTATGGCAGTGCAGTCTGCCACAGGCAGGTCAGGAGAGCCAGAGAGGAGATARGACAGCTGGAAGGAACCTTTTCTAGTTGCATTTCACATATGCATTTTGATATAGCTGAAGAAAATCTGTTTCATGCTATCTGGCTTACTGTCATGGTTTTAGGGTTTTTTTCATGTATTTTCTTTGATCCTCTCTTTACATCTCCTCCACTCAGCACCAAGTGGGAGATTCTCTGGTCACTATGTCCACTCATGTCATTGATGTTCCCTTGCTGCCTTCAGAGACCTGGCCATTCTCTGCTGCTTGCATGGAGACAGATTTTCTTGGACCACACCATGTACTATATATACATGTACCTACCATAAATATATACCAGGAATGGGCTGGACCAAGTGGCTTCAGTGTTCCTTYGATCCCAAACTATCCATAAATCCATGAACAGGACATGTGAGAACCTCTGGAAGAGGGTGGGTGAACGTGTGGTAAGGCAGTCAGCACCATTTTGTGCACTGGTCTTGGTGCAATTTGGAGGATGATGCTGTGCCCCACGTCCCAGGCATGTGAAGGAAGGAGGGCTGGAGGACGAAGGGTGCTCTGGGCCACCCTCAAGACATGTCATGGTAGGGGGGCATCAGAGGCCACTGATTAAGCGATGGCCTCGGAAGTGCTGCAGGAACTCYGCTTTTGATATGTTTCATGTAATATTTTGTGGATTCTCTCAGGAAAGCGCTATGGATGATTTAATCAATCTCTACGAGTGTGTGGGCTCTGCCTTCCAGTGGGTGAGATTTGCTTCCCTCTAGCTTTGCCTCACATTGTAAAGAAGTTAAAATGTGCTCTTCTGGAACTTTATAATTTGCAATAAAGGCTCTGACAGATGAATTAAAGCCTTTCCTTGATTTATTCTTTTTGAAAGTACAGACCAAGACTCGTGGACTATGAGAAATTATGGGAAAAGAAATAAAAGGTTTTGATGCACAAGTGTGTGAGAATGACGTGCAGAAGAGCCAGACCTTGTTGAACCAGCAGAAAGGCCACCAGAGCTGCTCCATGTCTATAGAGGAAGCACCAAGGCAGTCCTCCCCAGAGCTGCTGCT